>NW_022145610.1:21166331-21401211 GCF_000002235.5 Strongylocentrotus purpuratus
AAGTAAATTCTACATGGAAAAAATACGTAAAAATTACCAATGAACAAATTCTTTTTTACAGTGCATTATCACGTAGCTCTTTGTGGAATTAAAGTTGGTTACCCACCGATTTTCTTTTGGTAATACATGAATAAATACACAGAATGATCTGAACAAACGTCTCGTTTTGTATGGCTCATTGTGAATTATTATGAAATAAAGAGAGAGAGAGAGAGAGAGAGAGAGAAAGAGAGAGAAAGAGAGAGAGAGAGAGAGAGAGAGGTTGTCTGTTTGCATTTGTGGTTGGGCATGTTTGCCTGTGAGCACGTTGGTGGGTTGGGGTGATGATGATGACGACGGTGATGACGATGATGATGCTGATAATGGTTATCATAATTATGCTGAAAGAAAGGGAAGAAGAAAACATGATGAAAGGAGAAACAGAAGAATAAGAAAAGGAGATATTGTGCAATGACCTGGGGGTGTTTCTCAAAGACGAAGATCGACTTCAAGTTGGACTTAACTATGGCAGGCCATTAATGCCACTGATTGCTCTCACTATTATGATTTTTAGATAATATTTTTTCCTTCAATAATGAATTATCAAATATGTGAATTCTGAAGATTTGTGACCATGATTTTATTTGCACGTCTCTTGAGAGACCGATGCCAGTAAATGTCGAGAGCAAACAGTGGCATAAATGGCCTGCCATAGTAAAGTCCAACTTAATTTGATCTTAGTCTTTGGGAAACACCCCCTCTCCCCCGTATATTATGATCACAGGCCGTACCTAATTAGGGAGGTGATAGAGAATGAGTGGAATCAAGCCGCTCTAATGTGACCCTATGCTCCAAGCCGCCGAAAAGTTATGCGCTAATCTGCAACTGTTGACCAGGTGGTGAGATAAAAGAGCGCATGAAATATCAGGATTTAGAATTCCCACATCAGAAAATGGTATTTCAGCAAATGTTCGTTGTCCCTTTCAATTATTTCCCATCAATTGTTGAATGTGTAATGACTTAAACAAGCGAACACAAACTTTTGTAATTTCATCCTTTTTTTAACTGCAAAAATACAAGAAGCACGCGAAAGTACGCATTAGCAAACTTAAAGCCCCACTGCACTATTTATAGCTACTTGCGCTCTCTATATAGCAAGCAATGCCTTATCGGTGACCATTAGTCCCCATTGTCCCCCTTTTCTTTTGTTAATTGAGAGCTGATTTCATGAGATAACCACCTGTCAGTGACCATGATGCAGGGAGGTTTAATCTCTTCTGGCCAAACTTGTGCAGATAGGCATTAAAAGTTATCGAAGATTGTAAATCATGGATCAAATGACAGGACATTAAAACATGCGAACATGTCAGGATCTATTTGAAAAATTGTTTGGTGCACTGTTCCCAATACAATCCCCATATAAAGTTTATAATTTACACTGAAATTTTGCCGGTAATTTAATAAATGTGAAATTGGTGCCTGGCCTTCGAAATTCCCCGCAGTGGAAGAGCGGCTCGGAGCATGGAACTCAAAGCCAAGTGGAATTTTACGCATCCCAGTGTTACGATTTGGAACTCACGCATGAGTTTGAATAAATTACAAGAGTTTCCACTCCTTCTCTATCACCTGCCTGACCTAAACCACTGAACTCTAACACTACATGTTAGAGTTCAGTGACCTAGCCCCTTCGACTCAGTAGAGTAATCGTGTGATAAACACACTGACAACGAACAGGCGAGTCTATTATAATCTCGAGGGTTACTCATTATGTGTTTTGAGCATGAACTTTCACGTATTCAGTTGTTTTTGCTTGTTATTGAGGGCTTACTAGAGGAGGAGGAGGCTTGGGGCTGCAGCTCCCGCCCCCTAAAAATGTGAAAACAGAATAACAAAATAAGGGTTTAGAGAAAAATAAGGAGAGAGAGAGAGAGAGAGATAGTGGAGTTTTGAGGGAAAAGGGGAGAGAGAGGAAACAGTGAGAGTGTGTGTGTGAGTTAAACTCAACTATGTCCACAAACTTTCGTTTTGAATTTGACCTGTTATATTGCTGGTACAAAAGGCCTACTTTCATTTGACCCAGTATACGTGGACACAAATGTTTTTAAACCATTTTTCAATTACATTCTTTCCTGATGGAGGAACATGATTTCATTTAACACATCCTTCGGTGGATTTAGGGAGAGAGAAAAAAAAAACTTATATTACAACCCCCCCCCCCCCCGTTTTATTCGTTTTTCACCTTCGCTGGATGTCTTCCGAACATGTCTCAAAACTCTCCTCTTTGACCATGATCAACAACTTCTTTGATAATTTGTTATGTAAAAGCGCTGTGTAACAACAGTTAGTTTGTAAGAGCGCTATAGAAATGACTTTATTGTATTGTATTGTATTTTATATACCTCACTTAAGAAATCCAACCATCTGATTGGTCGAAATTGCATTCATAAACTTCAACTTTTTCTGTAAAATTCCCAGTAACCATGGTTAAAACAGTTCTATAATCCCAGTAACCATGGTTATTGGGAAAATAGTTCAGTCTCCATGGTTACCCCATAGGTTTACATGTTAAAAATGGTCTGAGCGATCGAGGATACCGTACGTGTGCGAAGAATTGGTCGGTAATTTCAATACTGTATTGAAATATATTGGTATATAAAATACAATACAATACAATAAAGTCATTTCTATAGCGCTCTTACAAACTAACTGTTGTTACACAGCGCTTTTACATAACAAATTATCAAAGAAGTTGTAATTGAATCTCGATCGATCTTACCGACAATTTTATCTTGCATTGTTGACATGAAGACGAAAATAAACTTCCAAAAACAAAAAAACAACATCTGCCGATAGATCTTGATCTAAATTCGTGCCAATATGCATTGCAAAAGTAAAAGAAGGGCCTGTTTAATGGAGCAGCCGCAAAGCATCCACCACGCAAAGCCGTTTTCAATACATTTTAATGTATATATAAGAAAAAACTGCTACGTATGGTAACAGAGCGCGATAGCCGAGCGGTTTAAGGCGGTGATTTTAGTTACAACACCTTTTGAACGCAAGAGATCGAATCCCATCTTCGACAAAAGTTTTTATTTTTTTATTTATTTTTTTTTAGTGTTTTTTTTCGGCATATAAAAGTATTAATGACTGCTTTAATATTCGAGAAATAGTTGTTTTTATACGCTCTCGGGAAGGTTACAATTGGGCTATTGCCCTCGGCACGCCTCGAGTAATAGCACAATTCTAACCTTCCCCTGAACGTCTAAAAACAACTATTTCTCTCAAAGCAGTCATTAATACTATAGTATTGCATTGTATTGTAATGTATTGAAACTCAATTGGCGTGCCTCGAGTACACTTATACTATGATGTTTTGTAATCTTGTTTATGACCACTTAAAAAGGCGTTGAATAACAGGAGCAATTTGCATTAAGACTTCTTTCTTTTTTAATTCATTTTTGTTTTAACATGTTTTTTCTTGTTTTATCTTTGCCTCTGCTTGGCAATCCAGTGCGTGACGATTTTGATCAAAAAATTTCTTCAGGCCGGGCATATTAATAACTGTCAGTAGCCTACAAAGCATGTCAGCTCTACTGAAATAGATATTCCTCGCTGCAGTGGTGAATACAATTATCCGGAAACGTGGCGTCAATCACAGCGGATGAGTTGGACATGAGGTCATTCAACGATGTCAAATTTCATATGTATTGATTAAAAACTAAAAATACCCACAAAACCTAATGAACATGATCAACAAGAGGCAAACAAAATACTATTATCTAGATCTATTAGGAATAAATCATTGTCAAAATCATTCCATAAATTGGGGTAAAAATAATTATTCCACCATTATGACCAACAGTGTATTTTATTACCAAAGGGAAAAAAAGATCGATATTAGTCTATTACGCTATTCCAGTCACGATGCTTACCCCCAGGGGAATTTGATTTATTTAATTGCTCACAATATTATATACATTTTTTTTTAACGAAGTGTAAACCAAAATTTCGTCACGAATTAACTGAAAGCTCGCACTAGTACAGGATAGAATAGTATTTGATTGAGATTTTTGTTTTAATTCAAATTCAAATTTCTCACTCACTTTTACGTCACTAAACAGTGACAGATCCAGGGGTGGGATTTTTCACATTTTTGAGGGCCAACAAAAAATGTGCTCACTACCCCCCCCCCCCCCCCCCCCCCCCCTGAGCGAATTTTCGGCCGGCGCGATTTTCAAATTTTCTCGACCATAACAAAAAAAAAAAAAAAAAAAAAAAAATTGCCCCCCCCCCCCTCCCCTAAGAAATCCTATGGTTTTTGATAAAGTCTGGTCTTCCGAGTATTTTATAATATATTCATTTTGGTAAGTAACGTTAACAAAACAAAAAAAAACACAACCAATTATATAAGAAGAAGAAGAAAAAGAAAAAGAAAAAATGAATAATAATATACAAAAAAGATGAGAAGTAAGAAAAGAAGTAAAAAGGGAAGTGCGTGGATTTTTTCCAACAAAAATCAATCATTCAACCGAAATAATAATTAGCCTTTGAAGACGAACATAATTATTAGCAGCAACACATGCAAACCATGTAGAAATTGATATGTAATTAGGCGACCTGGATATTTATTCTTGAACGAATATCTGATAGAAAAAATGCTCTTTTTAAAAACTATTCATTACTGACCTTGTACATGTTCAGTTGGTATGTTGCCATGGCAATTTTGCGGAAACTGATGCCATCACCGATCACATTGTAATATTACTGGAATTGATTGTTAAAATAAGCCTGAGGCAAACATTATATGTCAAACCTATTGCCTTAATGGCGGTAATGTCAGCAAAACATCACTTACGAATCGAGGTATAAGAAGCTTTGAAAGACCAATTGAGCAAACGTATCGTTAAATTCAGTGGTTACCATGGCAACACCTTCCTCTTTTCTTGTCGACGGTTAAACACTATGGAGTTGCATTTCATATCGATATTGTCTGGTGCGTGAATCTCTAGATGATTAACGGAAGAGTATTCTGTTCACCTAAAATGATGTTCTGTTTACCGAGCTGTCAAATTACGACATTGAAGTAATGTTGCTGTCAGCAATATTTAGTAGAAAGAGTGTGCATGTCGAAGTAAAACCGAACTGATATTTCATTGCCTAGGTGAAATATTCATCTCCAGTTTTAAGGGAAGCCGGAAAAAACAGTAATTTCTGTTCATAATTTATTTAGATCAATACTATACTACTTCTTAAGGATTGTGTAAAATTCTTCGCAATTTGATTTTGATAACTAGACGATTACAGGAATGGATCTGACGGGCTTTCAAACATACCCTGGAAATAGCACAGAAACCCCTGTGATACCTTTTCACCATCGCGCTATTGTTGCATCAGTCTTGATTGCTTTGACGATAATCGGACTGTTTGGTAATGGCCTCGTCATCATATCCGTCATCGTCGCCAAGAAGCTTCGTACGGTGACCAACATCTTGGTCGTCAACCTCGCTTTCGCTGATCTTGTCACCTGTTCCCTCCAGCCGTTCCTGAGCTTGGGTCTCCTAAGTCAAACAGGACGATACCCTCTTCACGAGGCAGTCTGCGCAACTGTAGCAGGTGTCATGTTTACCTGTCTCTGTTCTAGTGGGTTTACCTTAGTCGCCATTGCTGTCGTCCGCTGGTTCGTCATCACGAGATCTGTTCGTGCCTACCAGGGGATTCACACTCCAAAGAAAATCGCCACAGTGGCGGTGCTCACCTGGATCCTCTCGGTCGCGTTCATGGTAGTACCCCCTGTACTCGGCGTCGGGACACTAGGGTATTCCGAATACTACGGTCTATGCTCTTTTTTAGATACGAACTCGTATCACTTCTATTCCGTTATATTCCAGGCAATTTTACTTGTAACCGCCCTTGTTCTAAACGTGATATTCTACATACTTATTCTGCGACATGTTGTGCGACACAACAGGCAGATCCAGAACATGATTGGCATTATTGAAATCAGTAGATCAAGCACTATACATGGTTATCAAAATGAGACTTCGTCCGTGCCTCGAGGTCGTCGACCACCAAAGATCCAAGCCATCAACAAAATGGAGGTCGAAATCACCAAGAATCTCTTCATCGTTGTCTGTGTGCTTATTCTCTGTTTCCTAGTGCACAGCGTGAACTTAGTCATCCCCGGTACGAGCGTAGCCACACTCTATAGCTACATAATCTTACTGGCGAACAGTGTTGGAAATCCGATCATCTATGGACTGAAGCATCCTAACTTTCAAGGGGTCTTCAAGAACATCCTCTGCTGTCGTCAACTCGATCAAGGATGACTAGACCTGATAGGTTGATATGGTGAATCGTTTTTTACTTGACTGAAGACTTTTCGTAGCATGGTTCGCCGAACACAAATATTCCTTGTAGTACATAGATAAGCATACAGTCCCATCTATCCTGAACTATTTGTGGCAAATTCACCATTTCCTGATATGCTGTGTTTGTGACTATATTAATGTTTCATGGTTCACTATGGGCAATAAAATCAAACCATCAATGGAAGAATTTCGTACACTCTTTCCTCCATCATTTTTCAAAAGCCAACCGTTCAGATAATTGCTCCTCTATCATGAACTGCGTCCCTTTGATTTGCGGGTCAATTACTCAAGAAACAATACTTGACAGATTTAATGTTTCCATGGGACAAGTACTGTGACTTCGCAGCTACCTCTTGTATGCACTAACGCTCTGTACAACTAACCTCAACTAATCTATTAGGAAATATAAGAACCAGATATTATAATAATCACACCGGATATGCTCGTGTTATAATAGTATCCCGAAACTGGCATGACCAAGGGATAGAAGTTGTCCCAGGGGAGAGGCCGTTGTTCAGGGGAAATGTTCCTTTGGGTAATTGTCCGGTTGGAGGTTCAGCATGTTCAGGGAGCATAGCTGTTTTTTAATTCAAAGAGAGTCCCCAGATATATAACAGGTACGTTTTCTTGTCTCTATAGTCTGGGAGACACGTCCACATGTCACTCATGCTATCGTGTTCTTGCATAGGTATCTCGTGGATACGTTGGAGAGATACTATAAACTGGTAGACAATTGTCCCCTGGACAATCACCCCTGGAAAATTACCCCCTAAGAACAACCACCCACGAGAACTACTACCCCCTGAATATTTACCCCGAGGACAATTACTCCCCCCCCCCCTGAAAATTACCCCCGAGGACCACCGCCCTTCTCTTGAGGACAATTCTTCCCCCCCCCCTTTAATGAACAGGGGGGGGGGGGGAGAGGTAATTTGCCGGGCGTAATTGTCCTCAGGGGGTTGTCCTTTGGGGTAATTTTTCGGGGTATCATTGTCCAGGGGGCCATTGTCCTGATACGCCATTTATTTTTTTCCTTGAATAAATAAATTCTATCTTGTCTTCTCCCTGCATTGTCTAAGATATCTGCTAGTGATATATACAAGACAGGGTGTCGTTTCTGGACGGTTACCCTGGACAGTTGCTTATTTTATCGAGCATATATATATATATTCTAACTTTACTCGATGTAGTCGATCCATCGGAGATCTCTTAGTTAAGCAGCTAGGTACTGTGAATGATTTAGCCGTACAGATATATTTTCTCAGTCGATGAAAATAAACATGTTAATGTTTTCTTCATTATTAACATCATCAGTCATTGTGATGTAAAGAATTGTGTTCTCTTGTGATGTCTAGATATACAAAAAACAAATCATCAGATGAACGGTTGAATTGTAACTTAAAATGTAAATTAAACACAAATCAATCTAAAATTAATTCAAACAGAGCCGATTCAAATAATGTGTTCATCTTTAAATTAATATCACACAGAGACGGAATAATACAAAGCCAGTCAGAAAGAGAGAGAGAGAGAGAGAGAGAGAGAGAGAAATGGACAAGAAGTTTAATACTTGACGTAGTCCCGGCCCCCCTCCCCCCCCCCCCCACTCAGTGTTACTTAGGGTACGCATATGCGTGTTCCCTCCTTTTGAAAACACCCCCTAAGTCCGGTGTGTAAAGTCAATTTTGTGTATGTACGAGCCGGACTTTGGTGCGTGAAAAGTACCCCTTTACCGGACATTTTGGTAACACGCATGCGGTCATTCCGACCCCGGAGTGGGGGGGGGGGGGGGGGGGGGGAACGTAGTTTTGAAGTAATGAGTTTTAGAGAGAGATGTCACAATAATCACGTATACACATACAACAGGACATGCGCATCACACCCCACCCCACACATCCATTTATCAACCAAGAAACGCACGCACGCACACACACACCCACACACACACACACACTATATATGCTCTTCTCTATATAAAATGGTTGTTTGGTGTGTTTATATTGTATTCCCATTAACCTCATTCACTAATGGTCACTGGCTATTAAAACATTCAAAATATAGGCCGACGTGACCCTCTTTCTTTTCAATTGGACAATCGTAACCTATTTACGAAACCTATTTCTAAATTAAAAGACGGCGCTTTAATTGTTTCATTTATCTCACACGATCGAGCGTGGCAATAATAGACGTCACACCCTAATTTAGCGCTTTATCTGAAACGTCATATTCGAGTGCAATATTGAGTGTCCGATCTATTTAACGCTTTACCAGTTGACAATCAATGCCGTCGGAGCGAGTTTTGTCACATAAACGCTCTTCAATTACATACAGCATGGTAAGTATGGTCGGCATGGTGTATACATGTATTTCGTATAAATAGGAGTGTCGATGAGTTCTTACAATCGTTTTCCTTCGAACTTTTTCTCCAATGAATAATTTCTCTGCTACATTTTCATCTGATTCTTGTTCAGCCATAGATAGTCTTTATAGGTTTGTGGGGACGATTTCCCTCCAGGGGCTGGCTTCTTTTTTTGTTTCTAAATTTTGATAATTTTCAGCACTAAACCTGTGTTTTTATAATAAAATTATGCTAATAAAATAACATTGGAAAGTACAAATAGACCTCCTCATGCACCGCCCTTGTTTACTGTGACTTTCGTCCTGTTAGTCCCAATAACGATATTTTTAATATTCTAAGGAGCCTGCATGCCCCTCCCATGGCAGCATCGTGTGCCTGGGAGTTTTTATCTTGATATGCTACCACTTTCCACCTGCCTGAAGGTAATTGACTCAAGGATTTTAATGACAGTTTAGTTATACACAAAGTAATTATTTTTTCCCGTTTAATATGAATCATGGTATTCTGAATTTCTTCTTATAGGAAAGGTTCTTCATTATCGTGATGATTTTTACACACCCCTCGCTTGAAGGTAGGTTATCAGGTTATTACTTTGTGATTGATATGATATTCTTAGCTAATGCTCGTAGCACAAGAGGCGTTATTTCGATTTCGTTATTTCCTGCTTTCAAGTCTGTGCATGCAAATAGTGCAATTCACAGTTTGTGTTTGCTGTTTTCATCAAAGAAATTTTCATATGGTGTGTCGAAAACCATATAAATCGCTGATACAGCCATAGGACAGGCCAATGACGCCATGTGTGCAAAGGATTCTGTAGGTTCATTTATTAATTTTTCACCTTATATTTTTGTTTATGTCATGGATAATGACAGGACATATTTAGGTACCACTGATTATGTTCATTTGTCAAATATATTTCCTTTGTTCTTTCATTTTGTTAATGTTGGAAGTCTTCTTTTTTTTTTGTATTAATCGAACTGTGACTTTTAAAAAATGTATGTATACTAATTAAACTATAATATATATATATATATATATATATATATATAGTATAGAATATTCTTTAGTTGAACCAGTGTACCAAGTACCAGTACTAGCGATTCTAAATGACACGTTCAATGTATTTTTTCATTTGTAAGCTCATCTTTATATTTTTGTAAATGTATATCATGTGAATTATTTTCCGCCTTGTACTGCTCTGATAATTCAGGCATTAGCCTAGTCTTGAATATTTTCAACATGATTTCTGTTTTTATATTCGATAACTATTAAAAGTATGTGACCAAAGATAATAATCTGGTCATAGTTATAAGCATGTTTGTTCTCAATTTGTTTTATTACAAATTTGTAGATGACAGAATGTTGAATAAGCTGCAATACAGATGTAATATGCCTATTTGTTTAATATGATTGCATCTTAGAATGTTATACTTTGAACTGAGAGCATTAATAATTTTTTTCGGCAGGAATCGATGGAGAATATATCTCTCCCATTATTCTACCGGAGGTGAAATGTTCATCTGTTATATCACCGACGACAGGCGAAACAGTTCCCCTGGTTACGAAATACCTTCACGCTGGTAGATCTCTGGTTGAGAACCTATCGCCTTCTACAAAAGACTTAATACATTTGTATTGTGCCTTGCCTGGTATGTATATACTCTAAATGCTAGCATAAGAAAAGAGAGGGGATGGCAGATCATTACAGGCATTTGGCTGTTCAAATTCCCCGATAGGAGACAACTGGGCTTTGGGGGCATTTTCGGCAAATAGTAAGATGCTTTCTTAAAGGACGATGATCACCCTTGCTAAATCTTCATTGGTGTGGAAGCAAAAAAATAGGAGAAATTAATCAACTTGAGGACTATTCCAATATCCTTTTTGCTTATAACAATCATACTCAGATTACATGATATACGTATCATTGTCACATTCGCACATTTTGATGGCCTAGGTGACGTATAACCAGCACATAGCTGTTGAAATTCCCTGAAACGATAGATTTTCTGAAAGACTTTTCGATCGTGTTGGGTTTACATTTTTACTCACAGAATAGTAACAAAAACAGATCGACATACTAAAGCTATTTGTCATGCTCTCATTGCAGAACATCGCATTTATGATTTTTATTCACACTCTATACACACGTAGAATTGATAGGTTTCTGCTTACATTTTTATTATTATGCTTACATGTTGTTTTTCACCGCCTCGCAGCTTGCATGTCCGCACCCTGCTCCAATGGAGGAACATGCGAAGAAACCTTGGATGGCTTTTCGTGCCACTGCGGGTTAGATTACGCTGGCTCACGCTGCAAACACGGTAAGGAACCAATCCAACAGCAATTTATATTCCTTGGTACTGAGTTGACGCTACCGCCCCACCCACAACGTTCCCGCCAACGATAAGAGGTACAACGTGACACTGTTCTCGCTATGGGAAATATTGAAGTGTAAGGATTCTCATGTGATTGTGATTAAGACTTTACTGGACCACTGTGCAAACACTGTAAGGAATCAACAATTAAAGCGAAACAACGCCCTTTCTTCCATTTTCCTCCTATCATATATATATATATATATATATATGTTAAGTAATAACTTACATTATTTAATGTAATCCATGCCGGTAAAATGTTATGTTGATTTCACCAATAGTTTATAATTCATTTTACTGTGAAGTTATTGTAACATTTTATATGATTTTGCATATATTGATTTTGGCAAGTGAATATACTTGTTTATGTTATATTACTTGATTATTTAAATGGAAATAAGAAGGTATTTAAAAGAAAATCAATCGCAACCGTGTGTAGGAGATTAAAAATTGTGATCATGATTGGAGGACCTGCGATCGATTCGGATCAATTGTAGCTCTTTATACTATGCCCCGTCCTTTATCCAGGCTATGATCGAAAAGCTCAGAATCATACTCCTGTCTTGGAGTCGTCAGGTAATGGTGGCACCGATTAAATGCTTACCCATGCCATCGAAATGATTGACTGGTGCCGTTCTATATCTACACATGTACAGTATATTAAGCTCACGCACGCCAGCTATTCTCCACTCCTGACTATGGATAGTCAACCTGTTCGAAACGTCAAGCCACTTCCGCCACTCATCCTCTCCAAGCGCTATAGTTCTCCTTAGAACTATAAGAAAGATAACCAACGGTCTTTTTCAAGACTATACTAAACAGTCCTTTTCAGGACTACACACCCTCAAAAAAGATTACTGAGAGTCCTTTCCAGGTCTCCTCAATCCTCCCTCTCTCTCACATGGTGCACCCGCAAGCCTACTGTATATGTACAATATATGCATTCTCTATTAGATGCTGGAGAGATCTGCCCTACCGGATGGCGATATCTAGGGACCAAATGCATCCGTATCTCTGTAGGTAGAGCCTGGGAGGATGCACGAGATTCCTGCATAAATCTGCCTTCTAAACAATTAGATGATGGTAGCACCAGGAGCCCTTCTCTTCTCTTTCTGGAAAGTTCCTCTGAATCAGCAAATCTCATCCAAACTTACAACGGAAGTGATCCCTGGGTCAACTGTCGCTATGATCTTGGGAATGTCACGTGGGTATGCGAAATCGATCGAAGTGGTCATGTACCCTCAAATATGAGTAAGTACTGAAACAAGTTTTCTTCATTTCATGTTTGATTGGAATTCAAAAACATGCAGCTGGCCGTTTTTTAAATCCATTTCAGGATGGGCGCTGTCGAGAACAAAATATTTTTTCAACATAAAAAAAAAAAAAAAAATGATTTGTAATCTATTTTATTATGACATTTCTCAAACTTTTGTGCAATGTCGCTAAGCAGAGAGAACGGAATGAGGCACTTCCATGTAACCTATTATAAGTGTAATTAAAGGCTGAGTTCTTTCCCTTACTTTTATTTTTCACAGTTTTTCACTAAATGTTACCGGTGTCACGTTTAATGGTACAGTTTACTTGAAAGTATTTCTTTTAATGGTTACCGTTTGTTAATGTGATTTACATATAGGCCTAATTTGTATGTAGAAATGGATTTTTAACAAATTTGAATTTGAAATGAAATGCAAGTCTAATTTTTAAGAGTCGTGAAGACTTAGTCTCTTTCCCCCGATTTTTTTTTTAGATTGGGCGGTGAGTGAGCCAGGCTATGAAGGAAATCTCTGTGCAATTGTCAACATGACAACTGGGGAACTGTACAGTGCTGCTTGTAACAACGTAAGACCAACGATATGCCAAATCCCGATATCAGCTCACATCCTTCCCTAGTAGTGGAGTAGGGGGTCGTGGCCTGATATTAATGACCATGGCATTGGACTGAGTCGCGTGTACAAATTCTATGGAAGTTCAAAGTTGCTTAAAGCGGTCTCGTGAATTGGAACTGCCTGCATATAGACATGCGACATCACTGGTTCCAGTCCAACATGATTGCAGTGATCTAGCTTTAATCGTGATCATCATGTAAATTATATAACAGATTTAAATGAAATGTCAATACATTTAGGGCACATCAAGTGATACATAGCCCTATAACCTTTTAGATATAATTTTAGAATTTAGTACTGACTTGAAGTGTTTTTTGATAGCCATGTAAAAACTAAAGTGAACTAAAATAATACGCTTATTTTCTTTTTGAAAAACGGTTTATGTTTTACTGTAAAATTGATGCAGTATGCTTCAGAAATTAAAACGAGGCAAACATTGCGAAGGCGAAGTCTTTGTCGGGATTACAATAATCAGATCATTGGAACGCATACAAATTCCTTGGTATCAAGTTTTACGCACCTTTTGATATTTAGTATCCTAAAATTCGGCTTACTCAACAAGGTAATTGACACTGAGTGTATATTTGCTATAAATACAATTAATGAAACTCTTCACATTTTCAATTTTTAATTAACTGTAATTTATTTTGTCGGAATATTTATCTAGATAATAGACTATCAATAAAATATATAAAAACCCTCATACGAGTACATGATGATAAAATTAGCAGATTCAGCCGTGAGTTAATATTCGATAAAATGTGATAAGTTATAGTATATAGAACGTTTAACAGATGCATAACGCCCACTAGTGTATCCACATAAACTGCTCTTATCATTTTGAACAGGAAATCAAGTCAAAAGAAACAAACGATTCCTTTAAAGAAAATGTAAAAGTTCATACTTCTTATTTTCTCTCACGTGTTTTGTTTATTATGACCTTTTCCCCGTTTTCAATTGTATTCCGACGCTGGTCACCATTTTTACTAACCATATTCTCACAGAGTAACATTCTACATTAAGCAATCATCCGAGGCGTATGCTTACGTATGTAACTGGTATGAATGATTAAAATTGACAAAAGAACAAGTTTGTGTGTTTCAGATTGATTTTAATTTTCATTCATATTATACATTGTTTTGCATAAAGATTACTTAGTTTTAGTACGGGTCAAGCGATAGCATTGTGAAAGAAGCGTCTGAAATCTAATAGGAAGATTTATAAAGAAGAAACTAATTCATGCATACAATGATCAAAATAAAAAGAATGGACTCGATCTTGCTGAAGACCAAACGCATTTCACACAGACATAGGACTACATGGTCCAAGCTTTTCCGCTATTTGTTATCATTCGAATAATTATGGGGGCACTTGAAGAGCAACCTGAGCCAGGTGAAGTCATTCTTATTTTGACATTCTTCTAGAGTGAAAAATCAAATATAACGCGAGAAATCCCACATATCATTTTCAACCTCGGTCCTTCTCTTTGAGCAGGCAGAACTGGAGGCATTCTTTCCAATCACAATGCCAATCATGGTGGCTTTCAAGTTTCACGTTTATTTTGTTTCACATTTCGCAAAAAAAAGAATTCACATAGTTGACAAAATTAGAATATAATATGAAATCTAATAAAAGTATCACATTATATAATATATTCTTTGTAAAGACGTCAAAATTAATTGTTTTGAATATTAGGTAATACAGGGTGAAATGTGAGGAACCTATATTAAAAAGCTCAGCTTTTAGATTATAGGTTCCCCTAAATAAAACTAATATTAATTTTGATTGAAGTGGTTGCAATGGTGAAGGACGTAACAATAATAATAATAGGTGGGCAAAAAGGCCTTAAAGACCGTCAATACTACTGGGCCAGAAGGGATTAGACCACACAGCGAGGTCACTGACAGGTGGCTATCTCATTAACTTCGCTCTCAACTAACATAAGAAAAAGAGGACCATGGGGGACCAACAGGCACCGATTGGGAAAGTTTTCTATATAGAGGGAGCAAGTAGGGACAGTGGGGCTTTAACATAAGATGATACACAAAGTGAAACAAGCAATAATAGCAAAAACAGCAAACAAATTAATTTGTTACCAAGGAAATGTCACGTTAGTCACTTTAAAATATTGAGGCCATTGAACGAGGTCATGATTATGATGGTGCATACGATCGCAATTACCTCCTCTGTAAATAGGCAACTACTTATATGTTTCATGCATCCATTGTTCGATCACAATTATTACTGCCTGGCGACGCACTTAAAGGCACACTGCCATACTTGTAGCTACTTGCTCCCTCTATATAGAAAACTTCCCCAATCGGTGCCTGTTGGTCCCCCATGATCCTCTTTTTCTTATGTTAAATGATAGCTGAGTTAATGAGATAGCCACCTGTCACAGTGACCTCGATGGCTCTCTGTGTGGTCTAATCCCTTCTGGCCCAGTAGTGGTGACGGTCTTTAAAGATAATCTTTAGTACAATTGCATTGTGAAAGAAAAGGTGTGGAAAGGATCAGAAACAGTTGATCATGTAGCATGTAAGTATTGGTGTGCACTGCAAGGTTCTGGAGTCATCAAAATCATAATAAATTTGACCGAGTCTTGGTAAAGTAACAAGCACATACACAGAAAGCTATATATGGGACAACACACATGGTGTCGGGGCTGGTACTACCTTGATTCCTTGTCTTTCTATGCTTATTACTCAGCCAGTATACATTTTCTTCCAAAATTGTTTGGCACGTGTCATTTATTTGTAATCTTGAACATTCAGTGAAAGTTTCGTTTGATTCTGTGAGAAATAATTTTCCTTTTTTTTTTACCAGAACTCAAGTTTATCTTTAACAGACAAAGTTGATTTGCTATATCAATTTATTTTGCACGAGTTACCTGCGCTGATCAAATTCGTTTACTCATTACCGCTACATTAGCCGTCTTTGTTTAAAAATAATATTGGCTTCCGGCATGCCTTTGCCATTTCTCTAATTCATCTTTAAATCATCGATAGCCATGGCTGTGATGATTATAGAATATGACGCCAGTATATACAACAACAACAACAACAAGAACAACAACAAAAACAACAATACTTCTACGACAACTAATAACTTCTGGCTCTTGTATAGCGCTCACGTCAGTCAGGCTTGAACCGCACTCCACATTATTACCCAACTTCAGCATGGCTCCCATTATGAAACTTTAGTATTTCAATAACCATTCATTATTTTGTTGTCCTTTGTTGCTATCTGCATAGTAATGCAACCCTCTCACTTGCCATGTTCTTACCGTACAGGAGTTGACATCCATATTTTGATGTTGAGAGGGGGGGGGGGGGTCATTTGAGATCGCTTCAATTAGAGTGGAATCCACTTTCTCTCTAAAGAAAAGAGATATTTAACCAATACCTTGGAGTCGATTCAACTCCAAAGAAGTGGATTTCACTCCACTTCGTTAAGCCAATACAAACCATTTGTATTATCTGATTAGTCAGTGTTTTTCAATAAAAATTGTCCTACTTTGGCTATGTTTTTTTCTTCAAATGTTTACGCGAAAGCGTTTGTTTCAAAACAGTTCACCTGCTAGATAGACAAATGAATATTGAATCAAATCAATGGATTATTTTGTTCTCACAATGTGAAACACGTAGATATTCCCAGAGCATAATATACATAAAATGAGCATCTTCAAAATGTGATATGTATTTCGGCGTGATTTAAGACTGGTGTAGAATGTGTACGTGATGTAACAAAATGTAACTTTGATATATTCATACAATCATATATACTATGGCTATATGCACGAATTCTGTATGTACCACACTTTTTCCCCGCTTGATATTCATATTGCCAATGTGCCAGTATACTCAAACACATACGTCTTTCTTTCTTGCTATCGAATTCAGGTACAATATTTTTGGTATTCTATTCGGGAACATATAATATACAAGTTTTGCTTTTGGGCAGGTACCCCATATTTCACATTTTATTTCTTTTCTATGTTTACATGTCTAACAATATTTCATTATCATATATTCTCTTGTTAAATCTTATGTATGAGACAATCTTGTTATGTGAAAATTGGAACAATAACAAAACAACAACAACAAAATATATAGATTTGTCCCTTTCCACTTTTACCGACTCACAGATATCACTGATTCTCTTGAATCGTCTTTTCTACCCACTCGACAAAGTGTGGAAGTCTCGCGTAGACACCGTATGTATTCTGCAGCCCACACCCTAGACCATAACTCACGATCCCAACCTGCCTGTAGATACCATTACGACTCACGACCAAGGGACCGCCAGAATCTAGATTACACGCATCCCGCTGGTCCGCTCCCGCGCAAAGTTCGGTCGTGGTGTCGACTGGGATCTGGTTGTTGTCTTGCATCACTCTTCGGCATTCTGTCGCTGACACGAGGGGTACGTCGACTTCCTGGAGATTCTTGGTTGCAGGATCGACCGGTTCGTCAGGCAGTCGTATGTCGCTGTGACCCCAGCCTGTGACTTTGGCCACCCTGTCTGGCTTCAGGTACCAATTGGCTTTTCAAGAAATTTAATTTAAAAAAGAAAGAAGAAAAAAAGTCAAGTAGAGAAAGAAGAGGGAGAGATAGAGAGAGAGATAGAGAGACAGACAGACAGACAGAAACGGAGAGAAAGGGGAGGGGGATATATAAAAAGATTAAAACTATACAGCAAGAGAAAGAGAAATAAAAAGTAAAACCTTTCGAAAAATGAAACTAGGGCACTTTCGATAAGCCTCGTCCATCACTTACTGAATTTTGCGAACATAATGATTATGAATAAGGAATCCAAACGTGATTCCTTCGGGATATACAATCTCGTACATAATTTGCCCCTTTGTTGTTTTTGGGAAAGTCTAGTCGTATAATCAGGCGCGTACGAAGGGGGAGGGGGGGGTTTGGGGGGTAACCCCCCCTTTTGGTATTTTTTATGTGTGTATTTTGGTAATTTAAAAAAAAAATGATAATAAAAAAAAAATAAAAAAAAAATAAAAAAAAAAATATATATATATATATATATATATACCAATGGCTGACCTAAAAAAGGGAGCCTTACCCCCCTCTAACGGGGCAAAATGTCAAATTTTCAAATTTCGAGACAAAAAAAAAAGTGTCCTCTTACCCCCCCCCCCCCCCCCCCCCCCCCCCCCCCCCCCCCCCCCCCGCTTATTCAGCGGCTGGCTGAGTCGTTGCAAAAATTTTGGCCCGATTTAAAAAAATGTTAACGCCCCTCCCCCTTGAAAAAATCCTGCGTACGCCACTGCGTATAATATTGATTCCAAAACATGATGACAATATTTCCATGCCGATGTGCCTTGGATTAGTGCTTCATTTACTAGACTCTCCATCCAAGGGTTGAGGGTTCGTATCCTACCCAAACACTAACGGCCCTTATATACTTAGCAAGTTATTAAATAAATCCGCATTAAATGACCACATTCCACCCAGGTGTAAATATGTACCAGGCAATTGCTGGAGTAACGATAAGTGCAGCCCCCCCCCCCCCCCACTCAGTGTTATTTAGGGTACGCGTATGCATCCCTCCTTTTGAAAACACCCCCCCCCCCCCCCTCCCTAAGTCAATACGGGCGGATTTGTGTGTACTATGAGCCGGACTTTGGTGCATGAAAAATACTCCTTTACCGGACATTTTGGGAACACGCATGTCGTCCCTCCGACCCCGGAATGGGGGGGGGGGGCGGGGTGCACGGCCCTCGGGAAGAACAGCATTGGTGCTACGATGAGACTTCCCTGCGTCAAAATTATTGACGGTTGACTAATGAATTTTCTAATTCCCATTGGCTTCATACGGGGACCGCTCGTTTCCCGTATGCAATGGGTTAATGCTATTAACATCATACCTTTCAATGGATCTGTCACAGAGCTTGGTGGAAGACACACCGTACGCACATATGGGTTGAGCTCAGCTTCACGATCCAACCGCAAGAGGGCGACATCGTTATGCTGTGCACTACCTTCGACGAAGTATTGTGGATGGAAGATGAGCTGGGCAATGTCAAACTGCTGTGACCTTGGCAGATCGCCAGACCTATCCGTCAACCCTACGGTTAAAATCACGGATATGGATGTAGTGAGTTCTGTGAGATTTCCAAAGGATACTGATCATAGTGAAATCGTTAGATCAGGTAAGAATAGCAATAAAACGTATGACGAGTGGCAGATCCAGACTCCAGTGATACTATCGTGTTAGGGTGGGGGGGGGGGGGGGGGGGGGGGGGGGGGGGGGGGGGGGGGGGGGGGGGGGGGGGGGGGGGGGGGGGGGGGGGGGGGGTGAGGAGGGGGGGAGGGGGGGGACAGGTCCGGAAATCCAAAACAAGCTACAACCAACAACAAAATATTTGTCCATGCTTCTTCTCCCCCCCCCCCCCCCCCCGTGCCTCGCTGGCTCCGCCACTGATGATATACATTATTCTCGATAAATTATAGGTGTTGAAAGGTTAAGGATTTTTTCACAAAGTTAATGATTACTTGGCCTCTACTGTGATTTTAACAACAAAAAACCCAAAGTTTTAGGAAATTTTACGACAAAATGAGAGAGATAGATGGAAAGATGAAGGTAGGGGGAGCAAATTTCAGGAACAAATGTTGAAACCAGTCAAGTGTTTCACTACATCTCAGAATAATTAATTGATTACGAACCAATATCAACACGAAAGAGAGAGAGAGAGAGAGAGAGAGAGATGTAACATGAGCATCTATCTAAGCCATGGGTAAAACCATGGAGCTCCAAATAGTGTTGCAACTTATTTCATTCTCCCGTTATGAATAATTGGATTTTAATATATAGTAAGAATGCGAATCGCATACGTTAATTGTTGTTAGGTAAGGCAAATATTATGGCTTGTCCTACCTAACAACACGTAATGTATGCACTTTGTACTCAGACTACTAAAATGCAATAATTCATTATAGTTGAATGAAATAATTTGTAAACGAGGCACCTAAAGGAAAGGTTGACTTCTAGAAAAAGGTGACAAATAATTTGTTTGCATTTTCATTGTCATATTTATGCGAAATTATGAAAGAATATTAGAAAAAATATATTCCCTCAAAAACATGGCTCTTCAAATTGCCTTCATATTCTAAACATAACATTTATCAGCTTAAAAATGAGGCCCACATTTTTATGCTACATGTTTGTGTAGTCCCATATACATATTTCGGTGTACAGTTTATGGTCAATTTTTACCAAGACTGGGCCAAACTTATTATCATTTTGATGATTCCAGAAACTTGCAGTTCACACCAATGCGTATCTGATGCATGATCAACTTTTTCTGATCGATTCCACATTACGTTCACAGTGCAAACGCATAAATAGAACTCAACTTGATCTTTAAAAAAACATTTATGCATTCAAGTTGAGTACATTACGAAAATGGCCTATTGGTGTACTACATTCAAGGTACCAACATACCGAGATAGACTGTCGTGGTATCCCTGGTTAATGAGAACAGTCCGCGAAAACAGTGTGCTGCAGTCAGGACCCAGTTCTTCCGGATTAGAGAACCACCGCACAGAAGCTAAAGTAAATCATTCAAAATGTTGCAGTTTTGTCGGAACAAAGAGGCAATATTCCACACGATACAGAAAACGTTCATTAGTTGAGGTAATTATAACATGTACTTAAAGCTTCAACCACCGAATCTAGTCCATTAAGCTTGGCTACTAAATGTTCATGTTAATACTCCACATGTTTAAAGGTATAGTTGAGTTTTGTTGCAGAGGGTACTACACAATTTGTTTTGGTGAGATATTGAAAACCTGAGTGTCCAATTTGCAACAACATACAATTAAATGACAAAATCATCTTTGTTTGATCAAAATCCGTTCAGAGACGGCTGAAATATCCATAAATATGTTTGTAATATTTGTGGTGCCCCACAAATATTCGATAATTTGAACCAGCCGTTGAAAAAACGAAATAGCGCCTTATACGTTTTATTCCACCAAATGCCGATGTTGGCTTCTTGTTGGCTTTTTCGTGTCGGTTATAATACGCACAACCAGCCGGCTCGTGTATTGATATTATCAAATAATCAATTAATTATGGTCACCCTATTTTTTCGAAAGTGGAGCTGAATAAGTATGATTGTATTGGCTAAATTTTACACATTTTGGGTTC
This sequence comes from Strongylocentrotus purpuratus, assembly GCF_000002235.5. Taxonomy (NCBI): domain Eukaryota; kingdom Metazoa; phylum Echinodermata; class Echinoidea; order Camarodonta; family Strongylocentrotidae; genus Strongylocentrotus; species Strongylocentrotus purpuratus. The sequence continues at coordinate 21,187,471 of NW_022145610.1, forward strand.
TAAAATTACCTTCATGGCAATTTTAGGTCCTAAAAGAGCACTAGAAATGTCATAAATAAGAATAAGAGCAATAACCATGAACTTTGAAGGCATTTGCGGTCTGAATCAAGAACTCAACTATCCCTTTAAAAGGAGAAAGAAACACATTTAAAAAAAAAAAAAATTAAACAGAAAAATTGGGCATGCTATTCATCTTTTCTAAAAATACGTTTTGAAAATAAGTCCATTTGTTCATTTTGTTTTCCACAACTATTATAATCAAAGTACAAATTTTGAAGTGTACTTTTAATGACTAACTTATACCCAGCCATAAGTGTTAATTGGTTTCTTAAAACTATCAGGATTTGTTCCTACATTCAACGACAAAATTAACTGAATAGAACATAATCTTTCATGATCATCCAAGTTAAAAGGTTACACCTCTAATTACTCACGTCATTTGTTGCTGTATCATAAAGAGCTGCTTGCCATGGCCACGCCCCAGACTTAGCGTCCACCCCGCCCACAATTCGAGACCTCGCCACAATAGTATTTCCCGATTTGCCACATTCCTCGTAAGCTAATAGAGATATAAATAGTAAACTGAAATTATCATCATGAAGCTCAATTACGGTCTTGACATTGCCTTATAAGACCTATGATCATAAGATAAATGATTGATGGATTGATATCATATAACTCACTTGCTTGTTTTCTGTTTCAATTTTTCAGTAATTCGCTTAAACTCGTTACCATTACATTTTCTAGTCAATTGATTTGTTGTTAATGTACATGAGTTAAAAAAGAGGAAATGCATATAAAGTGAAAGAACTAAGTTTGTTTTTAAAAAAACGGCGTTAAGCGACATGAAGCTACTGATTAAACCCTATACTCATATAGGTTTCCATCTATTGTCTTTATTTTCACGAGGAAATGGGCAATGATGAAAGGGCATGGTTCTTGTTTTCTAAGGAGACCACCTTCCTTCTTACTATGAGCATGTCGGACAAAGAAAGAGGACGAAATATACAGTTCCTCAGGTAGACAAAGGAACATCCCTTCCTTGAACAGGTGTCACATGCATATTTACCTGTTCTACACATTTTTACATAATAGCAGTGAAGGGATGTTCTTTTGTCTACCACAGCAATTGTTGAGGGTAGAATGAGGAACTGTATGTTTTGTCCTCTTTCTTTGTCCGTCATGTTCATAGTGTCTGTTACTCACATCTTTTTGTATTAGTGATGATGTCCACGGCCTCGTCAAGCTCGATATAATCCGAAAGATAAAAGACATGTTCGATGATGGGCCGAGAGGCGATTTCGGCAAGTGCTTTCTTATCCGTCTTCTGGCTAATTCCTATGCAGTGTATCTTGAAGCCTAAATCTTCCTTGAGCGTGAGAGCGTGTTCCGAAGGGGCGCCACCTACGTTACTAAAACCTTGAAGAAACGAACGACGTCAAGTAAAGCGTAAATAAAGCACAAGGCCAATTCAATTTCAATTCCATTCAGTGCAATGCAATCGGAATTTATTATTGCACAACAATGTAAATATATTACGCTTAAAATGATCCTTTGCTTATTTCTGTAAATACAACAAAAGAACAACGCCAAGTGTCTCAAGAAAACAATCAGATTATCGACATGGAATAGCGCCGTCCCCGTCCATTACACTAGTTTACAGTTGTGTGCGCCATTTTAATTGGCGAGTAAACAAAGCCAATGACCTAGAGGTCAGTGGTATTTATGCGTAAATTAAGATTGCGCCCATGCAAATTATGATAACATCACTGCCTGCGCGCTGCGCTGTGCGCTCACATCATAATTTGCATGGGCGCAATCTTAATTTACGCACAGACCAAATGACCTCTAGGTCATTGGCTTTGTTTACTCACCATTTAAAATGGCGCCCATGTCTGCGCATGCGCACTGATACAACTTTAAACTGGTGTATTGGCTTTGTTTACTCACCATTTAAAATGGCGCCAATGTCTGCGCATGCGCACTGATACAATTTTAAACTGGTGTATTGTCGGTTGATATGTCTGAAATCCGCATTTGTTTGTATTAAGAAATGAAACAAATCGTATCGAATATAATGTTGTAGTCTTTCTAATATTTGTTCATCCTTTGTTCGTCAAACACATCTTTCCAAAGAGAATCTACTTAACTATCATCTTGATCTTTTTCTCTCTGTTTAAGACTCCCCTCCCCCTTCCACAATGAACTTACCATCAGTGATGATGAAGAGAACTCTTCTGGTGTTGTCTGGTGTATCACCAAGAGTTTCAGCCACCATTTCTTTGATGTTGATCAGAGCAGCTGGTAAGTTAGTTCCATCGCCTTTAGGTTACAAAAGATTGAATCATTATTCAACACGGTGGCAAAGATTTTCGAGAAATCGAATTAAGAACAAATTGGGAGAAAGGAAAAACAAATGTTGTATTCCTATCAGCAAACAAGTTCGTATGATACGATAACACTAGCTACCGGAAGTTGACAATATTTAGAGGTCAAAGCCTTAACACCAACTGATTTCCATTTCGGTGTTTAGGGCTGATGTGAGTGTTTATTAAACACTAACACCAGCCCTAAACACCCAACCTGAAATAGCTCAGTGTATCATTAATACTTTTCGCGCATTTCAAAAGGTGGCAGACAAGGATTTGTAATTAATTGCCTAAGTATTGCCGTCACCTGTGACTGAGAGGCAAAACACGAACTGAACAACTGGAATCATCGGGTTTTGTCTGCGGCATAATTGATGGGGCCCGTAGCCAGAGTTTGATGTTCGGGGGGGGGGGGGGGCACATACATGTAATCGATCGACGTGCTGGGGAAGGGGTCTAAAAAAAATTCAACCGATCTTGGAATTTTTTTGGGGGGCACGTGTCCCCGTCCCCCCCCCCCCCCCGTGGCTACGTGTCTGCATGTACGAGGACCATCACATCTTCATACCTGGCACGAAAATAGGAATAAGGGCGTATTTTCCTTTAAGTTATACTCTTTTATTTTTAATGCGATTCAGATACTGAAAAAATCTGAAGTATTCAAATCGTCGTTTAGTCTTCATATCAGACTTACTTTTGTAATGTATGAGAGTATCGATGGCTGAAGTCACACCATCCGTGGATCTGTATTCGTTCACGTTGAAAGCCCGCATAGATTGAGAAGAATAGTACAATGCTCCCACTCGGGTTCCACCAGCCGAAATGTTCTCATCAAGCTGCGTTAGAAAATATATCAATTATTCTTCAATTAACCATCAACTTTACTCGAAACAGACTCCAACCGACCAATTCGTGGACACTGACAGCGATTTACGATTGGGGTTTAATAGCTAATAATGCTATACTTCATAACAGGGGCGGATCCAGCCGCCGACGAGAGAGGGGGCCCAATTCACGATTTTTTTTTTTTTTTTTTTTTTTTTTTTTGGGGGGGGGGATATGGAACTCAATTTTTCTTTACTCAACACCCCCTCCTCTTTTGCCTATTTTTCTGGATCCGCCCCCGCTCATTACACAACGCCAAAACTGACGACAGACAGTCAACACACCGCACAAAAATGAAATTGCTATGACTGCCGCTTTACCCTCCTAATCGAGAGCGCGCTTCGCAATGTCCTTCACACGTATTTGGGTTAAAAGAACAATCAATTCCAAAAGACAAGTTCGAGTCAATAAAAACATGGTACCAAGGGTGTCGATTTGTATCCGTGGTTGGGGGGGGGGGGGGATGATAGGTGCCAAAATATTTTCGACAATGGATCAAAGCAACCAAAGTGGTAGAAGCATGTGGCAAGTTGCACCCCTCCGAAGCGCGTAGCCAGGATTTAATTTTAGGGGTGGGGCGGTAGTAAGCGCGCGAACCGCTGTTCCTAGGAGGTTGGGTGCAGGGAGGGGGAGTCCCCCCCCCCCCCGGCGCAAAGCGCGGAAGCTTTGAGGTATCACTAAATTATTAGAGAAAGAAGACGATTCGTTGGACCGTTCTCGACTCTTAATCCTTGTTTGAATTGAATTCCCCTTCCTCCGCACGTAGCGCGGTAGCTCTGACGTTTCATTAGATTATTAAAGAAGACGATTCTATGTACCATTCTCGACTCTTAATCCTTGTTTGAATCAAGTTCCCCTTCCTCCGTGCGTAGCGCGGAAGCTCTGACGCTTCATTAGATTATTAAAGAAAGAAGACGATTCTATGTACCATTCTCGACTCTTAATCCTTGTTTGAAACAAGTTCCCCTTCCCCCGCGCGTAGCGCGGAAGCTCTGACGTTTCATTAGATTATTAAAGAAAGGAGACGATTCGATGTACTATTCTTGACTCTTAATCATTAATGTTTGAATCAAGTTCCCCTTCCCCCGCGCCTAGCGCGGAAGCCCTGACGTTTCATTAGATTATTAAGGAAAGAAGACGATTCTATGTACCATTCTCGATTCTTAATCCTTGTCTGAAGAAGACGATTCGTTGTACTGTTCTCTATATTAACCCTTGTCTGAATTCAGTTTCCCCACTGAAAATAAATTGTGTCACAAATAAGTTGTGACATAATAATCTTTCTCCAAAAATGAAAAATGTTTTAGGAAATATCAGGAAATAAAATGAGTGAAAAAAATAAAAATAAAGATACAATGACGTGAATTTTAAAAAGGGTGAACGGAAACAACATAACAACTAGTGAACTATTTTATAAGTCATACTAATGTCCGAAAATCTTTCTCCTTGTCTCCGATCTCATCACGAAATCGTCACAGAGTTCATCTATGTTTACACTGTCCAGGATTGTCTGATGTGCATTGCAGATTGCTACTTTTGTGCTTCGCGCTTAACATTTAGCTCGTTGCTTTTGATGCTGTGTCTTTGCATTTGGCGCACTGTATTTCTATGATGCTGTTGATTGAACACATTGAAAAAAAAATCATCAATTCCTGATGAAGCCGTATGAGCGAGAATTCAATTTATTCCTGTCTCATATACGGTTTTCTTATTTAATTCGTATATTTGTATGTATTATGAAGATGAGATAGCAAAATGTGTATATTGATGCGAGTAATAACCATTAACTACTCACATCGGACTCTCATCATTAATTTTTCTCTTCATTTAAAAAAAAACATTTTATGGTGAATTATTGGGGGGGGGGGGGGGGGGTGATTGTACAGGCCATCCCCCCACCTGAAATATTGGGGGAGATATATCCCCCCATCCCCCCGGGATCGACACCCATGCATGGTACAATCCTTTTTTCTTTAAGCCAATAATTGCTTTGTCATCACGAATTAAATGAAACTCATGAAAAGCACTTTAATATAAGTAAAAGTTATTAGTTATTATTATAAAAAATGTTACGGTCTCATCTGTTAAAGGGAACATTGTTCAGATGATTGATAGTGGTGCTTATGTAGTGACTTCAATGCTAGATGTACAATTAAAAATAATCTGAAAATTTGAGTGAAAACGGACTATTATTAATGATACAAATTGGGAAAAACTGATCTGATCGATAACTTAATTCTCCCAACTATATTGCATTTTAGGTTAATGTAAATCGTCACACAGCACTAAATTGGCTCTACATATCATTCCAGACATTTAAGTGTTGACAGATTTTCAATAGCCTGTTTTATGTCTTTTTTCATGGAAAATCGGTTTGGAAAATTCAAAAATGGTTGGGAGATTTTACTGTTAATCACTGTTAGAGGGTGTTGACCAGCGAAACATTCTCAGAAAACCATTAATATCTTTGTGGTTTGAGATTTTTTTCAGGATTTTTTGCATGTTAGAGGGCTAGTACAGTAGAAGGAAGATAGTAAGTAACATTTCATACAGAAATTAAGCAATTTTTTTCATCAACTTTCAACTATGTTACCGAGTCACTTTAAAGTGGCTTTAACATCTTCTAATATATTCACATTTGCTTTTATTTCCGTCCTACCTTGTTCACTAGAAGCTTGGCAAATCGTTTGCCTTTCTCGAAGTTTTCAAGTCCAACACTATTCGACGCATCAAACGCAAAGTAGATATCCAGGGCGGAAGAGTTTGATAGATCGATTGTACGCTTCCTTCGTCTACTACCGGAGTTTGAAGTGGTGTTATTGAAACCCACCCCGAAGCCCCCGTCGATGGCCATTTCGTCGAAGGCCTTTCCCAGGCCGCTCGTCACTCGAGCGAATTCGTCGAACTCATCACGACCTTGATGGGAAACAGTACATTTATATAATTAAAAAAGTATATATCGAGGGGTCAGTGACACAAAGACGTAATTCTATTTTGGCCGTTTTGAGAAAAAGTGGTTTATGTGTCCCTGAGCACTTGGGCCTTAAGGAGTTAAGTCTATGCTTCACTAGCCAATGACTTCATTGGGGGTATTGGGTGGAATTAAGTCTGTGTGTTTCCTGGAAAGCCCACATTTCTCTGAACATTTTAATATCAAGTACTCATTTTGGCAAAATATGGAGTTAAGTCTTTGTGTCACTGAACCCTCGATATATTTTACAAGATAGGGCTGAATGGTGCATTTATCAGTATTATTCATCAACGTAAAAACTCTTTCAAGTTCATCGGAGAGCATGGGGAGGGGAAAGGGGGGGGGGGGGGGGGAAAGGGGGGGGGGAGGGTATCCAGATATTGATGAGGGGAGGGTAAATCTTCCCTAACGCAAAAGAAGGCCAGATTGTAAGTATCCTTGATGTCTTTGTTAGAGACTCGCTGTGTTAGGGAGCTGTTAGTTTGATAGTCATCTGGTAGTGATTTTGACACCTTGAAATAGGAAATTTCCCTTATTCTAATACACTCGTACGTCATCAGAGAATCAGCCATAATCTCAACCAGTGGCGTAGCATGAGTCCACCCATTTAGGGGGCTCTCCAATGATATGGGGGTGGGGAAGGGGCGTCTCCGGTCTTACTTTTTTACAAGGTTACAAGCTTAGGGGGTTTGGGTGTTTACTAGATGAGAGGTAATGGTGCGGGAGGTTGTCCGGGCGTCTTTTTATAATTGTCCTGTTCCTTTTCTGTCTTTTCCCGGTCTTTTTTCTTTTAATTTTACCCTTCAACAGAGGAGGGAACACGTGCCCGCTGTAGCTACGCCACTGATCTCAACATTCTTTAGGAACTTCGTCTCTCTTGTTCTTCTTACTCATGCATCTTGGCATCTCTCCAGTCCACTCCCCAGAAAACGTACACATCCTCTCTTCAGAACCAACCATCTCGTAACCACCGTTACATCGAAAACGGACATAGGTGTTCACTCTGTACTGCGGAATGGCGACTTTGGAGCCGTGTATGGGGTTCCCCAAGGCGGGACAGTAGTACTCTGTCATGATAATAAAATCAGTTAGTGGGCCTTAACATTATACCGCAGTCACATTGCTAAACTACTTCAAACCTACCGCAGACCGACCAGTTTTGGCCGTTGACAGTAATATATATTTTGTTGCTGTCTGCATTTTTGTCGGCCTCGTTGGTGTGACTGAGGTATTACAGTTATAAGACAAAGTTACGAATCAAACAAAAATTTGATCCTAATTTTGAATCTTCTCTTTATCAACGCAATGTAGGCTTTAAGATACAATCGATTCCTTTGCAAAAAACCGAGCTAAATTCATCTAGATCAGATCTGTTCTGCACGAAATACAGCTTTATCATGAACGATCCTTAACACCCACTCCATCAATTTTATTCTTGGATGCGATCAGGTAAACGACTCAAGTCTGCAAAATGTAGAACAAATCGCTATCTGAAATCCTTTAATTATTCCCTGTTCAATAAGGGCTTACACCAAGCCACATTAAAGATAAAGATGAGTTCTGGTAAAAAAAGAAAATAACTGAAATTCTCAAAGAATCAAACGAAACTTACACTGAATGTTCAAGATTACAAATAAATGTCATTTGCCAAACAATTTTGGTAAAAAAATGTATACTGGCTGAGTAATGAGCATAGAAAGATTAGGAAATCAAGGTTAGTAGCCCCGACACCATTTGTGTAGTCCCAAATACAACAAGTTTCTGTGTACAGTGCTTGTTACTTTACCAAGACTGGGCCAAATTGATTATGATTTTGATGACTCCAGAACATTGCAGTACACACCAATACTTACATGATCCATTCCACACCTTTTCTTTCACAATGCAATCGGATGACCAGAACTCACCTTTATCTTTAAATACGTCAATAATTGTTGATAAGAGTGTAATGATTGTCCAAATGTAAATGCTCATATTTTGTACAAGTCCTGTCATGCCAATCGACACTGCAAACTAATGCGAAAAGGGTGATCTTGATAATTAACCATTTATAAAGCTAGACTAAAGTTTCCCCTCTGTACCTGCTTGATTCAACAGTCTCTGATTTTCAGTTGGCCTCTCTCTTTCTCAGAACCCTGTTCCAGGAGATGCAACCACACATGATTGAACTTTCTACAACAGCCGAGTAAAAGAGTTTCAGATATGAATTTTCGACATGGAAAGACTTAAAGCCCGTCTGCACTAATTTATCCAGGGGGATTAGACCTCCGTGCAAGGTCACTGACAGGTGGTTACCTCATCAAATAAGCTCTCAATTAACATAAGAAAAAGAGGATCATGGGGACCACTTCAGGCACCGATTAGGCATTGTTTGCTATATAGAGGGCGCAAGTAGCTATTAGTAGTTCAGTGGGGTTTTAAGCTTCCTCAAGAGGTGGAGACTACAATTATGATGGACATCTTTACTTTGTTCGTCCCAACTTAATTTGTTGCCGATCAGAATGCCGAGATACTTATCAGAGACCTTTAAATTGTTTTAAAGGGATCAGGTAACTTTGTGTCAGATTCTGAAACAAAATCCTGGATTTAGCTCATGCTGCAATGATAATTATAAACGTTTAGGTCAGTCAGGAACCCCATGAATTTTACAAGCCGATCGCCTGTCTGATTATCAAGGTATTTATGATTGGACTTACAAATTATGAAAACCGTTTACCAAACGGTTTTCATAACACTACAGTCTATTGGGGGAAAAGGAGTATTGTAAAACCGGTCACTCAAAGATGTTTACTTTTTTGAGGCACTTATTGATCATTTTGAAGCGCGATTTTTAGGGCTTCAATATTACACCATATCACAGACACTGATAACACGTAGGACCGTGCATCTCATATTTAACATTGCTAAACGATGCCTTTAACCCGTTGACTACTGAATTATCATATTCCCATAGACTTAACACAGGGAGCACCAGGTTTCAGTAAGCAATGGGTTAAACATAGAATTGAATCATCACTTTGAAGTTGATTTCACTATGATTTGGAGTGGATTAAATCTGAAAGGAAGTAACAAAGGAAATAATCCCTCCGCAAATGACTCCTGGAAAAAAAGAGAATTTCCGGTAACAGAGTAAAAATAACATTATCGCAAAGACTATACAAAAAACATAAAGGTAATGCAATTTCAATGGCCTTGTCACCTATTCAACTGGATGAACATGACAATGACGTATTATGTAATCCCAACATGATTTATATTGGTTATACAATGTGGTATTATAGTTACCAATGAGTTGATTTTGATTTGTTCATAGTTCAAGTTTTTATTTCCACATCTGATTTTAAAAAACACAAGTACACCTTATATGCATATAGGCAAATCAGAGGCTATATTTTGTAAGGACTTTAAGAAAGTTAAGGGTAGACAATACACTTATACCCCATTCACAGTGGCCTCAAACACCGCGACAGCAGCGGGACTGTCCCGCTGCTGTCGCGGTGTTGTCTTCAGTGTGAAGGCTCGGACCCGTTATAAACTATCGCGGGATAACACCGCCTCGCGATAACGCCGCGACAAACTATCGCTAGGTTCGCCTAGCTACAGCAGCGGGACAGTCCCGCTGCTGTCGCGGTGTTTACTCAGTGTGAAGGCTCTCCGCTATAACACCGCGACAAACACGTGTGATTTGTTTACTTACCTATCACTGACCTCTTTTCTCCAGCAATGGGGAACATAAAGTGAAATAGAAATAAAGTAACCAGTGGATTCAAATTGATTTTATTATTATGTAGATATTATAATTATCCAAATAAAAATATTTCACACTTCAAAAAATTAAAATATTCTGACTGGAAGCAATAAAAATGCTAGTTTTTTAAAAAGTAATATGATCGAGGATACAAAAAGCAACTTGACATGTTTACCTTTTGCAAGAGTGTGTAAAGTACAGCTAGCGCGCGCAATTTCAAGCGATCGAAAACCCCGCGCTGAAGTATTTCCGGTCATATCGGGGTCACTCGCGGGTCATGAGCCATGCATACACGTGTTTGTTACGGAGGTAATAAAAATCACCCGCTGCAGCGTGAATGGGTACATGATATTTATCCCGCTGCTGCAGCGGGATAACTTTTCTACTGTGAATGCATTTGTAGCGGTGTTATGGCGGTGTCGCCGCTCCGCTACAACGCCGCTACAAATTTCAAAACCACTGTGAATGGGGTATAATTGTTCTTTTCTACAAGTCCCTAATCCAGAGTGTTCTGACGTACAACCTAGTCTGCTACTTTGCTAATGCTACAAAAATTGACCAGAAGAAGCTCAATAAACCCAGGAAAATAGTTCAACGTATACTAGGGATAGACTTGCCACTACTTGATAATCTGTACCAAGAGAGAGTTTCATCTAAATTAAGACAGGTTATGCAGGACCCCACCCACCCACTCAACGAGAACTTTAAATTTAACCGTTCAGGCATACGTTTGTGCGCACCGCGCACACAGAAAACCCGTTTCAGGCAATCTTTTGTTCCCAACGCCATTCACCACTTCAATGCACAAGCCCGGAGGTCTGGAACTCAAACTTAAATACTGGTCTCAACTTATACTTTGTTCTGAATTTAATTTTCGCTAGGGCTCATAATATTAAACTCACCTATATTCTCAAATAAACAGCGAGCTTAATGTTCGAATTTTTCACCTGGAATGCCATGTTTATGTTATACTGCAATCATGTATTCGTTTTGTTCCGTTTCCATTGCAACAATCACTTTCAAAATGTAACTACGTTTGTAACGATGTACATTTGATAATTATTGTATTATGTATTGTTCCTGTATTATGTATATATGTACAAAGACTGTTAAACCAGTGAAAAAAGAATTTCCCGTAAGGGACAATAAATTTTCAATTCAATTCAATTCAATTCAATATAATTATAGATAAACGTTAAAATGAAACATCTTCAATTTAAACCATAATGTAGTGGGGGAAAGAACAAAGGCTAATAGCCTATCAAGAATATTCCCAGAGATAATTACATTTACATAAAAAGTTTCTTAAACGTACTAAAACGAGATAGAAATACAGAGATTAAAATAACACAAAGCAACATTATACAGAATTTAAACCAGACAAATCCATTACAACAAAAGAAAAGAAAAGGAAAGGCATTTATGTAAAAAAAAAAAAAAAAAAAAATCCTAGTTATACACATTCATTTAAGAGATCTTTCTTGAGCTTTCTTTTGAAAATTGATACTGTTGGGTATTTTGTTCCATAATTTTGGTCCGGCATCAATAATTGTTGTGTAAATAGTAACAAATGACAAGCGCCGGAAGAAAAGTCAAACCGTCAGCAACATCAGCAAGCAATCCGTGCTTTTCACACCCACAACAAATACATCGGTTTAATTACCTTCACTGTGGCATGACGTCAGAGTACCATTCCAGTGACCATCAGGTTGACACACCCTCTCACTTGACCCCAGCAGCTCTAGATGTGACCGACACCTGAGGGTCATCACCGTTCCTACGGGCCAAGAATTCGTGGCGCCTTGTCCGTTTCTCGGCGAGAAAGAAATCTCGTCGTTGTCAAGGTGACGGGAACCCGGATGGGGACACCTGGCGACTACATCATAATTTAAAGAAAACAAGAAGAAGAGTTAATTCTTACACCTCAATAGGACTCCATACTGATCCCAAACAAAACGATCGATTGGCAATTAATGTATTAATACTATTATTTTGTTCGATCTTTTGTTGATGATGTGCCAGTCTCGTGGATGTGACTGAGGTTTTACTATTAAAAGAATAGTGGAGGCTCATTCACAGATCAAACTAAAATATAAGGAGTAATGTACGTAAAAGAAATTAATTCTCATTATCAATAAGAGTATCACAAACCTTTGCAGGTTGGTACGTTATCGGACCATATTCCATTGGGTCCACCGTGACTCTGACATACTTGCCAGCTTATTCCATCGACGAGATACCCTTCGTTACATTCATATTGGACCATCTGTGGATAAAGATGGAAAATACTCATTGAAATTGAACTTCTTTTTATTGCAACAACAACACAAAAAACAACAACATCGAAGCACATATAATGAAATAATGAAGGTATGGACGCAAATATGTGGGGGAAAAAAAATCATTTTCAAGTGATGTCGCAAATCTGATTAACCACTCAATAAAATGCGATAAAACAACCGAATCATTAATCAACTAACTTATTAAGAATAAATTCAGATTAAAAATTATATTCTTGTGAACCCAAAATCCTGATGAACTACTCGATAATCCGGTTTTAACTAGTCAATCAACTGATTAACAAATTAATCAACCGATTAATTAGTGAATAAATATCTAATTAATGTGTCAAGGGATTGTCAACGAATCAAGGGCGAGATGCTTATTGACAAAACTACTGTTTAAATCAAGCATGTAACCCTCAAAGCATTCCCCCAATGAATCGTACAAACCTAATCAAACAATTATAATAACATTTATTTTAAAAAATCATCAATCAGCCAAAAAAAGAATTGACAGTCAGAGTATCAAGCGATTAACCAACTGAACATCAAGTCAGTGAACGCATCAGATAAATATATAAATGTAATATTAACGAATCCACAATCCATTAAGAAATGCTCAAGTATTTTGTTGTTGACATTAATAAGTTTGATTTCTTTTGTTCCCCAAATAATGAGAGACACCTAACGACTTACTTCTCCAACATGGTAGGTCCTGTTCTCAATATTGTGTGTACCATTCTCTATGGGCTCCAGGATGGGTGGGGCACAGATGATCCCTGCAATATTCAAGTTCAAGTGCAATTTTATTTCCACTTGAAAAACATTTACAAATCATTAACATATACATATGAATTATAAACGTACCAACATGCGACTCATTGATTGAGAGTTACAGGTCTATACATGTACTGGGTCCGTAGGAAAGAGAGTGGCTCCCGCACCAACCCCCTTTTTTAGAATTAATATACATCATTTAACGTTTTTGTTTTGCCGTTTTGCCTAATTAATCAAACAACACATTAGAATTGGTGAGTGATTTTTTTTTAAAACCTCTCCTTTTGAAATGATTTAAAGCTTATCTGCCATAGTTTACAGGAGGGATTAGACCGCCCTGCAAGGTCACTGGACAGGTGGTTATCTCATCAACTCAGCTCTCAGTTAACATAAGAAAAAGAGGATCATGGGGGACCAATGGTCACCGATTACGCATCGTTTGTTATATAGAGGGCGCAAGTAGCTACAAGTAGTGCAGTGGGCCTTTAAACATCAACTCACACGATACCTCACAGGTGGTATGGTAATTTATTGCCACTGATTTAAACCAGTAGGGGGGGGGGGGGTTGGCTCCATTGGTTGATTGATTGATTCTTATTCGACAAGCTTCCAACCTACACCAATATACAATACTAACAGATCAAAATTAAGTCAGCTTGAACAGGAGAAAGATTAAAAGGATGAAAAATAATAATGAACCCTTATGCAAGTTACACTTTACCAACAAAAGAAGAAGGAGAAGATGCATCCCTTTATTTTACGTCCGTAACAAATTAAACATTTGATATGATTCCAATCTCATTTCAATTTGTCAAAAAGGACGGGGATGCAGAGGTGCCCCTACGGTGTATGAATTCACCCGACCTATTTTTTTCGACGCCCCTCCATCTGCCCATCCGCTACCCGCGTTTTGCAAAATACAGAGCCCCCCCCCCCCCAAGACAGATTTCAATCAATTTAGTTCAACTCGTTAATATTATATTATGTACAAGAAAATGAACACTGAACCTTACTGTTGCATTCTGGGACATCCGCATCCGCTTCCCAGGTGCCATTCTGACACGTGATTGTGACGTCCCCGGTTGGATGGTATCCTGTTTGGCAGGTATAGTTGAACACTGTGCGTTCGGTGTAGAGATCACCGCGTTTGATTCCAGAGTTTTCATCAAGAACCAAGGCTAGCATCCCGGATGGTTCGTTTGGGTTAGGGCATGATAGAGGTCCTAGAAATTTCAAGAACAAAATTTAGACGATATTTTTAGAATATTAGTGAAATAATGACGGGCAAAATAGCAAGATGCTTTAATGATGACAAAATACCCTCGTTTTTTTTGCAAACAGTGATATAACTACATTCATTTTCTCTTTACCAACTGCCCAATATTTAAAATATTTCATACAGTATTGAGTTTAGAAAATATTGCGGAAACGAAGGGAGCAAAACCCCGAAAGGAGGAGCTCAATTGGGAACACCATATGGACAATTCAAGTAAGGCTTACGTTGAATAAACATTGTTATATGAATATGTTTTGTACAAGTCAAAGCAAAGAATTCGAGAATTTAGAAGGAGATTCAATTCACGAGGAAAAAGTATAGGAGAAAATTGACATGCACAGACCAATGATGCTATTTAAACGGATATCACTGGCCATATTGTTAAAAGCTTATTCTCTAGAGTATATGAGTTAGGCCAGCGCATGGTAACAGAGAAATTTATAAACTTGAGTCAACCCCAAATGTGCAGATTTAATCAATTTCCAATCAGAGATAATATTGATTATCGAAAAACAGATAACATTTAAACGTTTATATAGTTACGTTTAATAGAAACTTACTGAAACATCGAGGTGCATCTCCCTGCCAACTACCCGTAGTCTCGTTGCAGACCACCGTTCTTTGTCCATGGAGCTCGAAACCAGGGTTACAGCGATACACAGCAATGCTTCTTGCAGATTTACCACGCATGCGCACATACCCGTTGACAGGGCTCTCGGGAGGACGAAAACATACTAGCGGAGCTGGAATAACAGAGATATTATATAGAAATTAAAATTAAATTTAAATGAACAGCTGCAACATAAAAATCTTATGTCACATGGTTTTAAACGACCGTGTCTTATTAAAATCAAATTGATATGAAACAATTAAAACGTACGAATCGTATGTTACATGGTTGTAAGCTTTTGTTATCAAAATTAAATTGATATGAAACAATTAAAGCATACAATATTCTTAATCAAATATTGAAATTCATTCGTAAGTAACTTTATACCAAAATTTTGAAAAGAACAAGAAAAACCTTAAAATATTAATGACTATAAATAACTTACAGGATAGACGAAAGAAAAAATGGTTTCCCATCTTATTTTATGCCAGAAACACTAAACTGACAAATGATCAACTTGCTAATTTATTTCTCCAATAGGGGCCTATTGCTTATATCCTCACGTCACTATGTGTTACTCGAACATTCCATTCAGGATTGTTGCAGCAATTTCATCTTTTTTTCTCAAACAAGAGAAGAAGAAATTGTTGACATAGTACGTTATATAAAAATGATTAACAGTTGTGGTTTTGAAGAAATTATCTATCATATATCTTCTCTTCTTTCATATATTTTTTTAAATTTTCTGTAAATACAGGGAATCTCACTAATAAATTTGAAATTAGGAAATTATTCCAGTACTTAAAAAAGATGACCGTCAATCATTTTCTTACTATCGACCAATTCCACAACTTCCTTTGCGTTTCTAAAATACTTGAAAGAATCATTTATAGCGGATTTATTTCCCATTAAATAACATTTATCTGTTAAGTAACTCTCAGTATGGCTTCAGATGTAATCACTCTGACTTGTGACTCTGCTCGTATTACATGACAGATTTACTAATAATATTAATCACAAACTTCACTCTGTTGGAATATCTCTTGATCTTTCTAAAGCGTTGGATTTAGTTAACCATGAAATCATTTTGTCCAAACTCCCAGACTTTGGAATACCTGAAATTTGTCTTAATTAGTTTAAAGAATACCTATGTGATCGGTTCCAATACACTTCATGTAACATATACAATTCTCCTTTAAACTAAAGTCAATTCTCATTTTGTTATATTTCAATGATTTATGCACTGTCTCATCATTTCTTGATGTTTTGTTATTTTTGCAGAAGATACTACATTGATGTATTTACATAGTAACTTAAATCAGTTGATTTATTTTGCAAATATTTTAACTGTGTATAGATATCAGATTTGTTCACAATGCAATGCAATAATAGTAAACTACTCAAAATGCAATGTGTGATGTTATCAAGTTAGAAATTAATGATATTCAACTTATTACTTCTACTTCCACAATATTCCTTTGCGTTTTACTGGATACCGTACTGAACATTGTCAAAGCAGATCTAAGAATGTTTATATATTGTTCAAACTAAGCTACATTCTATCTGAAAGGCATTTGGTTATGTTGTGTGACTCGTTAATTCTCCCATATTATCGCAATATTTGATGAGTTAGTTCATGAAATTCTAAACCTGAACCCATTCATAAGTTACAAAAAAAAGAACTTTGAATTTGTTTCTCATCTTCCTTCCTGTCTTCATCAAATCCAATTTTTAACAATCTAAAGACTTTTAATTTAGTAAGACATACACGAATGTCAAATTGCTGTATTTATGTTTAAGATAAAAGAAAATACAGTTCCAACCAAAACTGCAATTTCTTGTTTTGTTAATGTGAATATAAGATAAATATACATAATTATGATACTTGATCGGGTTGCAAATTACATTTGAAAAAAGCTTATTCCACCAATTTGTTACAATCCTTCAGGCGCCAAGGTCCTCGAATTTGGAATTAACTTGAGAAAGTAATTAAATCTGCTACAACTTTGAATACAATCAAAGACAAGTAAAGATAATATATTCTTGTCAAAAGAATAAAGTTTCGAAGTCAATTGATATAAAATGATCATGCCATTTATGTACTTCCACTTTTCTGTCGTTTAAACTTTTGTCTGAATTCCCCACCCCTCTCTCTCAACCGCGAAATCATTCAAGCAACGTCCTGGAGCAGGGCAAATTCAGCGATTGGGGCTGGTGTGATCACCACACCATAGTTTAGTACGAAATCGTTTGGAACCTGCAACCTTGACAACTTGGCCACTATGACTTCATACTTAGGTACTATATAGGCGTAAGCATTGAAATCATCCATAGAATAAACAGTGGGGCAACAACACAACATAAGGAAACAATACTTCCGTTTTGGCTGGTCAAACTTCCTGATTTTCCCGGATTTTAATTTGAGTTTTTTTTCCCCTCCTAAATTCCTTGACGTTCACTGACTGAAAACAAAAAGGAGAACTATTTTTCCGAGATAATTGTGAACCCTGTGAAACAATCGAACCCATGCATATATTTCAGGGATAAATGTATGTTAGAAATAAATCTTCAGTTTGTAACTCTACGACGGTTCGAGGGAAAGATGTGGGTATTAAAGATAAACTTTAGTACTGGAAATAAGATTGCATTGTGAAAGAAAAGGTGTGGAAAGGATCAGAAACAAAATAAATTCAAGAGGAAAGCCCTCAGTAGTGCTCCGTGCTATTGTACATGATCAGCTGGAATTTAGAACAAATCTTCATTTCTTAGTATGTTTATGATATGCCTATACATTTAAAGGCACACTGTCCTACTTGTACATGTAGCTACTTGCTCCCTCTATATAGAAAACTTCCCCAATCGGTGCCTGTTGGTCCCCCATGATCCTCTTTTTCTTATGTTAAATGAGAGCTGAGTTAATGAGATAGCCACCTGTCACAGTGACCTCGCTGGCTCTCTGGGTGGTCTAATCCCTTCTAGCTGAAGTAGTAAAGCCTGCCTTTAAAGCTAACTCAGTAATAATATCTTGGATTAAATTGAATTACCGTGGCAATATGGGTAGTCACTCCACTTTCCGTTGTCTTGACAGATAATGAACTCATCTCCTACAAGCGTTGCGTTAGGCTCACACTCTGCGCGCACGATGTAATTCACAGGGAGATGCGTCAATCCATAGTCTGTACTGTTCTGATATTCGTAACGTCCTTTCCGTAAACTCCTCGGTCGACGACAGCTAGTACCCTCTGAAAGAATGCCAAATACAATGTTTGATTATTGGAAAAGAAGCATGCGGACAGTTTAAATAACATAATTAGGAATGTGATATTCGATCCATGATTTCCCATATTCTACACAATTATTTTTTTGGAATAAAGTAGGCCTACTTTCAATGAACATCAAACTTGTCAAAAGTGGCGACATATCGCCATCTTAATATTCACATTCTGATCGGCGAAGATGAATATTGAGCCATTATCATTTTATAAGAATAGTTTTCCGCTCAAATCCAGCCAGTGTATTGTCATATGTGCCACTGTTAAACAAATCAGTTGTGCACTTGCTACCAGGTTATTTGTTGATGCCCGTTGTCAACCTTTTTACTCTAAGTTCCCCTTTTTTTCTTTTATTTCCCCCTTTCTTCGTCTATTATTCTCTTTCTTTGTGGTGTATTGTTCTAAGGCGTATCCAACACAAGCCTATGTTTTTAGGATATATACCGTCTCCCTTTCATTAAAATTATTTGTCGTCTTAAGAATGGTTATGTTACCATGCATGTAGAAATGTATTAGGCTACTTGAGTATTACTAGTTGATATGAAAAACAGAAATGGAAGAAAATAAATGTTACTTTGAATTGAATGGAATTGAATTGATGGTTCAGTGGTAGAGCAGTGGTCTCGTAACCGGAAGGTCTCTGGTTCGAAACTAATAAGTCGATGCGCTATAGTGCCCTTTGGTTAGGCATTAATCCTCATTACCAAGTCCCTTGGAGAGGACTCAAGGCCGTCAATCCCCTGGCCACTTACTTACAAGCATACACACTGTTTTAGCAGTCAGGTAAAACACACAATACTAATAAACACTGTTCGACCATAATTATGTAACTTGCAGCCTTTTCACACACAGCTAAAATTCAATAAACATGATTAGTATAAACGTGTTTGAAACGTGTTTAAACTAATCATGAGCCTTTCACACACAGAAATTTCGTTGCGATCGTTAATCGTTTCGTGATTAACTACTGCTCGTAAAATGCGCAGTAGTGCCATTGCGCATTGAAGGTCAGGTCATATCAAACAGAGCGGTCGCTTCATCCAGTTTAAACACGTTTAAACACGAAAAACCTTTCACACACAAAATGTCAAGCTCTTTAGATACGAACTTCGTATCGGCAGCCTGCTTTTAGGGGCGTATGCATCGCGACTTCGTATCTATCCCAACATCGTATAAACGATGTTCACACTGGGAAAATTTTTCTATAAACATGTCTAAAACTGTTGAGTGATTCTAATCATCTCTGGAAACGATGAATTTTAGCTGTGTGTGAAAAGGCTCACTGTCTCACCCAACTATGCCTCGCCGTCAAATTAAACAAACAGCTAGGACTTTTAGAATTGCACAACGACATCGTGGATTGCTACGGTCGACGTCCTTTTAATGCATTGCCTTGAATTGGACGTCACACGTTTCAGTCCACGCAAATCTAAAAGTCCCTAATATCCCAATCACACCGACGGGAACAAGCACCCGACCGACTATAGCCCGAACCACCCCGAATAACAAAGAATCATTCGGGTTGGAGTCGGGTTGTAGTCGGTTTGGAGTCGGTTTTGGAGGTTTGTGGCTGGGTTCTAATTAATAACTCTCACCTGCAGAGGAGCAGAGGATTCCCAAGATGGCGGCTACGATGATCGCCAAGAACTTCATGTCACCAATCAGCGGATCTCCTTCTCAGCTAAACAAACTCCAGCTGTACAATACACGAAATCAACAAATGAAATTTAGAACGAAATCAATCGCATACAAATCTGGCAATGAAAACGGGGATGATGCACTAGTTCGGGTGGGTGAACATGGAGTGGGCAAGTTGGCTTCCAAAGCCGGGCTGAAAGATCAAATTTGAAAGCTGGTAAAAGCTTCTTCCGAGAAATTAAGGTCAGGAAGTTTAATTGATGTTCAAAGAAAGACCTTTTATATCCATGATGAAATATGACGGTGGGAAATTAGAAAAACATTTGGTATATTTTGTCCTTGAGTTGCGAATACGAATGCGATCGTTGCAGTACGTGACGATATCGCTTAGTTTAATGGCTATAGTCATTCCGGTGATAGATTTGGATAAAATTATTCTCAAATCATAGACTGATGGGTAAACAAAAAGAAGGAAGAAGACCAAAAAAGAGAAATGAGATAAATGTATCCCGTTTGTTAGCCAAATCCCTCAAATGCAACGCATGTTTAGATATAATTGAATAGATATTATACAACATGTACAAAGTCACTTTTTCTCCAGATTTTATATTCTCAGTTTATCATCACCAGGTTCATGAGTGGTTATACCAATCATTATGGACACTACCATGTCGTTTGTAAAAGTAATAATAGTCTAATAATAATAAGTTGGTTTCATTTACCCAGAGTAGCCACATCAGTATTGATGCCGCTTTTTCCTGGATGTCCTGTGGCCCATGCCATTAGTATTACCCCCACATTAAAGGGTAAAAAATAACATAAAATATATGATATAATGTACATCAAAAAGTCTAAAGATATGTGATGTATACAGTATTACAGATCAACAAAATTCAACATGAATTTGTAATTTAGTGACCCTTTAATTGTCAGGTGCCCATTTACACCTGTATGGAGTAGCCAAGAACGTGGGCCAAAACACCTTGTCTAGGATGTAAGCACCGAACAAGGATCGAACGACGGACCTCTCGTGTGAGAGTAAAGAGCCTTCACCGATATGACGTAGAACTTGAAACCTCCCCTATACCCCCCCCCCCAGGGCAATGTTATTCCGTATCCTCAAATAATAGCTACAATCTGTTAAAAGCTATAATACCTATAACAGAATTTAAACGGAAAGCGGGGTCAAGCCAAGAGCAGAGATCAATAACATCCTGAGTATCCTGGTTTCTTTCCTGTTAAACTCGTAAACGTGCAGATTGATCTTTTAAACTTTCACGAATGCACAAACAATATAAGGGAATTTCCCGAATGTTTTGGAAAAGTTTCATATGCGGGGTTTCTTCCGTTGACCTCTGCATGTTCGTGATATGAAGACAAAAACGAGGCGGTTCAAGGGATTTAAAATGGGGGATGGTAACATTCCGAATAACACCTTATGATCTTCTCATTTCAGCTTCTGATAACGAATGTATGGCCCTCCCTCATCCTGAATGTTCTGATCCAGCTGAAACTTGACCTAGACCGAGCAATTTTCATGAGTTTTTAAAGAAGTAGTTGAGATCTGTTACTGCAATTTCTAAGAGAACGAAACCGTCTCGGAGCAATGGCGAAAGGTTGATTATGTGTACTGTTAAGTTTTGGAATCATGACAAGAAATTGACTCCGCCGCCTCGCTGAAAAACACGTGCGCCAAGAACTGAAATGAGTGTATGGGACTACTCAAAGATATGGCAAAATAGTTTGGTGTAAACATTTAAATCAGCAGTTTCTCGTCATGTTTTGAGCACAATCCCTCTAATTGTTCCCCTCCCCCTTTTCTCCTTTTTCCCGACAGCAACGCAATTGTACCGACAATATCCTGACAGGTAAGGGGGGGGGGGGGGGGTGGTCGCATTCCCACTACCCAACTTTCAGCGACGCCCCTTGTTGTTATCCCATTATTCTTTTAACAGAAATGCAATTCCTCATGCTCTCGCACCTCTCTTCTATCGTTGTTTAATTCTCTTTAATTTTTTCCTTTCTCTCTTTCCCCCATTTTCCATGTCCTTTTTGTTGTTGTTGTTGTTTTTGTTTTTGTTTTGTTTTGTTTGTTTGTTTGTTTTGTTTTGTTTTGTTTTGTTTTGTTTTTTTTTTTTTGGGGGGGGGGGGGGGCTATACGCCTGGCAAGAAGGACCCTCTATTATGCACACTGCAAAAGTGCGTGGCTCCCGCCCCCTTCTCGGTAAAAAAACACCTTCTTATAATATCATTCCCCTTTCTTTTTCCCCCTTCTCATTATTCTCCTCTTCCCCCTTTTCTGTTCTCCGTCTCTTCCCCTTTCTTCCTATTCCGCTTGTCTCCCCTCTCTCCCTCTTCCCCTTTCTTCCTTTACCCCTCCCTTTTCACCTCTTCCCTTTTCTCTCCTCCCTCTTTTCTTCTTTTTTCTCTCTTCCCTTTTCTTTCTTTTTCCCCTCCTTTTTTCTATCCCCCTCCTTTTTCTCCTTTTCTCCCTTTTTCTTTTTTCCCTTCCCCTTCCCCCTTTTTACCGGGGGGGGGGGGGCACGTGCCCCCCCTCGAATCCGCCACTGGTATAGTTGTGTTATGTAAAGTTGTATGATAGTGGCATGCCTGGCCCGCCATATTTACCTTGACCACCTCTCGCCCCCCCCCCCCCCCCCCCAACTCAGTGTTAAAGGGGAAGTCCACCCTGAAATTAAGTTAGTTTTAATAGGAGTAGAAAAATGAGAGAAACAAGTCAGTGAAAATTTGAGCAAATTCCGATTAAAAATAAGGAAGTTAGGATTTTTTAAGTTGTGATCAATCAAACACAAATTGGCAACTCTATGACGTATCATGCGAGCAACTTCCATTTGCTCAGTACTAAAAAAATCTAAAATTTTCATTTTCCCTCAAGAAAAATTTCAACCATACATGCACCCTAAATATAATAATTGCAAATATGTTTCTATACTCCCCCTGCAAGGAACAAATATATATTCCGTCATCAATAACGAAGAAAACATGATTTTATGGAATATTATGCACAAAGCAAATGAAGGAGAGCTCGTATAATAAGTCACAGAGTTGCCAATTTGTATTTGATTGATCACAACTTCAATAATTCATAACTTTCTTATTTTCATTCAGAATTTGCTCAAACTTTCACTCACCTGATTTTCATATTATTCTGCCTCTATCGAAACAAACTTATTTTGGGGGTGGACTTTCCCTTTAATTAGGGTACGCATATGCGTGTTCCCAGCACCCCACCCCGCCCTTTTCAGCATAAGTCCGGTGTGTAAAGTCAATATACGAGGAGACCTTTTTCTTTTGTTATACGAGCCTTTCAGCACCCCCCTTCTGCATAAGTCCGGTGTTTAAAGTCAATACGGGTAAACCTTTACGAACCGGAGATTTTGAGAACACACATGCGGTCCCTCCGTTTCCGGGGTGAGGGGGGGGGGGTGGGCGGGAACCATCTCTTTAAGATAAAGACAACTCCTGGTCATACGATTGCATTGTGAAAGAAACGTTGTGGAATCGGTCAGAAAAGGTTGATCATCTAGCTTATAAATATTGATGTGTACTGCAAGGTTCTGGAATCATCAAAATGATAAGAAATTTGGCCCAGTCTTGGTAAAGTTACAAGCACTATACACAAAAAGATGTATATGGGACTACGCGACACGTGCGCGATATCTATCCGGTCCAGATAGATATAATAATTTACCAAATATAGCAATTAGTATAGGCGGTTTCCCGGCAAAATGTGTATCATCACATATTAGTCAAAACATATTCTTTCACATGATTGAGATTCCATTATCATATTTTGAGAGGGGGGCGTTTCCAAAACTGGTCTTTACTTTAACGCGACCTTTACCCTAGGGTAACTTTTCTCTGTCTGAACAAGACTAGTATTGAACTGTAGGACCTCTCGTATAATAGTCAAGTGCCCTCACCATAATATACCACGGTACTGAATACTGTCTGAGTTAAGTTTTTCATTACAGTGTTCTCTGGATCGCTCTAAGTATGTAACAATTAAACGAGTGTACAATTAAGACATTTCAAGTGGCTTATTTTTTCCTGAATTAATAGCGGAAACATCTGGAATTTTCACGCGGAAATCCGTGTAACTAACACCCACTGAGGAAAATGTTGAGAAAAAAAATAGAAATCACTTTCCAGTGTAATTGTGGTTGAAATGAAATATCCTTAGACGGGCTTTGTTTTGAACTAAGAAGTAATAAGTTTAAAATGGAGTTAATTGGTTGCAATGAATGATAACCTGAGCGCCTGTGTGATTCCTCCGAGTTCAAAATCCTGCAACAAACATCCGGCTCTTTGAAAGTGAAAAATCCCTACTTTTCACCTGAAATCGTTTGAAGATATCGGAGATCACCTGAACAGCAATGTGGCTGCTAAAAGAGTGTAATGATTCACCCCGTCCTCATTTGGTGAAGGGTCATGACACATCGGCATTGCAAACAATTGCAAAAAGGTTGGTCGACTGGACTTTGTTTCTGATCTCATCCGATTTCCATAAAATCATGAACTAAAAATAAACGTTTATTGATCTTCGGTTAAAAGTCCATTAATCAACAATTTTTCAAGACCATTATTAGGTGCGGCTATTGGAGATGAGTTCTGGTCATTCGATTACATTGTGATAGAGAAGGTGTGGAAAGGAACAGACACAATGAATATGACGGACAAAGAAAGAGGACAAAATGTACAGTTCCTCAGGTAGACAAAGGAACATCCCTTCACTGGTATTATGTAAAAATGTGTAGAACAGGTGTCACATGCAGATCACCTGTTCTACACATTGTATTGGTTTGTACTGCAAAGTTATGGAGTCATCAAATCATAATAAATTTGGCCCAGTCTTGGTAAAGTAATAAATACTGTAGACAGAAAGATGTTTATGGGACTACACAAATGGTGTCGGGGCTACTAACCTTGATTTCCTAATCTTTCAATGCTATTACTCAGCCAGTATACATTTTCTACAAAAATTGTTCGGCAAATTACATTTATTTGTAATCTTAAAAATTCAGTGTAAGTTTCGTTTGATTCTGTGAGAATTCATTTTCTCCTTTTTGACCAGAACTCACCTTTATCTTTAAAACTGAAGATTTCACTATAGTTGAGTAGGAAGATGTTTCTATATACCCCCACTATAGTTACGACATGAATCGCCCACTCTCTACCAAAGTTTAAAAAAACAAAGAACCAATCTCTACTTCTTGGAATTGTTCCAAGTAAAGGAGAAAAATACGAAAAGGAGAAAATGTTGTTCTTTCACATTTGTTGAGAATACCTCGCTGCACCTCAAGCTACAGGAGGGTAGGGGCACGTACCCACACAAAAAGAGAGAAAGAATTAAAGAAAAGTATGTGAAACTTGTAAAGAAATTATATGATCCACTCCCAGACCCCAAATTAACTCTTATGTCACGTTCTCTTGTATTTTACACACATAGTTAGACCAATGTCCCCCCACATCATTGGGCACGTGCCTCATATATGAATGGCAAAGCCCCCCCCCCCCAATTGCATTGTAAAAGAAAAGGTGTGGAAAGGAACGGAACTTTTTGATCATGTAGCATGTAAGTATTGGTGTGTACTGCAAAGTTATAGAGTCAACAAAATCATAATAAATTTGGCCCAGTCTTGGTAAAGTAACAAATACTGTACACAGAAAGATGTATATGGGACTACACAAATGGTGTTGGGGCTACTTACCTT
The DNA here is from genome assembly GCF_000002235.5 of Strongylocentrotus purpuratus. Taxonomy (NCBI): domain Eukaryota; kingdom Metazoa; phylum Echinodermata; class Echinoidea; order Camarodonta; family Strongylocentrotidae; genus Strongylocentrotus; species Strongylocentrotus purpuratus. The sequence continues at coordinate 21,213,034 of NW_022145610.1, forward strand.
GATTTCCTAATCTTTCAATGCTATTACTCAGCCAGTATACATTTTCTACAAAAATTGTTCGGCAAATGACATTTATTTATAATCTTAAACATTCAGTGTAAGTTTCGTTTAATTCTGTGAGAATTCATTTTCTCCTTTTTTTACCAGAACTCACCTTTATCTTTAAAACTAAAGATTTCACTATAGTTGAGTAGGGAGATGTTTCTATATACCCCCCGTTATAGTTACGACATGAATCGCCCACTCTCTACCAAGGTTTAAAAAAACAAAGAACCAATCTCTACTTCTTGGAATTGTTCCAAGTAAAGGAGAAAAATACGAAAAGGAGGAAATGTTGTTATTTCACATTTGTTGAGATAACCTCGCTGCACCTCAAGCTACAAGTGGGTAGGGGCACGTACCCACCAAAAAAAGAGAGAAAGAATTAAAGAAAAGTATGTGAAACTTGTAAAGATATGATCCACTCCCAGACCCCACATTTACTCTAATGTCACGTTCTCTTGTATTTTACACACATACTTAGACCAATGTCCCCCCCCCACATCATTGGGCACGTGCCTCATATATGAATGGCAAAAGCCCCCCCCCCGCCCCCCCCCCCCCCATTGCATTGTAAAAGAAAAGGTGTGGAAAGGAACGGAACTTTTTGATCATGTAGCATGTTAGTATTGGTGTGTACTGCAAAGTTATAGAGTCAACAAAATCATAATATATTTGGCCCAGTCTTGGTAAAGTAATAAATACTGTACACAGAAAGATGTACATGGGACTACACAAATGGTGTCGGGGCTACTAACCTTGATTTCCCAATCTTTCAATGCTATTACTCAGCCAGTATACATTTTCTACAAAAATTGTTTGGCAATTGACATTTATTTGTAATCTTAAACATTCAGTGTAAGTTTCGTTTGATTCTGTGAGAATTTATTTTCTCCTTTTTTACCAGAACTCACCTTTACCTTTAAAACTGAAGATTTCACTATAGTTGAGTAGGGAGATGTTTCTATATACCCCCGTTATAGTTACGACATGAATCGCCCACTCTCTACCAAGGTTAAAAAAAAAAAAAAGAACCAATCTCTACTTCTTGGAATTGTTCCAAGTAAAGGGAAAAAATACGAAAAGGAGAAAATGTTGTTCTTTCACATTTGATGAGAATACCTCGCTGCACCTCAAGCTACAAGTGGGTAGGGGCACGTACCCACACAAAAAAAGAGAGAAAGAATTAAAGAAAAGTATGTGAAACTTGTAAAGATATGATCCACTCCCAGACCCCACATTTACTCTAATGCCACGTTCTCTTGTATTTTACACACGCAGTTAGACCAATGTCCCCCCCACCCCCCCCCCCAAAAAAAAAGATAGGCAGAGAGAGCGAAAATAACTCCCACTCCCAAACCTTTCTTTTGCATGTTTTCTTGCATTTCATACACACGATTGGTGCCCCCTTTAATGACTAAACCCAGGCTGCACCACTGCCGCGACGGCCTAAAGAATAGATTTAGCGATTTATTGTTCACTTTCACCTCACGGGCTGCTGAAGCAAGACGTGTTTTTGTTCCGCTGTCTGGTCTACCATTCGCTTCCTGGAGTAAGAAATTATTTCTCTTCTAGTTTGATTGTTGGTGCCTTTTTTCTTCATACTTTTATTATTTTGGTATTTGTTTGTTTGGGGTGTTTTTTTTTTCTTGGACAGTTATTATGCATTTGTTTTTGTCGCTTGAACCGAATAACACTAGTACAAAAAAAAAACTGTATATTAATAGCGCTCCTCCAGTTAAAACTAGCTGATAAAAGCGCTTCATAGTGTTATATCGAATTTTTTGTTTTAACATTCCAGAATTAAATTCAAGCTTCTCTAAAGTCATGGGCGCCCCAAAAAATTGATAGCAGAATTTCACTTAAATTGCATCACAATGTGAAAGAGGATGTCATTTAAGACACATTTCTGCAATGTGTTTGAAGTAGAATATTGAGAAAAGCATACAAAATGTTAGTTTTCTGCGTACAACAGAAAACCCAAAGTACGTATTCTGTTATCAATATTATTTTTTTTTGGTGGGGGAAAGAGGAAATCTTTGCAGAATCCTGTCTTATATGCCATTCCCTTTCACATTATGATACAATTTAAGTGAAATTTTACAATCAAATTTTTGGAGAATTTGGGTCTCCCAGCTTTAGAGGAGCTTTAAACGGTCTATTTATGATACATGTATGAAAGTAGCATACACATGCACATGTACCCGTCTGACATTCAGAATGTTGAAACTTCTATTTGATTCTTAGTTTTAATGGTATTTACTACTGAAACCAATTCTGTGTTCAAATTGTATCTAAAACTTGATTTTCAGACAGAAATAGGTCAACATTTTCCCTACCCTGGGAGGGGCGGGGGGGGGGGCACTTGAGCAGGCGCTCCTTCACCACCTCTGATTATTGCCGTCTTTACTTTGACTCTTGCTCCTTTCTTTTTTGAGCGTCCCTTTCTCTTTTGATAAGTGCCCCTTTTTCCTCTATCAATATGTGCCCCTAATTTAAAGCGACTAAGAGCAACTTTTTCTTGTTATGCTATGCTCGCTCGCATTTATAATTGATATAATCATGCTCTTAACCATTTGACTTTTCGTCTTTATAAGATTTAATTTTCCGCACTGCGACATCAAAAATCTTATATATATTCAAACCATCACACCAAACTATTGAATCATCATCCGTGATAATGTGATCACCAATGTCTCAAAAGTGTAATTTTCGCGTCGAGGCTTCCCTTCCAAGGTGTATTTTTCTCTCTCTCCAGAAAGTGCCCTTTTTGATGATGCCCCCTCCACTTTGAAAGACGCTCCGCCAACCCTGGAGGAGACCCCCTCCGAAACTCTCTCCTTACATGGCTCAAAACACCCTCGACAGAGTCCTCTTTAAATAATATCTTTCTTTCAAAATGTATCCATTTAAAAAAAATCAAATTCGTCAGTTTTGTTAGCAAGTATACTAACCTGCCTCTCATTTATGTTACTATTCCTGATATATTGCTTTATTGTCTGGAAGGACGGTATGAATGTTTGGATTCGAGAAAAATGTAATTGTTGTTTAATCAAAATTATTATACGGTTTAAAGCATCGTTACGTTTCTCAAGGAAACCAAATAAAACATGTATTTATTTTATTCTACAGTGTGTTACGATGTTTAACCAGTCAGTCAAACGACTCCAAATCAATTTGGTCACGTAACAGAAGTAAAAGAGTGCACCATATCTTCTTCTTATCTTCCACGAAGGGAACAGTTTCTATTTAGAATTATTTTAATTTTCACAAGATCCTTATTCAAATAAATTATCCTATTTAAAAGTCTGTACTGAAAGTACCGAACCGTTGTATGCATTGTACAGCGAAACATCACCCTGAAATAATATTGCATATATTTATTATCAAATAATATACCATCTGCATGCCATCTATTACATAATATATTCAAATTATCGTCCCTTTCTTTTAACAGGATTTGGTATACAGTGCGTCCAAGAAAAAACGTAACCAAGAATTATCGATGTTTTATCATAGCTTAATCACAATTATAATTAATAAATGACACATATATGTTAAGCTTAGATCCTCCTCTTTCATTTGATGCAACTCATACGATGCATATTGCACGCCTGAGTGATTAAAATCAATTTAAAGAGAGGGAACTAAAAAGTCATTTGGCGGAATGTATCTGAATTTCAAAGACAAAAATCACATTTCTAGAAAGTTCAGTTTCTGCCCTTCCATAAGACACCTCAATCAGAAAAAGATCTCTTTGTTTAAAGTTATGCTTGCATTTCCAAAGATAGTAGAGTTATAATTTTCAAATTTTGAAAATGTGAACATTTTCCACAAACATATGCTGCGTTCAAACTCTTCATTAAATATATGATATCAATAGGAACCTTGTCAGAATTACGAAGAGATATAGAAATTAATAACCGAAAAGAGCTCGTTGCCCAAGCTCGTGACCACTTGATGGTTCTGTGGTGGAACGCAGGGTTAGTAACTATCACATACATGCATTTCTGAGTTTCATTGGTTGTTCTCATGTATCTCTGCAGCTTGCTCGGCTAGAATCACTTCAGTTTGTCTGAGAAGGCGATCCACGAAGTGTTGAAATGAAGTTTTCGGCGATCATCGTTGCCGCCATTATAGGATTCATCTGTTCCTGTGCAGGTAACAAAAAGTACAATTTATTTGTAGTTATCGTCCGGATTAAACAAAAATTATAACGAAGAGGGGATTTTCTTCTCTTTTTTTTTTTAATATGATAATTCCAATTATGCAAAACTCTTTCTAAGGATACTAGTTGTTTTCGACCATGGTGTTTACGGAAATGGCATATCAGAACAAAACAGACTATGGATTGACGCAGTTTTGCGTCAGGCAAATGACTCCTCGTGTTCAATACGCATTTGAGAATACTGTTTTTCACTATTTTTCCATGGGCCTCGGTCCCCTGGACCCACCTAACGTAAAATATGTGTTTTCAAGCATGTTTCTTTTCCAATTATTTCACATTTTTCAGAGGGTACTAGCTGTCGTCGACCAAGGAGTTTGCGGAAAGGACGTTACGAATATCAGAACAGTGCAGACTATGGATTGACGCATCTCCCTGTGAATTACATCGTGCGCGCAGTGTGTGAGCCTGACGCAACGCTTGTAGGAGATGAATTCATTATCTGCCAGGACAATGGACAATGGAGCGATTACCCATATTGCCATGGTAAGTGAAAGGTGGTTCTACCTTTTTTTTCTTTTTCAAAAGCTTGACTAAGTGTTTTTTTTTTAATAAGTGACTTCACGACAGCGTTTGTCCATTGTTAAGTCAGTTAGTTGCAATTAAGACACTGTTCTGGTGGTAAACATCTTATGCCAATCCATTACAGACAGACCGTAAATGATGTATTACATTTTTTCAAAACTGAAACACATGAAGCACATGAAATAAAGGTGTTGTGGTATAATGGATGAGTCACCGGACTGCAGATCACAAGGTTCGAGGCTTGATTTCTTGCCGCGCCATTAACTTGGCAATACATGAATCTACGTTTACCACACTCGAATTAACTCGACCCGTGTGTAGTTAGTGAGTGCATATAGGATTAATCCCATGATTGCAATGAGCGCTGTACTATTGCCGGAGCTCGAGCCGTGGTAATAATATCCAAGGTCCTCTAGAAGCGGGTAGAAACATTATAATGATATCATATGCGCTACACAAGAAGTAAATATTACAATTATCGCAAGATTTGCATGCTCACATGTTAATACCAATGAATTGCACTTTCATAATTTGATTCACTTTCTATCTCTTCATATTATATTTTGTAATCTTTTCTTAACAAATGTTTTGCTAATACTATCGTCTTTTTGTCTTCCAGCTCCGCTAGTATGTTTTCGTCTTCCTGAGAGCCCTGCCAACGGGTATGTGCGCATGCGTGGTAAATCTGCAAGAAGCATTGCTGTGTATCGCTGTAACCCTGGTTTCGAGCTCCATGGACAAAGAACGGTGGTCTGCAATGAGGCTACGGGTAGTTGGCAGGGAGATGTACCTCGATGTTTCAGTAAGTTACTAATAGACGTAACTAAAAAGTTTAAATGTTATCTGTTTTTCGATAGTCAATATTATCTCGGATTAGAAATTGCTTAAATTTGCATATTTGAGGATGACTCAAATCTATTAATTCTTCTGTTACTACCATGCGCTGTCCTAACTCATAATCTCTAGAGAATAAGCATGTAACAAAATGAGCTGTAATATCCGTTAGCATAATTGGTCTCAGTGCATGTCAAATTTTCTCCTTTACATTTTTCTCGTGCTTGAGTCTTCTTCTAATCTCTTTAATTCGTTACTTTGACTTATACAAGACATATTCATATAACAAAGTTTTTTTAATGGAAGCCTCACTTAAATTCTTCATGGCGTTTCCAATAAATATTGAGCTCTCCTTTTGGGGATTTGCTTCCTGAAATTCTGCAATATTTGCTGTACTCAATACTGTATTAAACATTTAAAATATTGGGCAGTTGGTAAGAAGAGTTAAAGCATCTTGCTATTTTGTCCCATCGCTATTTCGCTCATCATTTTCAGTTATAAATATCGTCCAAATTTTGTCCTTGACATTTCCAGGACCTCCATCATGCCCTGACCCAAACGAACCATCCGGGATGCTAGCCTTGGTTCTTGATGAAAACTCTGGAATCAAACACGATGATCTCTACACCGAACGCACAGTGTTCAACTATACCTGCCAAACAGGATACCACCCAACCGGGGACGTCACAATCACGTGTCAGAATGGCTCATGGGAAGCGGATGCGGATGTTCCGGAATGCAACAGTAAGGTTCAAGGTTCATTTTCTTGTACATAATAATGTTATAAGTTAAACACAATAGATCATTTTTATTTTGGGGGTATTTTTTTGTAGGGGGGAGGCTTTGTATTTTGCAGAATACAGGAGAAGATGGACAGATGAAGGAGCGTCGGAAACTTTGGGGAATTCATATACAGATGCACTTCTGCATCCCTACCCTTTGAAAAATTGAAATGAGATTGGAATCGTTTAATTGGACTTTTGTTTTGGCTCCCTTGGTAAATTTTAACTTTATTGAGGATTCATTCGATTATGTTGCTTTCATCTTGTCAATTTTTACAAATTGTATGGCGTTTGAACCCCCCCCCCCCTCACCTTTAAAGTCAGTGGCGATCGTTAATCTCCTATCGCACCTCCGATGAATTATTTTGAAAGTTGTTTAAAGCATTTTAGGAGAGCTTTTAAATGTTTAATCTTATTTTTACAAATAGTAATGTCAAAACGCAATTCATCACGCAAAACCGTAAAACATACAAGTGTAACAGTGTAAATCATTAAATAAGTTCACATATAATGTAAATAGTTTTTCATTACTTACTACAATAATATCTTAAATGTTTAATATTTTAGGCGTTATGTTCATTTTGATCTAGTTTTTAATTTGTTTTAGTTTTTAATTTGTTTTTTCTTCATTTGATATAAATTTCTCAATCTCTTATGGTATGTTGTTTATATAATGTCTTTGTTTTCTATTCTATTTTTTTGTAAATCTTTGTATGTACATGGCTCTTTTGTAAAGCAGGCCTTTGGCGCTGAAAAAAATTACCATGTTTTTAAATAAAACTGAATAAATAAATAAATAACTGGGTGTGGATTAGGACCTTTAGACCTTTAGGTTCTTAAAATTACCTCAAAGATGAAGGCTCTATCTTTATACGTTAGTCCATTTGGGGAAAATTGGGAGGGGTCGCAACCTCTCCCATGGAAACGGTGCGTGTATAATCCTGTAATTGCACGGTCATTCGATGAGCTGCATGTTGGTACATCTTTATTCTTACAATGCAGAGATCATCTGTGCCCCACCCACCCTGGAACCCATAGAGAATGGTACACACAACATTGAGAACAGGACATACAATGTTGGAGAAGTAAGTCCTAAAGTTGTTTTTCATTATTTGGGTAACAAAAACAAAAACAAAAACTTATCAATAAAAATCCAAGATCATTAGCTAATGGATAGTGGATTCGTTACTCCCACAATCATTTATTATCTAACATGTTGACGCATAATGATGATGATGATACTAAACAAAGTAAATAATAGAATTAATAGTAGTAACAACAGAGGGAATAGTATGATTTTAGGGCCCCAGGGATAACAGTATTAATACTCATGAGGCTTCCCTGAGTTATCATTGTTATCATTACTAGTATTTATAATATCACTAGTATTATCATTATAATTTCACGGACTTGCTATTTAGTTTACTGATTGCAATTACACTCTGACTGTCAATTTATTATTGCTGATTAATGATTCATTATTTAATATTATTTTTCAATAACGTAATCATAATGTATTACATCAGAAGAGATAATATCTTAAGAATTCACTGATTGATTAAGACAGTAGTTTTTTCGACAATCTGCTCGCCATTGATCTGTTTAGATAGTTATTTACTAATTGATTGTTTGACTAATTTGCTAATAAGTTGACTGACTGGTTAAACTTAGATTATCGAGTAGCTAATCAAGTTAGTGGTTAATGAGTCCATAGATTTGTTAATCAGTTAAGTAATTTCTTGATAAGTTAATTGATTAATGAGTCGGTTGTTTTATTGCAGTTTATTGATTGGTAAATCAGATGTGCAACATCACTCGCAAATGTTTTCTTCCTTACATACGCGCATTAGTACCCCTATTTTTGATTTCATTTGCTTCGATGTTTTTTACTTCAAGAAGTTCATATTTCAATGGGTATTCTCCATCTTCGTCCACAGATGGTGCAATATGAATGTAACGAAGGGTATCTCGTCGATGGAATAAGCTGGCAAGTATGTCAGAGTCACGGTGGACCCAATGGAATATGGTCCGATAACGTACCAAGCTGCAAAGGTTTGTGGAACTCTCATTGATGAAAAGAATTAAGTCCGAGAAGGATATAAGTCATTTACATGTATTCATAAATAAGGCTGTGTTCTTTTTGCCTTTTTCTGCCTATTCGAAAATTCTCCATATTCCTTTTTGTAAAAACTTTTGTTCAGTACCGAGTAGTCCTTTGTTTTCGTTTTTCATTGCTTTCGTGTACTGAACATGAAGTGAATATTATCTAAATTGTTTTAAATATACATGATTGAGCAGCGTCCGAGTAAAAAGCCTCTGCGTTGTAGCATGTGGGACCCAACTGAAGACTGCACCACACGAATGTCTGGTAGAACAGCTTATCTTAATGCAGATGGGTTGGTGATTTTGACAACGGGTCCAGGTTTTAACAAATGCTTAGGTTTGTGTATCCATTGTGTAAATTCATCCATGGTCGAAATAGAATATCCCTGTTGTCACTATGCTATATTAAACTATTCGATCTACAAAAGAAGAAATAATCGAGTATCAGCTGTAATAATAAAATATAAAACGTCCGATGCTTTTTTCGTATCTTTAGTCGCAAGGTGTCCCCATCCGGGTTCCCGTCACCTTGACAACGGCGAGATTTCTTTCTCGCCGAGAAACGGACAAGGCGCCACGAATTCTTGGCCCGTAGGAGCGGTGATGACCCTCAGGTGTCGGTCACATCTAGAGCTGCTTGGGTCAAGTGAGAGGGTGTGTCAACCCGATGGTCACTGGAATGGTACTCTGACGTCATGCCACAATGAAGGTTATTATACCGATGTTGTTGTGGGTGTAAAAAACACGGACGGTTTGCTGATGTGTTGTTGTTGAGGATCTAGCTTTTTTTTAAAATCCACTCCTCGTAAAATTTACACAATTTTCTCATTTTATGCACGCCATAGACATCTACATTCATTCAAAGAGACTTGTGGAGAACCTCTCAAATCAATTCATTGCTTTATATGGGATCAAATATTCCAGTTTAGGGGGCAACGAGGGGTCTTAGAAAATAATTGAACCATTGGTAAGTGTGCTGGCGAGCGACAAGAAGTCAGCGGCAATGTTACACAATCGTGCAAAAGGTAGAAATATCTAATTTGTGGTGTAAAAAATGTGAATGAAGTGAAAACTATTTCGTTTACATGTTAGCTGGGCTAAACATTATTCTCATTTCTAGGTTTGGGCTGATTAAGTGGTAATAGATCTTAGGTGTTCTCATAAAACAACACGGCGTGGTTATAAGTCGCATCTTCAGGACAGTGAAGTCACAGGACGGGCCAAGACGAAAAAAGTTCTCATCGACTAATTGTCATTAGTAAACGTTTGAATGCGCACACACGCACACGCACACGCACACACATACACGCATACTCGCACACATCCACTAGCACACCGGCGCATCCGTCAACATGGCTGTAAATATACATGTATAAATGACGCGGCATTCTCTATCAGAGACGATATTTGTTAGGTTTATAAAATAACTGATTCCTTGTACAACATATTCTTCTATTGTCCCGTATGTTTTGAAGGGGACGTGTGTGTGCGCGTGTGTGCGTGCGTGTGTGTATGTGTGCGCGCGTGTGCGTTGGTGTGTGTGTGTGTGCGCGTGGGTGAGTGCGTGTGTGTATGTGTGCGCGCGTGTGCGTTGGTGTGTGTGCGTGCGCGTGTGTGTGCGTGTGTTTGTACATAGTCGCGGAGTTACATGTGGTGTACCTGTATTGTGAACCACGCCGTTTTCCGGTACACCACTTTCATGTTGTTATTTTCACCATAGAGTACGACTGTCCAGCCTTGGGGAACCCCATACACGGCTCTAAAGTCGGCTCTCCGCAGTACAGAGTAAACACCAAGGTCAATTTTCGATGCAACCATGGTTATGAGATGGTGGGTTCCGAAGAGAGGATGTGTACGTTTTCTGAAGAGTGGACTGGGGAGATGCCAAGATGCATGGGTAAGATTAACATTTTACTTTTTTTCCCGTGAAGGTAGGTGTACCCACGTAGATTATGTCGAAATGCGCAAGTGTTCACGCATCGTAAAATAAATATTATTAACATACCAGGGGGGGGGGGTGTTTCATAAAGAGTTAGTAAAGTTACGCATGACTTTACGAACGACTTGTATATGAAGTGCCAGATAGGATGCCCAAAGTTTTTTCTGATATTTCCAATAACCTCAATTAAATTATGGCAAAAATATACTTTGCATTAAAAATGTTTGTTATAATAAGAATGTTAATCTACATCTGCACAGTTCAACTTAATGAATAATAATCAAGAATGATTGAGCATCACATTTAGCTTTTCATATACAAGTCGTTCGTAAAGTCATGCGTAACTTTACGAACAGCTTTATGAAACACCCCCCTGGTACACTATTTTACACATCCCCCACACCCCCCCCCCCCGTAAGAAAAAGAAACAAAAAATTGGGAAAATGAAATTTGTATTATTATGATTCATATTACCGACTAAAAGTGTTTCCATTTTATTATGACATTAAATTCACTGTTAAAATCTCACGACTATACTCTGTACAATCTCTCGGAAGGAAAATGTAGGTTTCTAATTTCAAATTTCTCTGTCTGTCATTTGACACATCATACTTCAACTTGAAATTTCTGCTGATCTTAGGGGCGCACTGGGTGGGTTCTTAGATGATGTACAATCATTATTACCCATATTCGGATGATCTTGTAGCAGAAATCTCCTCTGTTCAAATTTAAGGTCGTGATGAGTTCGACGAACTTTCTCGAGTGATGAATGGGCTAGGGAAGACCTTCGACGAAATCGTCATCGACGGCGGCTCTTGGGTGGGTCGAAATGACACCAGCTCGAACTCAGGTTTGCGAAGGAAACGTACAATTAAACTCTCTGATGGTATGGATATCTACTTTGCGTTTGATGCGTCGAATAGTGTTGGACTTGAAAACTTCGAGATAGGCAAGACATTTGCCAAGCAACTAGTGGGAAAGGTAAGAGAAGTATAAAGCAGAAATAAGAAAGTAAATGTCCATGTTCAAGAGGAAAAGAGTTGATAGAGTTTTACAAATCTTTATTGATGATGTCTTTCTAATAATAACTATTAGAATATAGATATTACCTATAGAATTTAGTTAAAAATTATCGAGGATAAACAAGTCACACACTATTAAGGGGCAGTGGCGGATCCAGGATTTGCCAATAGGGGGGGGGGGGGCTGAAGTTTGGAAATCGCAACGACCAATATTTCGCTCAGTGGGGGGGGGGGGTAGTGTGAGCACTAACTACAACAAATTACCGTCAGAAAAACATTTTTCTTTTTTTCCCCTTTTTTTTTCCTTTGATAAAAAAAAAGTCGTCGGCACCCTTCCCCCCCCCCCCGTGGATCCGCGCCTGCTGAAGGGAAAAAATGTTATTTGCTAATTTTACATATTTCTATGCCAGTGTTATGTATTCTAAATCAATTGGTGAATTTTTATTGTTCCGAGTAAACGAAGGCATAGTAGGGGCAAAATTCCCAATATTCCTTTTTTCAAAAGTAATTATTCTGGATTTATAGCACTTAAACCTAATTACCCGTTCATTTTTACTATTACTATATGCATATGCCTAGGATTCGATCATAATTATATGGCGATGTATTCCGCCACATAATTGTTTAAAGTTTAAATAAACGATGACTGCGTGCAACAAAGTTCGTGCACGTATTCACTTAGCTCTGTATGTGTTATAAGAAAACGGACATGAAGCGTAATACACTTTACGTCATCTCTAAAATTATAAAAAAACGCAACGATTTTGCAGTGTCATATCTGAACGGCCCTTTAGAAACCTACGTTTATATAGACACACAAACATTAAAACCATTCAACTATTCCAAGCAGTGGCGTACGCAGGATTTTTTCAAGGGGGGGGGGGGGGTTTAAAATCGAGTCCAAAATTTCGCAACGACTCAGGAAAATTTGAAAATCGCGCCGGCCAAAAAGTCGCTCAGTGGGGGGTACGAGGACACTTTTTTTTTTTTTTTTTGGTCTCGAAATTTGAAAATTTGACATTTTGCTCTGTTGGGGGGGGGGGGGGTAAGGTCAGATTTTTTAGGTCAACCATGGGAATTATTATTATTATATATTTTTTTTTTTAATAAAAAAAAAAAAAAAAAAAAAAAAATCCAAAGGGGGGGGGGGGGGGGGGGGGGGGTTTTTTAGAGAAATTTAGGGGGGGTTTACACACACAAAATTACCAAAGGGGGGGGGGGGGGTTTAACCCCAAAACGCCCCCCCCCCCCTGTGTACGCGCCTGATTCCAAGGCTTCTGAAGACAAGTGGGTTTAAACAGAGCTTTGAAGATATCGACAGGTTAGTTCATGCCAATTGAGGCCGTTTTTTTAAAGTTTTTAAATGTTAATGTTTTTAAGATATGGGTTGATAAAATAATCTGATTGTGTATCTGAATATACATATATTTTGTTGCAGCTTCAAGTGAATACCTCGCCTGGTGGAACGCGTGTCGGGGCAGTCTCCTACTCGTCTGAAGCACGCAGATTGTTCAACGTCAACGATTTTACGTCTACAGTTGATGTAGTTAAGGCCATCGAGGCGAATGTCAATTACACAAGTAAATCTAAGCGACGTTCAGACAAGAGGCGACAAACTGCCTCAAAAACCCGCTACCGGGCAAGAATGGCAAGAGCGGGCGCGATTCTAGCAGAATATTGGGGCTGGGGTGGGGAAGCTGAATGGGGGGTGGGGGGGGGGGGGGGGGGACTTTGACTTCTTGCATTAAGGTTTTGAATTCAAGGGCGATGTGAGCTGGTCTAGCAGCACTTTCACTTGTTCAGCTATATGTCTTCGCCTACAAACTGGCTCAGGCGCGATCCCGGTTCGAAACTGAGTCAAGTTATTCGGACGGTGACGTTAAAGGTCGGTCCCCTTACGTAAAAGATCACATCTGATTGATAATACACACATACACAATTCTATATGTGCATCGCTTAAATTCATTAATATGGTTTGTTTTTGTTAGGAGAGTAGGGGGGGTTCAGCCTACAATGCAGGGTGAAAATGACACGTAGCTGTGTCTAATAATCCTCCTATACTATAACCTTCCTCTATTATCTCTGTGTTATACTATGAACAAGTATTAAATTGATATATCATGTCATAAACCGCCAATCTGGAAACTGTACATCTAATTTGTCAAAACTGCGGGCTAATATTCGCAATTGACCACTATACGTCACCAATAACGCTTAATAGCGGAAATATCGCTAGGGCAATTATTGTTCTAAAACATAAGGATTGCCTGGAACAGGATATGTGCTATAAAACAAACACACAAGAAATTCTTTGATCATCAATATTCTTGCATTAAATAGATACCATTTAAAATAGGGGATGCGGTTTACTTTACTCAAATTCTGTGTCAGGGCTTAATATGGACACTGTATACTATACAAGCTAAACTCCGGGCAAAGATTTTACCCATGCCCCCAAAGCAGTGACTATTTGTGCATTATTTCATTTATTCATTTTCATTTTTTGCTGTGGCAGTTCTTTGAAGCGGTTGACTGCCTCTTGTCTGAATGCATCTAAAGACAATAATAGTGGTTGTATTGTATAACCAAGGACCATTTAGACAGCTACTTCCAATATCCGTGGAAGTCCAATAACCATTTCAGATTAACCGTAAAGAAGATACCGGAAAACACTTAAACTCAGAAGGATGGGGGGGGGGGTCGGTTCGTTAAACAATTATCCTTTTTGATGTTCGCCATTAAAAAATATATTGGCGATTATTGTGCATTGTTGATTAGTCAAGTAAATATTGTCGCTTTAAAAAATACCTCGATTGGATTGGATTGTATAATCAAATGTGTCTCGAAACATTTTAAACACCATCCTCGCAAAGATATGTAATAGAATAGAATACTGGATGTCTAAAGAAGTTAAATATAATTTTTCTTAGGGATATTTAATGCATTCCTTTATAAACTTCAGAGGCATGCTGCAAAGGACTGATCGGAGAAGAGGTTTTTTCGATATTTATATCAGAAGTATCTTTGCGAGACTTTTGAGAGTTGGAAATCGTCAGTAGACCTGCGCTAAAATGTATACTCGATACCCGATCCTACTTTCAATATGCCTCTCGAATATAATTTACAAATAAACATGACCACAAAATATCAATTATTTCTTTTTGCTTACAAATAGAGACAAAAACAATCTATTAATGACTTCAAAATCAAACTGATTCAATATTGACATAAAAAATGAATTATTAATTGAAAAAAGAAAAAAAGAAAGAATAAAATATGAATTAATGAATCTTTGGCTTTCTTGTGACAGATAAAGGAACAAATTTGCCCGCTGCTCTCGAGACAATCGGGGTAATGATTACCGAAACAGCGGATGAATCTGGGTACAGCAGCAGGAAACGCATTCTATTTATCATAACAGACGGTAAGCTCAGCTTATTAGTGTTTGTTAAGGTAAAAATTATTCATTACTTTTCATACATTCGTTGTTTGTGTAAAAACACCATAGTGGGCATAGGCTTAGGAACCGGAGGCTTGGGTGAAGAGGGGGAGCCCCCTTGTATTTTCTGGTGGGAGGGGGGGGGGGTTAAAGTATCCATGAGCCCCCCTCCCCCAATAATTAATAAATAGAAGAGAAGAGAAGATTTGGCTTCAATCGGCCTGCGACCGAGACCCCCCCTAATCCTCAACAAATATTCGTTAGCCTATAATATTACATTCAAGATATTGCTCTTGAAATACATCATCTAAATTGGACGAGAGATAGTTAAAAACTTTGAACTAAATTTCGGCGCCCCATGACTGCTGTACGTGTGTAGTCCCGTGTACCCGAATATGTGTGCATTATGTATTCACTGTTTTGACTCTCAGCAAGATAAGTTGAATTACATTCATTTTAATTCTAAAGTTACAATGCACATCTTTTTAACCATTCCTTATCCTTCCCTATCATCTTGTTATTAATATCGCCATTGTCATTTGCCCTCCATTTAATCTAGAACTTTTCCGAAGGTTAGGTGTTTAAGGAATACAATTAAGTTCGTAATTATAAAAGCCGAAAATGAAATAGGTTCAACATAGTATTTTTCAGTACAGAAAAATTGTAATTTGAAAATAATGTAGTTTCTATTTCCTTTTCGCTATCATGAATCTTCTGAAAAAATGGGAGGGGGCAAGAATTTCTTGTAATAATGTTATTATGTATTGTAATGTTTATACTTATCAAGATAACAAATGAATATGTACATACATTTTGTTATACTACCTGTAATAATATATATAAAACATTGTTTATCTTACTTTTGGAAATGAAATAAATACGAATTGAATCGGATTGAATAATTATTAATTCTAATTCACCAAATTCACGGCTGTTGTTATCTTTCAGGTTTCAGTAACGTCGGTGGTGCCCCATCGAAAAGCGCTCAACCACTAAAGGAAGATGCGGCCCTCAAGATACACTGCATAGGAATTAGCAGGAACACGGACAAGACAGCACTTGCCGAAATCGCCTCTCCGCCTGTCAGCGAACATGTATTTTATCTCTCGGATTATAATGAGCTGGAACGCGCCGTGGAAGCCATTACCTCTACAAACAGATGTGAGTAATGCAAAAAAAAAACATTTGGTCCTTCAATTTCCATGAAGAAAAAAAAAGGTACTAACAACACACAAAGAATTTATTTAAAAAAAAAAAAAAAATTTGGTCAATAATTGAAGTAGCCTTGATATAACCTTTTGAAATCATCACTATAATGTACTATGTTAGCCAAACGTGGTTTCTAAAATTGCCCTGTGTTGATTTCTTGGAAGTCTTTATGATCTTTTCTGCGTGAAGATTAATGGTATGCCTATGTAAAACAAGAAGCAGAAGAAGGTCTTGTGTTTTCAAAGTGCCTTCCAAGTTTTTAAAAATAAGCTGACTTATATTTTAAGTGTCATATTGCCTTTTAATTTACCTATTCTATTCACAGTTCTACCTCTCACTTAACTTGATGAGTAGCATTGACAAAACTTTGTTATGCTTTTATTATCAGGTATACACGTCGTTGTTGTCGTTGTTGTTTACTATGTTTCTGTTTTTATTTGTAATTTGTTCTCTTTAACTGAGTAGGCCTATAGATTCGGATTCGGATTCTATCACCTCGCGACTCCATGGGCATGCTTTTCTAGACAGAAACTTTAGAGGCCCCTTTAAAAAAAAATCGGGTCCATTGACCCCTCCCCTTCCCAGCCCCAGGACTTACATCTGCCCAAAACTCTCAACAAAATAAACATTTAAATTTCGCATGTGGTGAATTCCTGGAAAATAAAAAAAAGGGAAAATAAACAAACCTTAAATCTATTTTTATTGTTTTCTTCAGGTATTTTCTTATTCAATTATTCATTCGTTTATTTATTCATTTGTTTATTCATGTCATTTGTTTACTTATTCGTTTATTATATGTTTATTTATTCTTTCATACGGTCATTCATTCATTAATTTATTTATTTATTCAGTCATTCATTTATCCGCCCATTCATTTATTCATTCATTCATTTCTTATAACTTTTAATTTTTTCGATTGTTTTTGTTTGGGGAGGGGGGTTAAAATCAAGGACATGTGCGATTAAAACCTGTACGCGTACCTGTGGTCATGTGGATGTTTTGCATTAACTGTAAAGTAACCTATTATTGAAAGTAAAAACCGGTAGTTTTGGTTATAAGAGGACTTTCATGTACTTGGCGGTCAAAATTATAATAGGAATAACATTAGGAAAGATAGAAGAAAAGAATAGGTTAAAGAATATTAAAAAGAAAGAATAACACAAGGGAAGCGACAGAAAGGATACAAGAATCAAAATAAAGAAATACATAGGGAATTATCCAAGAAAACATGAACGGAGGGAGAAAAAGAGCTGTAGGCCCACTGAAACAGTCACAGAAGAAAGAAAAAGGATAACAACACAATATGAGCTTTGAGTGTGTTGCATCGCTTTTAGTGATGGGCCTAGGTGTAAGCTATAGTAACACCTAAAAATCTCAAATTTTCAACAAAATAAATTAATAGATACAGTATATAAGTAGCACCAAACTGTGCCAAAGTAGGGGAAAATTAACACACATGTTAATGGAAGTAGGAATTTATTCCTTGAAATGCTAGAGCGCCGTATGGCAGCCGTGCTAAAGCCAGGGTAATAATCGGGAGCGCCAGGAGGGTCAAATCTGACTGACATGAGCGCTATACAAGAACCCACTATTATTATTATTATTATTAAGTGATTTAAATCACCGATTAAAACAAAAAATCGGGTAATTTAAATCTCGCCAATCACGATTCATTCATTTCTCGAATTATTCATAAAGTGGTTTCCTTATTTCTTAGCTTACGAGGAATGTGGAAAGTCAAAACATCCGTCGGGGACGTCTCGCATTGTTGGTGGTAGTGAATCCCATTCGGGGGATTGGCCGTGGCAGGCAGCCCTTTACGATGAAGACTCAAATCAAGTAAGAATGCCTATGTCTCATATGAGACCATTTGACAAACATTTCCAACGATAGCACTAAATATTAATAACAATAACAATATTTATAAAGCGTAACATAAATGCTTAAGGGGCATACAAATAATTAAAGTTTATATCAAGAATTCGACATACGATGAAAGAAATATTAACTGTTAACATCATTACATGTAAGTTCATCATGGCATCTTAATAATACAATTATAATTATTTGTTATTTTAATATTAAAGGTAAAATATTCAAATTGACCAGAATTCGGTCTAGGACTATGGTCTAGGGTGGATCTTAGGTTATAAACAAAACGTATACTCCGCATGTGAGGTTTTTTCTGTATGAATCAGGACGGAAGGAGAGGGGTGGGGGAGGGGGGATAGGCTCGAGACTATAATTATTCTTGAAAAGTGTGCAGTCCCTCCTCCACCGTGTAAAATCAAGATCGATGTTTGTACTATACCGAGTGATAATAGAGATGACATAAATAATTGATTGATTGATTGATTTTTATTCGACAAGCTTTTGTGCGGGGGCTCTCTCATTCACAAGAACTGGATTTTGACCGCAGCACACTGTTTCATTAAAGACCGTACTCCCGTACTGAGCCAGAATGGAACAACTGTTTATCTTGGTAGGTCTATTGTTTTGCAATGTACTGTATTGTATTTACTTACCACCTATAGGGGTGGTTGACTGGGGGTGGTTAACCGGGGGTGGATGTCCAGGGAGTAGGTGTCCAGATACGCAGTGATACACACCAAGGAATTCTGTTCATTAACACATATGATAGTTAATACACAATATTATACCGGGAATGGATAGAGACAAATATTTTTAATGTATAACAGATCTAAAGTTAAACAAGATGTTAGATGAATGCAACTGTGTCTCCAATATGCCCCCGCCTATGATTTCTCTAATTAACGATTCTGTAAACTTTAACATCTCACCTCATACACCAAAACTCTTTCTATGCTCATACATAATTGAGCCCAAGTTGGTTGAATTTAATTCTTTCGTAAAAGCTATGACTCTTTCACTGTAAAGATGATTGGGGATTTTGACGCTCTCATGACCCTGTGACCTTTCATCTTTGATATCGTATGCTGTATTCTAATCAGCTCCTTCTTACATGATTATAGTAAGGCCCGGGCGCAGATCCAGGGGGGAGCCGAGCGGGCCTTGCCCCCCACCCCCCTGGCCGAAAAAAAAAGAAAAGAAGACAGCCCCCCGGAAATTTGAAAATCGCGCCTGTCGATATTTCGCTCAAGTGGAGGGGGGGGGGGTGTTGATTAAAAAAAAAGGGGCTCACTATGCCACCCCCCCCCCCCCCCACTGAGCAAAATATCGGCCGGCACGATTTTCAATTTTCCGGGGGCAAAAAAGGAAAAAAAATAGTACTCACTACCCCCCCCCCCCCCTTAATGAGCGAATTATCGGCCTGCACGATTTTCAAATTTCAGCACACTAAATTTCAAATTGATTTCAAATTTGGGCCTACCCCCTAAGAAATCCTGGATCCGCGCTTGCATAGGCCTACTTGAACCAAGTTTGGTTACAATTTGCCTCAATGTCTTTTACGTTATCGCCGTAAACAAAACGTTGAATTTTGACCTCGTTACATTTTAACCTTTAACATTTCAATTCGTTTTTGTTTCTTCTTATTACACTTAAGCCAGGTTATTCCTTCAATGGTTTTCAAGTTAGTGCAGAAATTAAATTCATTCTGGTATTTCTAAACACTTTCATGGCCCTGTAACCTTATGACCTGTAGCCACGAAATACATGAAACCTGATGAATTCATTCTAATATGCGCATGTATATAGTTCATCCAAGTTTGGTTTGAATTGCTTTTAATGTTTCTTAAAGTAAACGCGGTAACGAGATATTTTCTGATGTTTTTAACACTTTTATTGAACCTGTAATCTTTGACCTCTTACACCAAAGTATATTCAGTTCTTCGTTCCAATGGATAATTCTTTATCATTTAGCCATTATTTGTTTGTTGGCATGTACATTATGGGAGAAATGTAATCTTAATGTTAATATCTACAAAATGTATTAACGATTTCATGTAAATAAAACCCAAATATCTTAACTTCCTAGCTTGGTATGAACATCTCTTAATTGGAACCGATATATTATATTTTGATCGCCCAATCCGTCTGTCCGTTTGTCCGGACGTCCATCCCGCCTTTTGGTATCGCGGACCGGCTCCGGACAGACACGGCCGCGTTCGGCACCACCCTCGGTGGCGGATGCATTATGAAAAGTTGTAATACGTTGAACGTTTAATGGTATTAAGAGATGTTGCAATACGAATTATATGATATATTTATGACCAAAAAAAACAGTAATTTATCTATCTAAAGAAATGTAGTATGTACATACAAAGCTAGGAAGTCAAGATATTTGGGTTTTATTTACCGGTACATGACATCTTAAATACATGATATGGATATTAACAAGAGATGTAGATTACATGCCAACAAACAAGTAATGGCCGAATTATAAAGAATTAACAAAATATATTCGATGTCACAATTTAAAAGGGAGGTAAAACGATAGCAATGGTAAATCATTGCATTTATTCATATTAGATGGTTCTTACAGATACACAGTTGCGATTGGGTCAATCCTCGTAACGTGAGCTTCCTGGCTCTCAAAATTTCGTCTCGTTTGGTTGATTGCCGTTTTCTTTCGATTCAACTTCCGCTCGGCCCCTCCCCCACCCCCTCCCCCTCCCCCCCCCTCTCTCTCTCTCTTCCTTTCTCTTCCTCTCTTCTCTCCCTTAATTTTCATCTTTTAATGCCATTTTTTCTTTCACCAGTACATTCCTAAGAATACAAAACATTGCCTGAAAACAAAAAATGTTGCATGATCGAAGACATAACAGTTTCTCATATACATTTTCTTATATCGTCATCCGATCCACTTACGATGTTAATTCTCGTCTTTTGATTTATATATTTAGGACTGACACACAGAGTGAATGATAAGAATAGGGCCCAGGTGTTCGATGTGAAGGAAGTGATTACGCACCCGGACTACTTCAAGGACCCCGTCGACGGAGGAGAGCACAATGACATCGCCCTCTTGCGTTTGGATCGTGAAGCAGAGCTGAGTCCATTCGTACGTACCGTCTGTCTTCCACCAAATGACCCCCAAAAAGGTATTTGAAAACGATTTTGACGTATGAAATAGTACAGAGTGGTGAAATTGATTTCAGGTATTATCAAAGCACTTGCCTAATGTAAATAATACTTGCATTATATTATAGGCCTTTCACATTTTTTACTCACCGTTTCAAACTTATTTCCGAAATGGTGAAGTTTATCTAACAACCGGTGATTTTCCACAAAATCATGATCGGGTATTTAGGACTTTTATTTCTTTTTAATTGGTTAATATCAATGGCTTATCGACTTGATTTCCAATCAACCAGGGCGCGTATTTAAGACTTGCGTTTAAATTTTAAAGTTGAATTCATAAAGACTGCTATCTAAATTTCAGTTTTGCTCTTGCATGCATGCTCAGTACACTGCCAATGTCGTAAAGAATCCCTTCAAAATAAGTCGCAACAATCCCCAAGCCTTCCTTAAAGTGAATAGAGCTCAAAATCTACAATCTTTTGTAGCTGTTTTCATCCAGGACCTTTTTTGCCTACTATTTCCCTCTCCTTCACAAGTCTTCTCTTTTATTGATGACGATAATCAGGCGCGTACGCAGGATTTTTTCAAGGGGGGGGGGGGGGGGGGGGGGGGTTTAACATTTATAAATCGGGCCGAAAATTTCGCAACGGCTCAGCCAGCCGCTGAATAAGCGGGGGGGGGGGGGGGGGGGGGGGGGGGGGGGGGGGGGGGGGGAAGAGGACACATTTTTTTTTTTTTTTGGTCTCGAAATTTGAAAATTTGACATTTTGCTCCGTTGGGGGGGGGGGGGGGGGTAAGGTCAGCTTTTTTAGGTCAACCGTGGGATTTTTTTTTTTTTTTTTTTTTTTTTTAAATAAAAATAAAAATTAAAAAATTTAAAAAAATCCAAAAGGGGGGGGGGGGGGGGGGATTTTAGAGAAATTTAGGGGGGTTTACACACACAAAATTACCAAAGGGGGGGGGGGGTTTAACCCCCGGAAATAGAAGGGAGACATATGGAATCAGTTTTGTTTATTTTTTGCACTGTATAAATGTGCACAATATCAATATAAATGGTGGTCTGTATCTTTTAATGTTGGGTGGAATTATGTTTACATTATATTGCTAAAACGAATTGTTAATAATGAATGCAGCATTTGAAATCGATGTCTCTTCTTAAAGGGCAAATCCACTCCAAAGAAAAAAAAATACTTTCAATAGAAGCAGAAAAATCAGACAAACCAATCAAAAAAAGTTTGAGCAAAATCGGAGGACTAATAAGAAAGTTATGAATTTTTTAAAAAGTATGTAAAACTATAGAACAATGATAATCACAAGACAAATTTGCAACTCACTGATGAGTCTGTGACGCCATGTCCTCACTATCCACTTATTATTTTCTTTATATTGATAACATAAATTTCCTATTCCCCCTAAGAATCTTATATATTCACACCAGCATCCGATTGATAGTAATATGTTTTTGTATGGATGCACTAATATAGAGTTTTTTTTCCAGTTAAATCATGACAAATTTGAATTTTGATAAACTATTTATATACAAATCAATAATTATAAATATATAATATTCAGAAATAGTATCGATTCTTCAAAGTTCATAAAACATTTTGTGAAATGTCATGCACGCAATATGATTCAAATCATATAACCTGGGCAAAGGCATGGGGAAATAAAGTTTGGGGGGGGGGGGGGTAAAAAGGGAAATTAATGAGATTAAACTATATAAAGCAATTGATAAATAGTGAGGACATGACGTCACAAACTTATAACTAAATTGGCAATTTTTGTAGTGATTTTCATTGTTCCATAGTTTTACATACTTTTTTAAAAATTCATAACTTTTTTATTATTAATCCGATTTTGCTCAAACTTTTTTTTGATTGGTTTGTCTGATTTTTCTGCTTCTATTGAAAGTAAGTTATTTTCGGAGTGGACTTGTACTTTAACCCCACTCCCCTTTCCTCACTCTCTCTCACCCCTCTCTCTGTCCCTCTCTCTCTCCCACCATCCCTGTCTGTCTCTCCATCTCTATCTATCTTTAGCTAGGTTCACCCAAGTCTGTAAAATAAGTTAAGCTTGAAGTTTTAAATTTCGAGGTTATCTTGGTTTCACAAACTATTTATTCGAAGTTTTAAAGCACGAACGATCTTATAGTTTAAGCAGAGATGCCAACCAGTACGTTTTTATAGTATTTAGTACAATAAAATAAGTGAAACACGATAATATGATAATGCCTCTTGAAAATACGGTTTTATAATTTTGAACAACAAAATTAGATTAAAACAAAATAAAACCAGTAAAACATTTTTCTGTGATTTTACTGGCCCGGGGCCAACAGGCCAGTGGCAGTGTCGATTTTTCGTGAAAATGAGATTTTTTAGGATATTCAGTCTGTTTGTTGTGTCAAGAGGTTGGCATCTCTGTTTAAGTGAAAACTATGAGCGATAGGCCTACGCAATTAACGTCGATGTTTCGCCAACCTGTTGTCACAAACTACTGCCCACTGGACCTGTAGTTTAAAACTTCGAACACTCGTTGCTTCGGTCCTGTGTGAACCCGCGTTGTTGTTAGTGGTCGTTGTTTAAAACTTGAAGAGTCGCAAACTGTAGTTTAAAACTTACATCTTTCTCTGTGCATGATCATTTTGTAGGTCTATCATTAATGATGTCTTCTTGTTTTCTTCACCCCTCCCCCTTATGTACTTTAAATTCTCATATCTAGTTAATTGGTACTTGAATCATAAGAGGACGGCTTTCGTCACAGGTTGGGGTCATATCAGCTTCAACGGAGAGGACTCGCCTGCTCTCAGGGAAATCATGATACCACTGGTTAAAGATGGAACATGTACAAGTGCGATGAGCGGACGGAAAGGTGAGACTGTACGTGTAGACACGACTACTGAATTTTGTGCGGGATCAGAGAACGGGATCATACGTGATGCATGCCAAGGCGATTCAGGTGGCCCCTTGGTCGTGCAACGGAATGAGAAATACAGGCAGATCGGGATCGTGAGCTACGGCATCAAATGTGGTGTAACCTTTGGTGTTTACACCAGAGTCCCACACTATGTTGACTGGATTGAGGGAATCATTAATGAGTAGAAAATACAAACATTTATCGTGATCTAACAAACAAAAATGCAGACTTTTGTGAGACATTCATAGTAGGAACTGTATTGGAAGTTTTACGTACATGTAATACACATGATGTGTAATGAATTGTTTTAAACATTCTGATATTTTAAAAATGAGTATAATGCATTTTGTTTCGTTTAGATAATTATATACTCTTAAATTTCTGCATAATAATAATCTTAAAAGTCGGGAGAAAATGTAATATCAGGTGTGACTGATATAATTTTGCACTGCAGTATAAATTGTTTACCCAACAATATCATGATAATTATAACCGATTTTAGTATCCAAGGTATTACTTGGATCATACCAAATATAACTTCCAGTAGTGTTGTATATTGTAGAAAGTTGATAATAGATTTAAAAAAAAAAAATTTAATACTTTTTCCTAAAATGTAAAAACATAGGGGCACAAAAAGAATGAATAAGTGTTTTAATCCACTGTTTTACCAAATGAACATTCTTTCATTTCCTTTTTTCCAATGCATTTAATCAATTATTTTTAGGAATTTAACTATTGACAATCTTGTAATGGAGTACTCTTAACCTTTAATCATTATTGTAACATTCCATATCATGAATATATGAGCAACTTCAGTCTTGATTATAGTGAAGTTACTTCACTATAATCAAGACCATAATCATTGTCAAACTGAGAAAATACCTTTGATAGGCAGGAATTATTTAGGTCTTTGAAGACTTCTGTCAACTGGCAACCGCTTATCCACAGCAAGTAATTTTTACCTGTTAAGTACACGGATGGTCTCAAAAATCATTAGAATACTGCCCTTTTCCCCACTTGCTATTCACTTATTTATTACCCTCCGAAAGAAAAAGTAATCTCTACATGACAAACCAATTCTGTTGGCATTAAGCCATTTAAACAAACAATTCCATTTTCATCTAATATTGTCACTAATATTGCATAATCCTCTGTCAAACAAAGCATGGTTGAAAACATGATTTATTATTTTTAAAATATTTCATTTTTATTCAAAATTATCGGGTTTCTGAAAGGATGCTCTTCAGAGTGTTTCGTTTCTAAAGAATACCAGGTAGTCAAATTATCAATGTACCATAGAGGCATTGTTGGCTGAAGAGCGTCAACATCATATTTACAAATGCATTTTTTTTCTTCTCAAAAGAACCTTTCAAATACAAACATTACAACTCTTTTCCCGTCTTTGGACATGGAAGCAAAGAAATTGAATTATACAAATCTGAAAAATAGGAAAATATCTCTTGTTATTTAGCATAAATATATATAAATAAATATATCTAGAATATTATTCTGTTTCCTATATGTTGTATATAACTCTTGGTCACCAAGTGTCGTAATTATGTTTTCTAGATTTCCTTTACTATAATCACAATATTTACGTATAGTAGCTCTTTGTGGAATTAAAGTTGGTTAATTGCGATTGATATATAATACATGAATAAATACACAGAATGATCTTAACAAACGGCTTGTTTAGTATGGCTCATTGTAAATCATTGTGAAAAGAGAGAGAGAGAGAGAGAGAGAGAGAGAGAGGTTGTCTGTTTGCGTATAAATGTGGTCGGGTACGTATGCCTGTGTGCACATGGGTGAGTGGGGGTGTGTGAGAGAGAAGAAAGAGAAGAAGATGACACCAGGGGAGAATCTAGCTTTTTCTTTTTAAGGGGGGTTGATGATGCGGAGCATCGTCCACGAGCCGCGTAGCGACGAGGCGATTTTTTTCTTGCTATTTTGAACTCCCGTAAGCGATGTTTTCCTGGCATTTACTATTAGTACTAACACAATGGAGACCATAAAACGCAGTGCATGATAACGTCGTTTTAACAGTTTAATACACAGTTATATCCAGAATTATCATGTGTTTGGTTAAGTTACCAGATGAGTTGAATATCTGATTTCACTTGGCAGTCCAAGGGGGGGGGGGGGGGGGGGGCCTACCCCGCCCCCGTAGATCCGCCACTGGGCACTTGGTGATGATGATGATAACGACGGTGATGATGATGATGCTGATGATGGTTATGCTGAAAAAGAGGGGGGGAAACATAGTGAAAGGAGAAACAAAAGAATAAGAAGAGGAGATATTGTGTAATGACCCGAGACCCGTTTCACAAAGTTTTTTTTCAATGACAAATGACAAAAATCAGTGACAAATCTGCTGATAACCAATCAAAAGCAAGGATTTCACTAGCTTATGACAAAATCTGGTGACAAGTTTTGTGAAATGGGGCTCTGATATATTATGATCACGGATGACAGACCGTACCTAGCCCACTGAACTCTAACACTACGTATAGTGTTAGAGTTCAGTGATCTAACATCTTCGACTCAGTGGAGTAATAGTGTGATAAACACACATACAACGAACGGGCGAGTCTATTATGATCTCGAGGGTAATATGTTCACAGTTGTTTTTGCGTGTTCCGTGATGCTTACTGGAGGAGGAGAAGGAGGAGGAGGAGGAGGAGGAGGAGGAGGAGGAGGAGGAGGAGGAGGAGGCTTAGGGTTGCAGCCCCCCCCCCAAAAAAAAAACAAAAACAAAACAAAACAAAACAAAACAAAACAAAAACGTTGTTCTTGGACTAAAATAAGGGTTTAGAGGGAAAAAATAAGAAGGGGGAGGAAGATGAGAAAATGAAAGAGAGAGAGAGAAACTTATTTCGAATCTTATCGGCTGGAATCTTTTCGCTCTGTCGTTACGGTTCCTCCACTGATGTAAGCCTACTTCAAGAGTATTGTAGAAGAGTTTGTAAAACAAAGTTAATTACCCCTGGGTAATTAATTACCAAGGAAGAAAGCCAATTTTGTCTTTACAAGAGCCATACAGTGCGTATCAAAAAAAAGTGCCGAAGCTGTGACATCATACAAATCTATTTTTTGGAATTTCTCACTTTTTTCTTCATTTTCCGAAAGAGCATCATAAATAATGTCCAAATTTTGAAAGCCAATTGAATATGTTCAGTATTGGCTGAGATATGACCATCCGAATAAAAAAAATCCTATAGGAGCTCAGTGTTATTTTGCTCTGGTTCATAACATTACGAACCAGAGCAAAATAACAAATTAAAAAAAAAGAAGAGAAATTCTCAAAATAGATTTTTAATGACATCACACTTCACCACTCTTATCTTTAAACAGTGACGTCGAGTCATGTTTCATGGTAAAGAGTAACATTACAAATACCCTGTCTGATCATACAGTGCACTATACAGGGGCGGATCTAGCTTTTTGCCAGGGGGGGGGGGGTGACCAAACTGTTTTCCAAAAATCGCGGCGTTTTACTGTTTGTTTTTTCAATTGGCTGCCCAAGGAGGGGGGAGTTAAACCGCCAAAACAAGGCACCCCCCCCCCCCTAGATCCGCCCCTGCCATATTCATAGTTGTGCTGCCGCGGATGACTGAGCTGCAGGCTTTTCAAAAGTATCGTTAAAATCTATACCAAGTTGGGGCTGAAGCAATGAATTTGGGTCAAAAGCAATTATATTGTGTACATAATATACAGTATACATAAGCAAAATCACATGGCATTAAATTGGAAACAACAACATTAAGAACGAAATAATGTACAGCGAAATATTAAACAAAAACACGGAAAACAGACGGCTGGAATAGCTTTGGATGTTGACAAGTCTCTTTTCTTCATGGCTTGAAAAATGTTTTCATTTATCCATGCCGGTGATGGATTGCTTCAAAATCTTTGTTTTTTGTGTAATCTTTTTTGAAAAAGTATGTTAAAGAGAAATAGAAAGAAACAAACCAAGGCCACGGCAAAAGAAGAAAAAAATCTGCTAAATGCGAGACCATATATTTTACCTAAAAGCACAATTTAGTGAAACTAATTCAGCAACTAATTCAGATTAACTTTTTAATTTAACTGCCCCTTTGCATTTCTGATAAGTGCCCCTTTTATTTTGACACGTAGGCCTACCCCTTATCCTATTTAATTAGTTCCATTTTCCTCCTGATAATTGCCCTGTTTTCTTTGTAATAAGTGCCCCTTTTCCGTTGTCATAAGTGATTTTTTCATCTCTGGTGAGTGCCCTTTATTAAGTGCAAGGTGTGCCCCATTTACACCTCTGGTAATTTTCCTTGTTACTTTGACACGTGCTTTTTTTCTTTCTAATAAATTCCTTTTCCTTTTGTAAATGAGCCCCCTTTTCCTTTCCCCATAAAATGTGCTCCTAATTTATAGCGATTAAGAGCAACTTTTTCTTTAATTTCACCCAAAGCTGGCTTGCTACGCTCGCTCGCATTTAAAGTTGATATAATCATGTTTCTTATTAAAGATTATTTCAGTCTTTCATGACTCCATTGTGCTTAAAACCCCATCAGGATTGTTTTTCCTCTTTATAAGGTGTAATTTTTGCACTGTGACGTACCTCACAAATCTCAAATCTTTTGCTCGCTTATATAGGCTGATCAAAATAATTAAAGTTTATATCCTATGGATTGAAACTAAGTTCTATAAAATCCTCTATACATTGCATCATTGAAACACGAGGCATAATTTTACGTTTAAAAGGATTTAAGACCAAAGAAGCACCGATGCATAATTATTATTATGGCCTGACCAACATCGTTCCATCAGCCCAAATTTGGTACAAGGCGATTTTGACAATACTTTTTAAACTGACCCTCCGGTGCTCAGTCACCCGTGGCAGAAATATTATGAATAGGGCATCAGTAGACTACGGAGCCCGGGAAGGGACATGGTAAAAATATTTTTATCTCGTTAAAACGAGATAGTTATCTCGTTTTAATGAGATAGTATCTCGTTAAAACGAGATAGTATCTCGTTAAAACGAGATAGTATCTCGTTAAAACGAGATAGTATCTCGTTAAAACGACATAGTATCTCGTTAAAACGACATAGTATCTCGTTAAAACGAGATAGTTATCTCGTTTTAATGAGATAGTATCTCGTTAAAACGAGATAGTTATCTCGTTTTAATGAGATAGTATCTCGTTTAAAACGACATAGTATCTCGTTTTAATGAGATAGTATCTCGTTTTAATGAGATAGTATCTCGTTTTAATGAGATAGTATCTCGTTAAAACGACATAGTATCTCGTTTTAATGAGATAGTTATCTCGTTTTAATGAGATACTATCTCGTATAAGTCCATTGCATACTGGAACCGGGTGGTCCCTGTGCCTATTGCTTACCGTACCAAAATGATGTTTTTTGATGCCCAAATGATGTCTTACTTTACTAGTGATGCCCAAATGATAATTAATTTTTCTGGCCAGGCATTTCACTCTTCTTAATGATTTAGAAAAGCACTGGTTACCATGCATCTTTGTGACAGAACTTGGAATCTAGTCATTGAAAAAATTGTGTTTCTTATTACATTTACAATATATTTTATTTTATGAGGGTTGGGGGCATTCACCCCACATGCTGGTACATGTACATGTAGGTATATGTGCCACAAGTACAGCAGAGGCAAAATTAGGGGGCTCACCAAAAATGGGGGTTCACTGGAACTAAAGATCCAAGGAGTTCAGACCTCAAAATGTGCTTTGGAACTACATCTAAATCTGACTTAACTATGTAAAGGCATGTTGAATAATGTAATGCTTTGGAACAGTTTACTTGCCACAAAAGCTGGATATGCAAAGAACTCTTATCCATGTGAATTACATTCCTCACATGGCAGCCGCTCCTCTGAGGCAGCCCGGTGTCACATTTGAAGGTTTGGGATAAAAGACTAAGCATGATTCAATGGAATTGAAAAGGTGAAGTATTGTCACTTATTGTCAACATTTGTGGGCTCTGGAACAAAAATATGAAAATTTGCCATGTAATTAATCTGAAAGTTACATGCATCAGAATTTTTAGGGCATAAAATTGGGGCATTTCAGTAGCATATGTGTACCGTACAATATATTGTGAGTGCACAATACAATTAACTGCAGAGGACTTAGACCAAGAATATGGCCATAATATATCAGGTTCTTAATCAAGTAGTTCTATATTGCCGTAATTGGATTACTAATAACTTAAAGTTGTATTTATCAGATTCGTAATTTCACCATGGTAGTATTGTTTCACAAATTATTTTACAGACAGAGCTAGACAAGATGGCTGATATATGGAACAATCACCGTATCCGACCCTCTGTGAATCTCCATGTACCAAAGTGGCCATCCAATGATGATGTATCATACTCCACAAATCTGGGGTACTGAAGATCAGCTTTGCACCAATGTTGATGATGACGATCTGGCTGCATGCATAAGTGATGCTGTATTCCGATCTACCGTACCATGCGACAAAGATGTATATGACTTGTGTGTGTATATTATGAAAAGAGACAACCTTGATCAACCAATGGAAGTCCAGGATGCCTTAGAATTGTACATCCATCTGAAGCAGGAGATTACTGTGTTGCTTTAAATATATGCATTCAGGAAATTAAGCTGAAACCCCTGAAGCAAAATATATCTTAACCCTCAATAGCCCGAAATTTGATATTCCATAAAGTAGTAAACTTTCTGTACATCTGATCTCCAGGTATTAGTAACTTCCTTGCGTAGTAATATAATAGTAAGTCTACTGGAGGTAACTTGTTTTAACGTATAGGTAATTTGTACTCGGCGAGGGGATGCGACGCTTAGCGTTGCTCTTGTTTTTACTGCATTACTACTTTCTGAACCAATTCACCCGTTTGAATTTGTGTGTTTTGAACTTGTACCTTTCTCTTCTTCATGCTTCCTCGAGGAGCCGATGTATTTGCATTCTAATGTGAACCTGTGTCATCATTACAAATTTTCAAAATACTGCATCTTCTTTTTGCTCAAGAATTGTGCACTTTGTATTCTTTGTCAAGGAGATCAGTACATGTACAACCAGACACTAAAGCTTTAAAATCGTCTGGAAGTCCCCTTCAAGTACAATATATATACCTTAAAGTTAGGAAGCTAAGATACAATGGTTGCAAGTCGACTTGTTACATCTTCATCATCGTAATAACCACCATCACAATATTGACAACTAAAATTACAATAAACATCAATCCACAATTTAGGGAATTACCTGAATTGCCTTGTGGTGGCAGAGACTCAAAATGTTATTTTCAGGGGGGGGGGGGGGATTCTATTATCAAATTGCCAAGAACAAGTTAATATGAAGGTACATAAAAAGTGATGCATTACATTAAGAATAAAAAAACAAACACATTCTTGATCAATGCATTGTCAATTTGTGCTGGAAAAGATTTTTCACTCAGTTATTGCTAATGTAAGGATTTACCAATTGTATGCTTTGAAATTTCTGTTGAAAAGAAATTTTATTGAATTTGAACAATTACATGTCTGAAATTGTGATTTTTTTTTTTTTTTTTTTTACTTGTCTTCGAATTTCTATAAATTTCCATCTAATAATGTTACATAACAGTTATTTCTCTGCTCCACAGTGGTACTTCATCTTCAATAGATATAGATGTAAAGGTGAAAATAGGCACCCACACACATGAAAAGCAACGTTACAAGAAGAAGAAAAAATTGACACAGAAGGCAAAAACATGGACATCCAACACTATTGTTGTCACATAAGACATTTGGGAAACGAGCAAGATGAATGACAGGTATAACTTTAATTGCAAGTAAACAAAAATAACACTTCGACAACAGACTGATTTATACAAACACAGTCCTTTGATTTCAGGAATCAGAACATGGAATCAGTGAGGAATCCCTCAACATCTTATTGAAATATGTAGAGGTTAATATCTTTTGTATGCTTTCTGAATGAGATAGGTCAAGTTTTGTTTTGATTACCAAGAAAAATGACCTTTTGTGATTTTTTTTCCCCTAAATTTTGTATATTATTGCTGTTCGCCTATGACATCACAAATTCTTATCAAGAGAGGGCGACGTGGAATTTATCAAATTTCAAGAAATCATAACTCTTGAATGGATCATCTAATTTTGCTCAAACTTTCACTAATCTGCTTAAAAGTTAAATATTTATTTTAATGATGTATGGGTATAATTGTCCTTAAAGTGACAGCTGGAATATTAAAATACTTACATGACCTTTGATTTTGGCTAAATATGGGGGTCCCCATGCATGAACAATATACACACCAAATTTTTTTTTATTTTTTAAATTATTCACATTTTTGTAAGCACTATGGACAGATGACATTTTGATCTCTTAGTTTTACTCCACCTGGGTGGCTCTACAAAGATGGCTAGCCATAGGGAACATAATAGTATACCTATTATGTAATGGGAGCTTGCTCATCTGTCGGGACCAATTAAAAAAAAGTCTTCATTGAATAATTGATTGAATTTATTTAACCACGGTAAAAAACTTAAACATAAATCATACAGAAATTACATTGAATAGAACTACACAGAGAAACAACCTAGTAATAATAAGCATAATTAATTAAGCATGATAATGAAATGAATACGATAACAATGAGAGAAACATAATAAAAACAAGAAAACCTAACAATACATGTAAGATGTCTGTGTCATTTGTATAGTAACTGAAGGGAAAAGGAGAACAAAGATGAGGGAAGAAGAGGACGCGAGAGCATATAGGGGGAAGTCTGAGGAGAAAGAGGAAGAGAAGGGGAGAACATAAGACAGAGAGAGAGAGGAAGAGAAAGAGGGAGGTGGAGGTTGGGGGGAGACTGACACTTTAATGGTACAATGCATCTACCTCTGCTTCAAAGAGCTTACGATTTGAGAAAAGATACTCTTTCAGGCAACACGTTGTATAATTGGACACCCGTATAGATAAATCCCATTGTTTGTTTTGAGTTTTCCTAAAGATAGTTTATGGCCGGAATTTCTGAGCCCGTAAGAACATCCTTTTAAAGAAATGTGTTCGCATAATGACGTAGGAAGCAATTTGTAAACAAGTTTGAAGATCTATCCTAGGGCTTTCCTTTTCCAACGTATTTGGACACGGTCAATTTTACTAAGAGAATAGAGCAGATACTATCTCATTAAAACGAGATAACTATCTCATTAAAACGAGATAACTATCTCGTTTTAACGAGATACTATGTCGTTTTAACGAGATACTATGTCGTTTTAACGAGATACTATCTCATTAAAACGAGATACTATGTCGTTTTAACGAGATACTATCTCATTAAAACGAGATACTATCTCATTAAAACGAGATAACTATCTCGTTTTAACGAGATAAAAATATTTTTACCATGTCCCTTCCCGGGCTCCGTAGTTATGACTCTAGTAATAAGGAGCTAGGCCTACTTAAGTTGGGTACAATTTTTTGTGACAAGCACCGTAAAAAGGACTGATTTGAATGAAATCAGACGTTGTAAAATGTTGGAGGTTGTAATGCTGTGCCACAGAGGTCAGTGGCTGCATGCCCCGTTTGGTGTGTGTCTCTGTAGGTCTGTGTCAGAGCCATGAGTCGGAAAGGGAAACAATTTTGATAACGGGATTTCAAAGACATGTAGGCCTGCATATAGGGGAATCGAAGTTTCATTCTAAAAATCACTGTGTCAATCAAAAGCATATTGATATATTTCTAAAGAATTATGACAAACCCGAGTCTTTTACTAGTCTTTTTTTATGATTATTATAGTCCTATAATAGACTAGATTCTCTGCCAAATGATGGAATTTGAGGATATTGACTGTAAACAAAGGACACATCGCATATATATGAATACTAGTAGTACATGCGCGCTGTTTTGTCAAAGAGATTCTAGAGGGATAATTATAATTGTTTTATAAATTATAATTTTTTCGAAGGTCAAAC
Source organism: Strongylocentrotus purpuratus (assembly GCF_000002235.5). NCBI lineage: Eukaryota > Metazoa > Echinodermata > Echinoidea > Camarodonta > Strongylocentrotidae > Strongylocentrotus > Strongylocentrotus purpuratus. The sequence goes on from NW_022145610.1 coordinate 21,247,039, forward strand.
GCACCGATAATATAGTCTTGCAAAGTTATGCGTAGTCTCCTCAATCTCCTCAGCTCAGCTAGCTGCGCTGCATGCAGAAATCAGATGCGCTATGCCTAACAGCTAGCAAAACAGCTGTATTTCACGCCTACACATGGCGGACATGATGGACGAGAAGTATGGGAAAATCGGTGGAACTTCCATTGAAACACCGCTTAATTGCAAACAACTCATTAGTTTGAACTACCCTGGTGTCGTCAAGAATCCTTCGATGATGATAGAAACACTTGGTGGAGAAAGCAAGTTGACAAAGGTTAGTTTTTATGAGCTGATAAACATGTCAAGTTGTGGCTTATTTGCCTTTCCTCGTCGGTCTGCCTATCGGGGCCCTGGCCCCTAGGTCTAGGCTGGAGTCGCGCTCACTCGGACCCGGTACTATAACCCGGCATGATGCATGATTGAATTTTGGCGCTAGTTCAGAAGTCTATCCATACTTTGACCCGTACTCCGGCGTGGAGATACCCTACTAAAAACATACCCAAAATGAAGTGAAATATTCATCAAATGTCCAAATAAAGGTCATGATTTAAAAGTATAGGGTAGCGCCGCTAGCGTGCCCAGGCCCAGTAGTATTCGGTCCATTCCCAGTATTCGGTCAGACAGCCGTTTCAACAGCTGTAACAATTTAAAAAATAATTTATGAGCCACAAAACTTGCACAAATCGGGCAGCTGAACAACTTTTCTTAACTCTCAAAATTAAATCAGATTAAAAAAGATCTCCAACTTAGCTTGAAATTTGTCAGTGTTGCACAACTTACTGCACATTCGTGTCCTGTTAGCACATGCGCGAACATGCATAGCCATAGGGTAGCGCGCCCAGTATTCGGTCAATTCCCAGTATTCGGTCAGACAGCCGTTTCAACAGCTGTAACAATTTAAAAAATTATTTATTAGCCACGAAACTTGCACAAATCAGGCAGCTGGACAATTTTTCTTAACTCTCAAAATTAAATCAGATTTAGGGCCCCGGAATGATCTCCAACTTAGCTCGAAATTGGTCAGTGTCGCACAACTTTCCGCACTTCCGCGTTCTCTTAGCACATGCGCTAACATGCATAGCCATATGTAGAAGTCTATTGCGAAACAACTACGTGTGCTGTCACAATGAATTTAGTATGTGTGTGAAGAGAATCACTTCCGTGTTCGCTCCATCGCAGCGAATTTGCAAATGACGCACTTGCCGATGTGCAAGAGGTATTTATACGATACCCTTGCCATGCGGTATCGCTCGGCCAGTATTCGGTCAACGCATTGACATTCAGTGCTTTATCGCGCAATTGTGTGAAAATAGTGCGCAAATACGCTACGCTCCTTCGCAACGGAGATACCACGCTCAAATCGCGTGACCGAATTCTAATCGGTGCGACCGGATTCTGGGCAGAAAAATGCTCCGTCCTCTTTCGGAAGTATTTTGCTTATCATTATTCTATATTTTAAGTGACTATAAAATCCTGTCAGAGGAATAAATTTCTTTTCTTTTGATGGGTAGATTGCCAAATAAAAGAGGTAAGAATTCAAAATATTAGTGATTTCCCCTAAAGTGACCGAATACTGGGCACTCTACCCTACATGTATGTAGAAGTCTATTGCGAAACAACTACGTGTGCTGTCACAATGAATTTAGTATGTGTGTGAAGAGAATCACTTCCGAGTTCACTCCATCGCAGCGAATTTACAAATGACGCACTTGCCGATGTGCAAGAGGTATTTATACGATACCCTTGCCATGCGGCATTGCTTGTCCAGTATTCGGTCAACGCATTGACATTCAGTGCTTTATCGCGCAATTGTGTGAAAATAGTGCGCTAATACGCTTCGCTCCTTGGTGCGAACGAATTCTGGGCAGAAAAATGCTCCGTCTTCTTCCAGAAGTATTTTGCTTATCATTTTATATTTTAAGTGACTATAAAATCCTGTTGAGGAATAAATTTCTTTTCTTTTGATGGGCAGATTGCCAGATAAAAGAGGTAAGAATTCAAAATATTAGCGATTTCCCCTTAAAGTTGATACTCTAAGACAATCCCAAATACTGAGATAATTACATAAATAGAAAGCTTTTAACCCCCATAATAACACCAAATGGTGTCCACCCGACAAAACAAGTTTAGAATAATGAATTTATTCGAGTAAACTCTACCAAAATATCTAAGTCTGAAACCCGGAAGTGCACGTAGAGTCGGGCCTCTATCCGTGACGTCACGAACGGGAGTCATGGGCTCAGTGAGAGTGAATGGCAGTGATATTCCTACGTAAATGCTATCCTGTCAGAGCTTAGATTTGTTGTTGTTAAGGAGTATATTTGATGGATTTTCTGTTTTCATTTGAATGAAGAATAACGAAGCAACATTTTCCAGTCGCTGATTTCTTTTTATATCCTCATATTCACCTATTTGGTAGAGATTTAAGACGAGTTTACTGCTTAGGAATTAAAGTTAAATCGTGCACTTATGAATAGGCGGATGCATTATATTGTCATCAGATGTACATGAGCAGTTTTGTAAAACGAATAGGTCTAGAACTATGATAGTACTTGTCATAGATGTGTGTGACTGCCTCAAAAAAGGATACAGTACCAGTTAAACATTTTATGTTGTAAAATATCAAACTTGAACAAGATCATGCAAGCGCGCTTCCTCTGTAATATTTTGGCGAGTGATGCGGCTCTTGCATGAACGTTCGTGAAGCGAGCAGAATCGGGAGGTAAGACCAAGCCGCTGCTCTAGGCGCTGCTTGCTTGTGATGGAACGTACATGTACGTGCGCTAGTTATATGTTTATCGGCAATTGCAAGAGAATGAAAGCGACGTTGCCAGCTAAGAAAAACAACTAACAAAGACTTGCTCCTGACTACCGGTGTCAGAATTAGTAGATGAAGGATGTTCAGGGCCAAGGAAGGCGAAAGACATGGGAAAAAGGAAGAAGAAACCATCGGGAGATCGCTGTAGTGTATGGTAATGAAATGTGCATGGGTAGACAGCTACTGTTCACTCCGTGCCTGGGCCGATTTCAACACCAAAACAAAAATTACATGGTGAAAATATCGACTAATAGCACATCGTTGGCATGTATATGTCATAATTTTTAAAAGGGGAATTGATATTAATACTATGAAGTACTAGGGGAAGGTAAAGAATTGTACATAGAATTATGATTTATTAGACTTTTCAGCCTTTGAAACAAAAATATGCAGAAAATCGTATCACTCTGCACATGTTTGCAATGGAACATCCGGGTACGTGAATATACTCTCTCCCGGACGTGAGGTCATAAATAGTAGACCAGCGCCGTGACTGATTTTCTATGCAAAGAGAGGCGGATATTTTAGACATTTCAATTGAGGATTTCGAGTAGACAGAATTTTTTTGTGATATACTAAGTAATTGAAAAACTTAAAAATAACATATACTTGCCGTAGGTAACAAATTAAGGGACATTTATTTGCTTAGAGTATCAACTTTAAGTGACCGAATACTGGGCACTCTACCCTAGGTCTATATACATGTAGACTCTATGTTTGTTTGTTACCTGTTTCGTGTCAATTTTCTTATCTTTTTCACAGTAGGAATAGATACTCGATTCTATGTATTTCCTAAAAACAAAGACTTATAATATGCACTTTCTCACAGGATTCACGGCAAACTGCAGCACAATACAATTGCATACCGTACTGACGGTGGGATGCAGGCGTGTGTTCAGTTACATGTACATATACGTTAGCGACCGTAAACTAAGATTACAGTCACTAACTTAACACACGCGCGCACCCCCACCCGACCGTCGGGTCTACATGGATTGCTAAATAAGTAAATACATGTAAATGAATAAATAAATAAATATTACTGCTGGGAAATGAAAATGGAAAAAATATCCTGCTGTTTATGCTTTGCTCGTTGTTGTTGTTGTTGTTGGGTTTTAAGGCTGACCAACCTAAAAAGATTATTTCTGTCTGGCTGTGCTTTTTTTTTTTTTAGTTGTTCATCACTGATGATTAGATGGTGCTGTTTCTTTTCCTCTTCAGTGGGTATCATGTACTATGCAGCTTCCGTTTATTCGATGGTGCGGGCAATAATTTTAGGTGTTGACCATGAACAGGGTGCGAGTATTTTATTAATAATAGGGGTTAACTGTGCAGTGCTAAACTATACTTTCATTTCCCTTCCTCTCCAAGAGAGTTAGTTATAACTCATGTATAATGATTGGTATCTACCTGTAGCTTTTATGAAAGCCAACAGAGTGTGCAGATGATCTTCATTCCCCAGTAAATTCTTTAAACTCCTATCTTTAATTTTCAACCGAGAAAACATTCTTTTCCTCTCTCGTACATATTTCTTACACTCCAATAAATAATAATTGATTGTTTCAGTTTCATGACAAAAATCACAAAGGCCATCTTTTCCTTTCAGGCTTTCAATGATGACCATGCACCCTCTCACTCAACTTCCAGCCTGGTAACCCTTACTGTAAGCCAGCTCGAGGCGTGGCCTGCAGGTCTACATCCCTACTCATGAAGGTCAAACGTCGATACAGAAGGAGGAGAGAGAGTGAAGATGGAGGTCTGAAGACTGGTTCCCAGGGGGAGAGGGATGGGAATTCAGCAAACGGGCAATATTCTGCAGAGGTTCTTGGTGTGATTGGACAAAAATATGAATTTCCATGTAAGTGGATATATATATATATAAATTTTGATCTCTCATTGTGTTACAAGATTATGGCCAAAATGTTTTTTGTATATCTTGGCTTTCCTAATAGAAAACCAGAAAATTTCAGCTATTAAAAGTAATACAATACAAAGTTTTGGTATGGGGTCATGAATTTGGTTCAAATGAACATATTGGAAGCATATGCCATCCTGCAATATTCAGTGATCGTTGTCGCGGTTGAAATCAAGTCTTAAGTTATGAAATTGTAAATAATAAACTCTTTATGTTGTGTACAGCTATAGTTTTAACCACGACCCGAAAAATATGCAGTCCATATTTATTTTATATACCTCTGCATCGATTCTCAAAACGAAATATTTGAACAAAATTTGCTTGAGTTTTTTTAAATGCGGTATAGTATCTTAAATTTTGGCTTGTTAACGCTTGAAGAATGATGGATAATGCATGTATGACGAAAAAGTTATAGACTTAACTCGATGTTAAACTAGGGGAATACCCGGAATACCAAGCCTGAGATCACTCCGGCTGGGCTGGGGTCTGTTGTGTCCATTAAACCGAAGCCAAATCGTTTCCTATCATTATAAATTAGGCCTTTATAGCACATCAGACCTGCATGTTACTGTATACCAAAACAGGGGAAAAAAATAATATTTATTTTTGGGGGGCTACTTTTGTACCTTACCGGCATGAAAATAACATTCTAATATTTGTTTTGCATTAAACTCTATGCAAATTTAAGAGGGCTCTTTTCTGATTTTGGGGGCTATTTCGCCCTGAGCCCCGTGTATTTTTTTCACTGTACCAAAATAAGACCAGATTTATACCAGCCTTTGAGATAACGTTCTTGTCATATTTCCCCATATGCTCTTATATCTTGAATACAGACCTGTGTGACTTTCAATACCTGCCGTGCGAACACCAATCCAGCGGGGGAGAAGCGGAGAGCCTCATTGGAAAGATTCTCCCTTCGGCCGGTGAGGATATTAGTTATGTGGACAAAGACACTCCATCTTTCATGCTACCTGAGATGTTCTCCAAGTTTGACAAACCCATCCCTTACAATTACAAGGCAGGCCACCAGCTCCCGAACTCTAAGCAACAGCACGAGATGGACTTTCGTGCCAAGCTAATCCAGCACGGGAGGCATAAGCGGACCAACTATGCCCATGTTGTGTCAACCATGGGTGATTTTGAGATTCCCAAGAAACCCCATCCGATTGCTGTAGAACAGCTTGAAGCTCAGAAACCAGGAGCTACTACGGATGAGATTACAAAGGTGAGAAGATTTCTTTCCCATAGATCATTTCCAAGCCTGGAATTAACTTTTCTTTCACAGGGGCTCTTAAAAAAAAGGGCCCTGAGAGCCTTCTCACAGAGGCTCTTTTAGTAATGATAGAGGCTCTTTTTTTATACAAATTTTCATTGAATTGGTATCCATGATACTCCTAAATTCTTTGCTATTTCATCATTTGTGTGAATGGTGCGATTTTGATCTATTTGGGATAGACTTGCCAATTCCATCTGACTTCCGATATTTGTGAAATTTACGATTTATTTATTTATTTGCTCATCAGTATTTTTAGTTACATTGAAATACTGTTTAAATGTGCTAGTTGATGTTCTTAATCATAATAATGACAATCTTACCTGTTGATCTTGTTAAGATTAAGAAGTTATTAAAATTGATCGGATTCACATTTTGAGATTAACATTGTTGTATGTTTGAGCTTATTTCACTTGTGTAATTGGTTGTCATCTGTTTTCGGAAAATTGCCCCTGGTTCTGGCTAAATCCCGTGAACCAAGGGCAACTTTTGAAAATAAATTGCCCCTGGTTCCTGGCAGCTTATTTCAGAGTTGCGTGCAAAACTGTGGCGGTTCATTATGTAGCGTAAAGTGTAATATGCTTCACATGTCTTATCTGTATCCGGACACCTACCCCCTTGGACATCCACACCCCGGATTACCACCCCCAGTCATCTACCCCCTAGGACAACTACATGTACCCCCTAGGGCAACCGCCCTCTAGGACGATTACCCCCCAGGACAACTACACCCGGACAACTACCCCCCAGACAAATACCCCCCAGGTCAACTACCCCCCGGACAACTACTCCCTAGGACAACTACCCCCAGGACAACTTACCCCCAAATAACTACCCCCAAACAACTACCCCCTAGGATAGTTGTCCGGGGGGTAGTCGTCCTAGATGATGGTTGTCGTATAGGGGGTAGTTGTCCGGGGGGATAGTTGTCTGGTAGGTAGTTGTCTGGGGGGTGGTTGTCCCAGGGGTAGTTGTCCCGGGGGTAGTCGTCCTAGGGGATAGTTGTCGGTAGTTGACTGGGGGTGGTTATCCAGGGGGTAGTTGTCTGGGGGTAGTTGTCCCAGGGGTAGTTGTCCCTGGGGTAGTTGTCCTAGGGGGTAGTTGTCCTAGGGGGTAGTTGTCTTAGTTGTCGGTAGTTGACTGGGGGTGGTTATCCAGGGGTTTGTTATCCAGGGGTAGGTGTCCTAGAGAGCTCAGTAAATATGGGCAGGATCTGTCTTTTGTGCAGTTGCCATGTATTTACATGTTAACGAATAAGACAGCAATGTATCGTGTCATATCTGAACGAGCCTCAAGTACATGTAACTGTTCAATTGATGCGTGTATGATTAGTACATGTACCTAGTTCTAATACCTAGTAATATTTAAAGAAACAGAACCTTGTCCAAAATATGTCTTTGCCAGTACAAGAAATCAAACCGACATTTCTGTAGTTATACAGTACGGTAGGCTTGCGGTTGCACCATGTAAGAGAGAGGGAGGATTGGGAAGTCCTGAAAAGGACTTTTGATAATCTTTCTTTCTTGAGTGTGTGTAGTCCGGAAAAGGACTATTGGTGTAGTCTTGAGAAATTCCAGCAACTGTCCACCAAAAAGATATATTCCAATCTCAATTGAGAAAGACTGTTGGTTACTGTATCATTCTTAGCTTGTACATGTATGTCTAAGGAGAACTATAGCGCCGGCTGGAGAGGATAGGTGGGGGGGGGGGGGGGGGGGGGGGAGTGTAGTGTTGTGTCTTAAAGTCTCAGATAAACTTGCATGCAAGGGCTACATGTACATAAACAGTGTATGTATCTTTTATTGTCTCAAAATCAGAGGGTGATTTATATTTTTCTGGAAATGGACACTCATCACTTCCATTTTTTTTCAATATATTGTTTACCCGTAAATACACGAAGACACACACCATATCAGCTCTGTTCTGAAATATCATTTATTTTATTTATTAGAATTAGCGCCTCCAGTTCTTTTACAACCACTGCCCAAGTTGATGCTATATGTACAGTACATTATGATAGCAGATTAATTTTTGTCAATGGACATACATCAACCTGTACCTTTATCAGTAAATAAACAATAAGCTACAGTAATACTGTAATTCTTTTAATAATTAATATTGCTATTAATCCCATTTGAAATTGACCTATATAGATGATAAGTTTACAAGCATAGACTGTTATTTTCCACTTCAAATAAATATCTGTACCAAGTTTATCTTAGTATCTTTAGTAAAGCCTAGCCCATGCCAATATGAGTACAGCACATGGCGTATTTTGTGCCATCTACACTGTACAGTCTAGCAATTAAAGTTAAACTTGAGTTCTGGTAAATATAGAAAATAAATTCACACAGAATTCCAACGAAACTTACACTGAATTTTCAAGATTACATATATAAATGACATAATGCCAAATGATTTTGGTAGAAAATGTATAGTGGCCGAGTAATGAGCATAGAAAGATATTAAAGGAAATCCGGATAGACCCGACACCATGTGCTTAACACAGATCTCTATGTACGAATGGGAGTAGTGTTTTTTTATCTATCTTTAAGATGATGCCCAGTATTTAAAGTCATTGTGTGGTTGTTTTTATTTCACTGGTTCAAACAACCAATCTACTGCAATCCAGAATCATAGCAATTTTCTCTCAAAATGCTATTCCCAAACTAGAGCTCAAGATTAGCTTTAAACCCTGTGTCATGTTCAATTTCGCGCTTACGATTCATTCAGACCCGTTTCATTTAACTATTAAAATGAAATGATGAATTTACAGAAGAGTTTGCTTCTAATGTATTCAAGACCTTTTAAACCAAGTCCTTGTTCAATCCTTTCATGATGATGATACGATTCACCGACGCCCCCCCCCCCCCCCAAAAAAAAAAAAACCTTTAGATACCACCTCGTTTCTCTATGGTGCATGCATGGTACTGCCCCTTCAATGGGGCTTATATTGGCCCTAGCTAAAGGGGTATACATGTAGCTCAGAAATGCAGTCCAAACAGTAATGATGAAATCCCCTATCCTTGTAGTGGTGCCTGAATTAAGTCCATGGCACCCTGAATAATGACGGTACCCCCTTAGTCCTCTTTGGTAGGGGGTACCGCTGGTGTTGGCCTGTTGAAGGCGCCTGCTATGGCCCTAGCGAGAGGGACGGTCGCCAGCGGTGCAGCCCAGTAGACCAAGAGGTGCTCCAAGAGGCTTTGGTTACCACAGTTCAAGGTGATTCCTGCGGCCAGGGCAGGGTTAAACATCATCCCAGTCCACTCCAAACCTTGACAATCAAGAGGGAAAGTAAAACTATTGAAAGATCGTGGGCAAATTACTCTTCTTATGATATTAAAGCCCCACTGTACTACTTGTAGCTACTTTGCTCCCTCTATATAGAAATTTGAAAACGATGCCTAAGGCCAAATTAAAAAAAAACATGTTTAGCGTCCTGCTTTTGTGAAAAATAGGAAGGAGGCCCTTTTTTCTTTTTTTCAAAATGGCTGCTCAGTACAATTTCCCTGACAGTCAGGCTATTTTTCAAGATGACCGCCAAGATTTTTTTTTAAATTTTTAAAATCAGAAATAGATCCATTATAGCAGTGTTTCCCATGTTTTTTTTGTTTAAAAAAAATAATCAAAATTTAAAAAAAAATTATTTTTAAACAATTTCAACAACAAAAACAAAGTCAAAAAATAAAGGAGGATATAGGGCGGGGACGGTTAACATGTAAATTTTGTTTAAAAATTATTTTTAAACAATTTCACCAACAAAAACAAAATAAAAAAATATAGGAGGATATAGGGCGGGGACGGTTAACATGTAAATTTTTTGTAATGGCCTAATCAGTGACCATTGGTCCCCCATGATCCTCTTTTTCTTATGTAAAATTGAGAGCTGAGTTGATGAGATAGCCACCTGTCAGTGACCACCCTGGGTGGTCTAATCCCCCCCCCTAGCCAACTAGTACAGATGGCTTTTAAAGAGTCCATTCTCAAAAAACTTCTGACTTGGGAAAGTAAAACTATTCTTCTTATGATACATGTACATGTATTAAAGCTACGGTCACAAACGTTCGTACAAATCTCTGTTTTTCCATTGTCTGAAAATCGTTTGTACTGCGTTTGTAGCAGTTTGTAATGGCATTTGTGACCGAGGCTAAACAGTCAATTCTCAAAACACTTCTGGACTTGATTACAACTTCTAAATGTCAAATATCATTATTGTGATTTGCGAACTGTACATGAAAGATGTATCATTGTTTCTTTCGAAATTCATTTACCTGTGACGATGATCAAAACCTGGATTGCGGCATCAGCAAACATTCCACTGTACTTTCCTTTTGGCTGAAAGTTGAGGGTCATGAAATAGGTCAGGGTGGCCAAAGCTTCTGCAAAGCCACCTTCCAGGATAGAGACGTTCAATGCAGAAGCACAGTAGACCTGTAGCAGGTGCGAGACCTTCCTCTGATGACGATTGGTCGGTACCACCTTCCACATGAAGCGCACGTAGGGATATGCTAGTTGCCCTCCGACCACCTGAAGGCATATCTTGGATAGTGCCGCCCCAGGGCTAAAGTCACCTTTGAGCATGGACTGCCAGATCATACAGGTGTTGGCTGTGGAGTCGCCGTCGAACGTAAGGCTCTCAGACACGAAGAGAATCCAGAGATAGAGAGCGTACCAGTAGAGGCCGTACTCCTCCAATATGATGTCGCCCTCTATGACGCCTGCGACCAGTTGGAACGTGGAGATGAGTTCCGCAGCATAGCTGTACCAGACCGGATCGTTGCGCAGGATTCTCTTGGTCAGAGACCGAATCAGATTGCAGCCGACCGTCGTGAAGAAGACGAGGAGGAATGTCGCCAAGACTGCTGGGTACTCCTGCGTCATGTTAGTCGCCTATTATTTCACAAACTGAAGACAGACAGACTTTAGCTATCAAACCACCTCAAATAGTAATGCCGGATGATATGATGCATTCGATATTATATAACACTAGTGGTCCTTTCAGTTCTTGTTATTCAACACAGCCTGAGACAGCTTTGTCCGGTGCCCTGCACATTCTCAAAAGAGCAGCATAATATTCCAACCGTCTTCTAGACCACCAGTTAATATATTAAAAGTAGTTTCGTATGACTGAAGGCCTCCTGAGTGCTGCAAACCAATGAAAGTTCTCCTTTTCTTTTGTGTTTTGCTGATGCTACATTAATGTACAATGCAACAAAGGCTGCCCTTTATTCTCCAGTGAGCAGGATCTATTCTTCACATCTAGGTCTTAGTTTGACTAGACATTTCTGGTATTCCAGGAATGCCCCTGGCTCTTACAGACCGCTGGGACGGACGGACGGACGGACGATTGACATCACTTCCATAACTATGACAAACCAGTGGTTCACATCCAGAACATGCTCAATAGATGCATGTACTGCGTGGTGTATAGTATTCATGGCATCTAAGTTATTCAAGGTTGCAGCTAGAACTTTATGCAAATATGCACATGCTACAGTGTAATTAAATGTGTTTACATTTATCGAGAGCATTATAATCTGATGACCTTTGAATCATAAGTGAAGTATTAACTTTAGATCAGCCAAATACTCTACATTTAAACCCCCTAAATTAGAAGGAAAGCCAATTCTATACATTGACATTATAGGGGAGATTATTTACATGCAGATGATCAGAATAATTTGTCTGAAGTACAAAATTATGTTTAAATGAGTTTGACATTAACTTGTTAAGACTATTTTATTACTTTGATAACATTCTGAGAGATCATCGAAAAAGGAAGTTAGGCAGCAATATCCTGTCTCAAAGTGTAATACGTGTTTCCTAAGACATATTGAGTTTTCTTGGTGAGATTTATGGATCATTCAATATGTGTCTCATTAGAGATTATAGGAAAGGCAAATGATTTCCTGCCATCATCCCTGGGGGGTGTTTCACAAAGATCCTAAGTTGAACTTTTAATCTCTAAGTTTGACTTAACAATTATTCAAAGCCGAGGCATAAAATGTTGATTCAAATCATTCATATTTTCTATTATCAAGAAGATTTCATGTTCTTGATGTGGTATTAATAACAGTCTAAAATACTTGAATTTTCGCATTCGAATATGTTTTTTTTAAGGCTGCAAACGGCTCTCCATAATTTTATAGTCCAACTTAGAGTTAAGTTGAACTTATTCAAGGATATTTGTGACACACCCCCCAGATTTGTTGAAGGCTGATCAAGTTTTAAATCATTAGCCTGTTCAAACTGGAAGAAGTTTAAAATACATGTACATGTACATGTAAAATCGTTTGAAGAAACGTCATATAATAAAGGATCGTCGGATAGCAAAAGGTGCGTACAGAATGCATAACAACATAATTGAAACGTTGATTAGATTTGAAAAGGTCAGGTGACATAACAGCCTACCAATCATCAAAGTGCACTCACGATAAACCCTGCCCAGTTTTTCAGTTTCATCCAATAACATTAAGACTAAATCAGGACCCTGCTCCTTTATTTGAAAAGATGCTTCAACATTTGTTTTTGCCATGTACATTATTTGACTATGCACTTCTTTATTCAACGTTCAGACTACTTTATACAGTAAAATTGTAATGACATAACTTATAGCTATACAATTCTTGTATAGTGTTCCACTGACCTCTGGTTGTCTGGACTGGGGATTACTCTTTCTTTGAAGAATGGAAGGAAATACTGAACACAACAAGGAGTTAAAGGAAATTTGTGAAAAGAATACTATAATAATAATAACAATAACATTAAAGGGACTTTGTAACATTGTTCAGATAAGAGATAGTGGTGCTAAGGTAGTGACTTCAATGCTAGATGTACAATTAAAGATAATCTGAAAATTTGAGTGAAAACGGATCATTATTCATGGTACTAATTGGGAAAAACTGATCTGATCGATTCCTTAATTCTCCCAACTATATTATTCTACTTCTATTCTGCTACTTGTCAAAGCCTGTTCAGCATCAAGACAAGGACAATTTAATTACATTTTAGGTGAATGTAAATCGTCACAAAGCAATAAAATGGCTCTACATTCCATTCCAGACAGTTAAGTGTTGACAGATTTTTATAGCCTGTTTTATGTATTTTTCTCATGGAAAAACGGTTGGGAAAATTCAAAAATGGTTGGGAGAATTTACTGTTAATCCCTGTTAGAGGGTGCCTCACATCGACGCCTTCAAAGAAAACCATAGATATCTTTGTGGTTTGAGAATTTGTTCAGGATTTTTTGCATGTCAGAGGGTTAGTATAGTAGAAGGAATAAAGTAAGTAACATTTTATACAAAAATTAAGCAATTTTTTTCATCAACCTTCAACAATGTTACTGAGTCACTTTAAAGGGATTGGGTATCTTTGTATCAGATTCTGAAACAAAAATCCTGGATTTAGCTCATGCTGCAATGATAATTAATAAACCTTTAGGTCACTCAGGAACCCCATGACTTTTACTAGCCGATCGCTTGTCTGATTATGAAGATATTTATGATTGGAAATCGAAATTTTAAAACACTACAGTCTATTGGGGAAAATGAGTACCTGGTTATTAAACCAGTTACCCAAAGATTTTTACTCTTTTGAAGCGCAATTTTTAGGGCTTCAATATGACACCATATCAGAGACACTGTAGGGCCATATGCATCTCAGATTTAACATTGTTAAACGATGCCTTTAAAAGTGGGTTCTTGTATTAATTTTTATAGCATGTATGTCATACTTATAGTAAGAAACAATAATGTAGACCAAAGGTAAATTCATTTTCTTGTTCTTTTAGTAGGTGGTGTGAAAATAGTGCCATTTTAATGACCTAATTTACCTTTGAAATTGTAATAATTTTTAAATTTTTTATTTGTTTTACTTGTATGTGTATTTTTGAGTTGCAGTTCTATAGATTATTTTCTTACTCATTATTTTCCTACTCAATATTTTCCTTTTTTTCATTTTGAGGGTAGAGAATGAGTCTCTTCAAATCATGTATTTGACTCAAGACTATTAATAATAATGAACATTTGTATAGCGCCTTTTCTACAAGTAGATACAACGCGCTTAATTAACATATACAATGAACAATTAACAAAATAGAAAGATGCTTAACAACAGACATGTATGTAACAATATAGGAATGAACAAAATAAAGGGTAAGACAGGTAATAGAAGAGCAAGAACAAGTGCTGGTAAGCGGGCATTAGTTAAACAAGTGTGTTTTGAGGTGTTTTTTGAAAGTCATTAGAGAATCAGCAGTTTGTACAAAATTGGGGAGATTGTTCCATGATTTTGGAGCAGTGGCTATGAATGCCCGCTTACCAGCATTGGTTCGACACCTTGGGGTATCTAAAACTGTACGAGTGTTGGATCTTAGGTTGTAACTGGAGTGCCTAACATGAACGAGATCAGTAAGATATGAGGGAGAGAGATAGTGTAACGACTTAAAGACAAGGGTGGAGGTCTTGAAGAGCACTCGCTGTTGAATAGGAAGCCAATGCAGAGAGTTCAACAAGGGCGTGGTGTGTGTGCTCTTTGGTTGTTTGAAGATGAGGCGTGCAGACTGGTTGTGGAGAAGCTGAAGACGGTGAATGTTCTTTGCTGTTGTGCCACTCAACAAACTGTTACAGTAATCAAGACGAGATAAAACTAAGGCACGGACTGCAGCATGAGTGGTACTTTCGTCAAGATATTTTCTAATCCTGCATAAGTTCCGGATATGATATTTGACAGTCCTGACTACATTTGAGACGTGAACATCTGGCAGCATGAGGTTGTCAAAGACGACGCCAAGAATACGCAGCTTCTTTGACGGTTTAATCACAGTCCCATCATGAAGAGTTAGAGTGAAGTTCTGGAGCAATCGTTGATGGACTTTCGAAGCAAAGACTACTAACTCAGTTTTGTCTTGATTAAGTTTCAATTTGTTGGATGTCATCCACCTGTAGACATCTCTCATTGCATCCCGTAGTCTGCATGCAGCATGATCAACAGAGTCCTGGCTAGAAGGGTCGCATTGTATATACACCTGTATATCGTCGGCGTATACATGATAGCCTATGCCATGACTGTAAAGGATATCAGATACAGGTTTCGAGTAGAGCGTAAAGAGCAGCGGGCCCATCACCGATCCTTGCGGGACACCGAACTCCAACCTGGTGTCTAGTGATTTCACTCCTCTGATTCGCACATGTGATAGTCGGTTGCTCAGGTATGATCTAAACCAGTGCAGTGCTGTGCCAGAGACACCATATTCATCCCGAAGCCTTGTCAGCAAGATCGTGTGGTCAAGAGTGTCAAATGCAGATGACATATCTAGCGACAGTAGAATGACGCATTTCCGATCATCCAGAGCACATAAGATATCATTCTGAAGACTCACCAATGCAGTCTCAGTACTGTGATTTTTCCTATATGCAGACTGTTTAGGATCACCAAGGCTGTTGTCTTCCAAGTAGTTGGCTAACTGTGATGAGACGACTCTTTCCATAAGCTTGGCTACAAACCTTATGTTCGAAATGGGTCTGTAGTTTTTCATTCTTTCTTTGTCAAGTCCTGGCTTCTTCAAGACTGGTGTCACAGATGCAACACCTAGAGATGATGGAAAATCGCCTGATGCCAACGATGCGTTGATGATATGCGTCAGCTTTGGCAGCAAAACAGGAAGGTGACGCTTCAGGAGCCACGTTGGAAGAGGATCCAAAGGACATGTCTTGTTGGGTGAGCGTTTGATCAGCCTCTGAACCTCCTCAGATGTGACCAACTGGAACTCCACGAATGAAGGGGCTGAGATTGCCATACCATTTGGATTGTCCAATTCGTCAACGTTTAAGTCATCTATACATCTCCGCAAGTCTCTGATCTTCTCACTGAAGAATGTGCAGAATGTAGAGGCAAGCTCAACTGATGAATCAGCATCTGGGAGAAATCGTTTACTCTTATTCAGAAGATGCTTCAGTTCTCTATACATGTCCTTTGGAGTACTTTCAGAAAACAGGTCATTGTAGTAGAACCGTTTAGCCCTTGACAGAGCTTCAGCTGCAGCAGCTTTAGCTTCACAGCTAGCTACATACACTGTACATGTACCCCTACCAAGTTTTGCAATAGTTTAAGTATGTGATAAATTGATTTGGCCTGATTCATGTTTGTTGAGAATGTGACATACATGTATTAAAGATTACACTACATTTAAAGTATTCAACAAAGGCCCTCATTCAACCAGTACATATTTCAATTTTGAGTTACAAAAAAAATAAATTACAAATTTTTTTTTTTACAAGGGGTATGAATAGTGTAGTTGTTAACTGTATTTAATTTAACGGCAAAAGCAAGCGAGGTGTAAAGACTAAAGACCAAGATCAAGAGTGAGAAATAAAGAGAGAGGGAGAGAGAGAGAGAGAGAAAGATCAAGAGAGAGAGAGAGAGAGAGAGAGAGAAAGTTCAAGAGAGAGAGAGAAGGGGAGGGGGGAGGAGAAAGATAGAGAAAAAAAGAGAGAGAGAGTACAAGTGAAGGCAATACAACTACTGTCCTGAATGCATTTCAATGCAACACTTATACAGGTATATCTACAATTTTCAATGAGCACATCGTAAAGGAAAAGCACATTACCTTTTCATCTCTCTTCTCTTTAGCTCTTTGAACAGCGCCCCCTATGGTCTCGGAATGCATTGCGATGTAACACGGAGATCTCAACCATCCTGATCAAGGGTATCCTTTGTGTGGTGGCGTACTACTTCCAACAGGGTCCCTGGAGAGGGCTGTGGTGCCGCATGGGGTACGACCCCAGAGAACATCCAGAGTCGAAGAAATACCAGCTTCTTGATTTCAGGATAAGGAAAGGTAAAGTGCACCCATAGACACTATAGGATGTTAAATGCTTTTTTTAATCTTTCATTTTATCTTGAAGATAAACTTGAGTTCCAGTTATGCAATTGCATTGTGAAAGAAACTGCTTGGAAGCAATTATTATTAATAATAATGATAATAATAACAACAACAACAATAATGATAGTGATAACGATAATAATAATATTAATAACGATAATAATGATAATTGTCAAAAGTGAATTCTTCACTTGTATTGGAGGATGGATCGTGTTTTGAAGGAATAACAATGTACTTTGCAACATTTTACTTTTGACTTGGCCCATTTATATACATGTACAGGTGCACTGTACAGATCATGATTACATAATCATTACTAATTGGGCATATTGTAAATGGAAATAGACCGGCTCATCAATGATACTATTGTCATCTATGATAATTTAGTAACACAAGAGATGATATCAAGGCTCAAACTTGAAATGCAGAACTTTTTTTTTGATGGATTTCAGGCCTGATAATTACCTGATTAAAATCGTTTCCCGTTTTTTTTGTTTTTTTGTAACTGATTATTTTTTCTGCTATTTCTTTTTCTTTCCGATTTTACACCTATTCACCTGATTTTCCCTGATTTTCCCAATTTTCCCCCAATTTTCCCCAAACTAACCCCCTTAAAAGAGGGGTAATGTTGTTAGATGCAATTGTTTTCTCCCTGAATCCTTTTTTTTTTTTTTTTTTTTTTTTGTTACTCAAGGGGAGGGAGGTTTTTTTTAGTACTCACAATCACCCCTGGATCATTCATGTTTCTCTACTGTGTTGAACTACTGCAGAGCTGACTGACAAGAGATTGAAGTTGCTGCTGAAGAAGAAGCGAATGATTCTCTACCCTCACCAATCCCTGAAGCACAAGAAGGGTGTTCCTACACCCCTACTAGGCAGCAATCCTGGTCAACAGGTGGATCATAAGGAAACTATTGTAAGTTACAAGATTGTTCATTTCCCTTCCTATCATGTGCTTTTCACACTGGTAAAATTTTGCTTTAATAGCCCCGGACTATAGATGGAGCTAAAGGGGGGGGGGGGGGGGGGTGTCTTAGCCCCACCTATAGTCCTGGGCTAAGCTTCATCCACTTTCTGTTCAGACGCGAATTTGCCAAAGTGGGCTAGCCCCACCTAAAGTACAGGGTTAGTTGGCCCAGGGCTAACTATGCAATTCTGGTGCTAAGCAAATGAATGAGAACAGAAACGAAAAAAGTCCGGTACTACGTAATGTAGCTTATCAGAGCTGGCCAGAGGCGAAGCAAGAAACCCAAAGCAAAAGCCAGAGTAAATTTATAATAGAAATCTGACACTGGTAATTTTATGAAATGGGGCCCAATTTTTCTTTCTATCATCCTAGAGCTCTGGTCAGTGGTATTTTTCTCTTTCTTTGTCTCTATATGTTTTGTTTCATCTTTGCCTGGAAATTTAATGAATGAATGAACATTTAGCCGCTGGCTGAAGGACATTAGCATGTGTGCATGCCACAAAGCAAATTGTTGGTATCTTGCTTCCGAGGTTTTGACTGCTCTAACCATTTAAACAGAACAGAGATTTTCTCTTCGTCAAATGAATTTTTAAAGAGAAAGATCCATTGTAGTAACTTAATTTGATTATTGGTATCAAATAAGCAGATACCTATGAAATTACAGGCATTTTTATGCGAAGGACTTTCTGCTTAACGCAAGTTCATACCTGCATTTAGCAGAACTGTGCAACATGCCTACCCGTAATCTCTTTGTATAAGACGCACCCCTATTTTGGGGGCCGAGAATTAACAAACAAACCTTTATTTTACTGCGAGGTGCAGTTGAAGTCGCCGAATTTGTGCTTGAGAACTTGTCACAAATAATAGTAACAATGTTGTTTTTAAAACTAAAGAGGACAGAAAATTTGTCCTCAAAGTCCAAACAGAAATCCAGACATACAGGTAGTGTTGTTCTAGTTTCTGAGTGGTGAGTCAACACACCATGTATGACTGAGCTGGGAGACATTGCCAGGCATAAATCGACACTAAAAAAATATATAAAAAATCTTGTACCTGTTTATAAGACGCACTTCCGAAAAAAGGTGCATCTTATACACAGAGATTTATGATACGCCTTTCTGCCGGCAATTCAACATGAAATGAATAAAATTGAATAAAATAGATTAATTAATATCTGTTACACCTGTAGGATTCGTACTACATCATGAGACGAGGGATCCTACCGGCATACCACCAGATGTTCTACCAGCTGTGTGATCTGGAGGACCCAGAGCTCCAGGCCATCGTCACCAACCCTCTCTGGCACAAGAAGAGGCCCAACATGAAGACGGGTTACTTTGAGGTGGAGATGTTCCGTCAGCTCCGGGACGCCCTCACTCAGATGATCAAGGATACCGTGCTGGAAGTCAATGCAAAAAAATTGCAGCAAGGTAAACCTATCCAAAATAATATCGCTAGTGATATTTGTTTGTCTCGCAATGTATGGTCAAAAAGGGATCTAAAGATCACGACTTAAACCAACATTGTACATTTTTGTAAGAGGACACTTTTTTTTGGTCTCGAAATTTGGAAATTTGACATTTTGCTCAGTTGGGGGGGGGGGGGGGGGGGGGGGGTAAGGTCACCTTTTTTAGGTCGGCCATGGGCATAATTTTTTTTTTTTTAATTAAAAAAAAAGATCAAAAGGGGGGGGGGGGTTTAGGTTTTTTTAGGGGGGTTTACATACATAAAATTACCAAAAGGGGGGGGGGGGGTACGCACCTGGTGTTATCCCATGTACTCATTCCTGTTTGTAGTGCATTTGATTTTTTGTCAAGGTAGAGTCAGTTTATTTTCATTTTGACCCTTCCAAGACCACACAGTATACACAAAGTTTTAGGTAAACCTAAATATGGTGGTGAATCATCTGTTTATTATCTGATTTTGTCTTTTTACACTATTTACTCTCAAGTATCCTTTTTTTGTCTCATCAGATAATGCTAGTCAGAGTGTTGTGCCTTCAACATCTACGTCCACTCCGGAAACACAGGAGGAAGGAGAGCCAGGTGAAGAAGATGAAGTAGCGATAGGTGAAGAAGAAGAAGAAGATGATGAAGAAGATGAGGAAGAGTTAGATGAAGAAGGAATAGACGATGAAGGGGAGGAGATGGAAGAGCAGGATGTCTTGGATGTTGGACAAGGTGTGATGGAGAATGAGAAAGGGACGGAGAAAGATGACAAAGATGGTGGGGAGGAGAGTGATAGCGAGAACGAAATGGCCATGGAAATGTTGGAATTCATGGACAGTAGTATGATGCCCAGCTGATAAAGACTGGTGGTAAACCGGAAATAATAAGGAAATTATTTTCTTAGTTATGGTTAGAGTTCATAAACATTTCTTAGAGGTGTCGTGGACGAGTGGATATGTCACCGGACTGTGGATCACAAGGTTCGCGGTTCAAGTCCCACTGCGGCACTAATGTCCTTTGGCAAGACATTGATCTACATTTGCCACTCTCCACCCAGGTGTTAAAATGGGTACCCGGTAGGATGCGAAAGCTAATGTGCTTACATTAGCAAGTGTGTGCTTGTAAAAATGACGCCTGGCTGGAATGCTGCCCAAGGGATGGAGAATGTGCATACATTTTGTGTGGGTAAGCCTGAATCCAATGACCGGGGTAATAATATGATTGTAGGGCCCTCAGGGAGAACAGTATGAATACTGATGAGGCTACTCAAACAAGACATAATATTATTATTATTATTATTATAATGGATGAAGATGATTTAGCGATGTGGGAAGGAGAGTAACACTGAGAAAAATGGCAGAGGTGTCAAAGTCGAGTGGTCTAATCACTTGACTGGGAATGCAAAGGTTGTGGGTTCAATGCTCGTAACAGCTTCCATTTCCTTGAGCAAGGTATTTTATCTACATTGCTCTTCTCCAGTGGGTACCCGGTAGGATGCAAACATTAATGTGGTTGGATTAGCACGTGCGCACCCGTTAAGGAGGTGACTGACTGGTATGCTCCTCAAGGAGTGGAGAGTGTGCAGAATCCATCCGTTGTAACTGGTGAAACGCTTTATAAGAAATCTTTGTTATTATTAAAGGCCATCAAAATATAAGAACTCATGGACAGCAGTATGATGTACATGTAGGGCTGATAAACTCTTACATGGTAGACCAGGGGGGTGTTTTTATGCCTCCGTTACGAAGTAGCCGGAGGCATTATGTTTTTGGGTTGTCCGTCCGTCCGTACGTACGTCCCGTTCTCGTGATCGTGTTATCTGAAGAACTGGTTGATGGATTCCTGCCAAACTTTGGTCATGTATGTATCTTGTAGAGCCGATGAACTGATTAGATTTTGGGGTTACGAGGTCAAAGGTCAAAGGTCACAGGGCTCATTATGTATGCAAAACGAGCTCGTGATCGCGTTATCTGAAGAACTGGTTGATGGATTCCTGCCAAACTTTGGTCATGTATGTATCTTGTAAAGCCGATGAACTGATTAGATTTTGGGGTCATGAGGTCAAAGGTCAAAGGCCACAGGGCTCATTATGTATGCAAAACGAGCTTGTGATCGCGTTATCTGAAGACCCGATTGATGGATTGCTGCCAACTTAGGTCATGTATGTTTCTTACAGAGCCAATGAACTGAGTAGATTCTTGGTTCATAAGGTCAAAGGTCATGAGCTCATTATGTATGCAAAAATAGCTTGTAATCACAATATTCTGAGAACCTGTTAATGGATTACAATTGAACTTGAATTCGAAAAATTTCTTCTGTTTTGGTTTGTAAAATTGCTCTATGACGGAGGCATCATTTTCGACTGCGCGCAGTCGAAGTTCCATCTAGTTTTTTTTTTTTTACTTTTCATAAATTCCACATCAAGAAAATGAAATCTCCTTGATAATAGAAAATATGAATGATTTAAATCAACATTTTATGCCTTTTAAAATAACTTTTCAAAATATTTTCAAAGATGCTCACGGCTTTCCATAATTGTTAAATCCAACTTAGAGATAAGTTCAACTTAGTATCTTTTTTAAACACCCCCCCCCCCCCTTCAGAAATAATGAGGTAGATGTGTTTTCTTGGAGATGTTCATGAACAAGGTTATGATGGATAAAGGTCATATAAACATGGGGGAGTGACAGAATGAAATGGCCATTTAAATGTTAGAATTCACGAGGTGGTACCATGCTGAGTTGATCAACACATTGTGTGTAATTGGGTTTTTACAGACATGAATCAATCAGACAAGATTGTTTACGTCCGGGGACTGACCTTTAACATCACCATCCGAAAGAGGTGACTCGGTTTCGAACCGGGGTCCATCTGAGCCAGTTTGTAGGCGAAGAGACAGAGAGCTGACCAAGTGAATGTACTGCTAGACCAACTCACATCTCTCTGATAAACACAGATAGTAGACCAGGGGTGTGTTTCACATAGACTAGTATCGATTATAAGTTGGACTTAAATATGGTAGGCTATTCATGCCACTAGTTGTTCTCACCATTGGTCTCTCAAGGGATGTCACAATTCTACAGAATTTAAATTTTTTGATAGTTCATTGTTGAAGAAAAAACGTTACTTACCTTTGTAAATGTGCATTATATTTAAGACTTTTTTTCTTCAACAATGGTGAGAGCAAACAGTGGCATAAACAGCCTGCCATTGTCAAGTCCAACTCAAAGTCGATCTTAGTCTTTGTGAAACACTCCCAAAAATTTATGAGGAAGATGTTTAGAGTTCTTGAACAGTGAGGGGTGGAGACGGATGATTTAGATATCAGGGAGAGGAGAGTGACAACGACAGCCATGGATATATCGGTATTCATTGACATAGTGCGATGTCAATCCAATAGTCAAGAACAAGTGAAGAATAATAAATTGCTCGAGTGATATGAGCAATTTCTACCATGCTCAGTTGATAAAGAGAGATGAAAGACAAGGGGGGGGGGGGTGTTTCACAAAGATCCTAAGTCGAACTTATCTCTAAGTTGGACTTAACAATTACGGAAAGCCGTTAGCATCTATGAATTTTTTTTGTAAAAGTTATTTTAGAAGGCATAAAATGTTGATTCAAATCATTCAATGATTTCTATTATCAAGGAGATTTTATGTTCTTCATGTGAAATTTATAAAAAGTCTAAAATACTTGAATTTTCACTATTGAACATATTATATTTTAAGGCTACTAATGGCTCCCCATAATTTTTATGCCTCCGCCACCGAAGGTGGTGCCGGAGGCATCATGTTTTCGGGTTGTCCGTCCGTACGTCCGTCCCGTTTGACCGTTATCACAATATCTCAAGAACAATTTAAGATTTAAACTTAAGACTCGGGAATAGTATTTATCACCATAGGAAGACGATCTGATTAGATTTTGGAGTACGTAGGTCAAAGGTCACAGGTCACAGAGGTCAACTTATGAAATTCCTTGTATTGAGTTTGTTAGCGCGATATCTCAAGAACCATTTGAGATTTAAACTTCAAACTTAAGGATAGTATGTATCACCATAGGAAGACGATCTGATTAGATTTTGGAGCACGTATGTCAAAGGTCAAGGGTCACAGAGGTCAACTTATGAAATTCCATACATTGAGATTGTTATCATGATATCTCAAGAACCACTGGAGATTTAAACTTCAAACTTAGTGATAGTGTGTATCACTATAGGAAAACAATCTGATTACATTTTGGAGCACGTAGGTCAAAGGTCAAGGGTCATAGAGGTCAACTTATGAAATTCCATACATTGAGATTGTTATCATGATATCTCAAGAACCACTGGAGATGTAAAAACTTCAAACTTAAGGATAGTATGTATCACCATAGGAAGATCATCTGATTAGATTTTGGAGCACGTAGGTCAAAGGTCAAGGGTCACAGAGGTCAACTTATGAAATTCCATACATAAGACAATCTGATTAGATTTTGGAGCACGTAGGTCAAAGGTCAAGGGTCACAGAGGTCAACTTATGAAATTCCATACATAAGACAATCTGATTAGATTTTGGAGCACGTAGGTCAAAGGTCAAGGGTCACAGAGGTCAACTTATGAAATTCCATACATTGAGATCGTTATCGCGATATCTCAAGAACCACTGGAGAATGTTCACTTCAAACTTAATGAAAGTATGTATCACCATATCATAATATCTCAAGAACCACTGGAGATTTAAACTTCAAACTTAATGATAGTGTGTATCACCACAGGAAGACAATCTGATTAGATTTTGGAGCACGTAGGTCAAAGGTCAAGGGTCACAGAGGTCAACTTATGAAATTCCATACATTGAGATTGTTATCATGATATCTCAAGAACCACTGGAGATTTAAACTCCAAACTTGTTTAAATTGCTCTATGGCGGAGGCATCATTTTCGACTGCGCGCAGTCAAAATTCCATCTAGTTTAAGTCCAACTTAAAGTTAACTTCAACTTCAGATCTTTGTGAAACACCCCCAGAACTAGGAGTGAGGAACAGGTATTTTCAGGGAGATATTTGGATTTCTGGGACTGTGTTATGATGCCCAACTGAAGAAAGATGACTTTTAAATGTAACTTAAAGGTAATGTAATTTAAAGGTAACCCCACCCCAAGAAATACCTTAAGTTTTTCTGAGAGATTTGTTGTATTCTTGCCCATGAATCTTCAAGATTCCCCGCCAAAGGGTATGAGAGAGGTAAAACAAGATTAATGTATTTTTTTCTGCGGCAAAGATTGGGGTAAGGTGCTTGTTGAGCCTATGGGAAAGTTTAGCGTTAGGGTTAAATCAAGACCTCTTTTTTTTTTAAAGCCCAATCTGTGCCGCAGAAAAAAATGATGCCTCTCGCGCAATCAAAACCCCTCAAAATAAGGACTTTCGCATTCCGCTATGGGGAACATGGAAACTAATGAATCTGATTGACTGCAGTATTTAATATTAGTCATTTCGTTTTTCAATTAGTCTCCATTGTAAGCTACCAAACATGTTGATGAAATATGAGTCATGCTAAAAGGGAACGAAGAATGCTCGTGCCTCGTGTGACATGGAATGATGATAATGTGCAGATTACATTAGCGAGGCATTATGGTCATCCTAACAATATTTTAATAATTCCCACTGTAGCGGGGCAAAACTTGTATAGCGCCATATGTGGCGTTCAGAAAGTTTGTGCAACAGAAAGCCTAGTCAAAGGCATCAGACTTGATGTTTGTTACCACAGAATTCATGACTTTGCTCCGGATGAACAAATAGTTGGTAAGCTACGATACATGATTCCTGTAGATAACTGATTTACTGTCAAATATAGGAATCTAGTTGTTTCAGACGAATGTTTATTTCCTGTGAATTATGTGCAAATGGTGAGTTGATTTTGGATGATTAACGCAACGTTATGTACAGAAGGCTATGTGTTGCTATGTGTTGCTAAGGGGCTATGAAACGCATTGCATTAGCAGGGTTACATTACAATGTGTGTGCTATTAAGCAGAGGGGGTTGGACCAATTAGTGAACAGAGTGCATATGATCGGACAGTTATGGTTAATGATTCAGTATGCTACATGAAGCATTTATATGGTTTATAATACATATATACATTGTACGATTGATAAGATAGAATGCCAAGGGTATAATGGCAGTCGATATGTTAATTCATGTAAACTAGGTCGGATAAGGGACCGTGTTGTTGTGTTGAATTATCCATGATTCATTGGATAAAGTGCAAGATGCACAGTGGGATAATCATTTAGTTCAGTTTATATTTACCAATTGGGTTACAGTATAAGTGATAACCTGTGATAAGTTTTGCATGTACCAGTATGGGTATATAGTAATGGATCAGTTTAATTTGTTTACTACATTAATGTATTGTAGTGCTGGAAGGGGGGCCCAGGCCTTTTGTAATTTAAACGTTATCATTTAAAGAGCGTTTATGATGCTATTTGTTGAAAGAATTCATTAATAAGCAACCAGGATGTAATAGCCTTGATGTATGTGATTCAAAATGGATAAGGTTCAGTTTCAGAATAGTAGGTATACATGATTCAAGTTATGCTAGTAGAAGAAACAGAAATAATTACTCTGATATAAACAGGTTAATGCATCCATTTGAGTTTACTACAGACATGCTCCAAGCAGATTACAATAGATGACATATATTGTTGTTCATTGCTTTAAACATACAATTAGTCTTTGTTCTAACTAGAGCATATTATTTATGCAAATATTTGTTATCTTTTCTCTTAGTGAACCGCGTTACAAATTCTATTCAGATAATATAATGAGTATTAAAAAGTATTAAAATTGGAGTCTTGGCAGTGTGCTAATCACAAGTGTGACATGGGTACGTTACATGTATAAACATATTGCACATGATAAAATGGAAGTCCTTGGGTATTATTGGTCACAGTAAGAATAGCCGATAATTAAAGATAAAGACCAGTTATGGTCATGCGATTGCATTAATTGTCAAAGAAACGTTGTGGAATCGATCAGAAAAGGATGATCATCTAGCATATAAGTAGTGGTGTGTACTGCAAGGTTCTGGAATCATCAAAATGATAAGAAATGTGGCCCAGTCTTCGTAAAGTTACAAACACTGTACACAGAAAGATGTATATGGGACAACGCACATGTGCGTTTATCTCTCACAAACCAATAGATAAACTGATTTACCAAATATATCAATTAGTAGGCGGTTTTCCCGGCAAAATTGTTATCATCATGTATTAGCAGTGGCGTAATGAGCAAAAACGTTTGGGGGGGGGGGCTGACAAAAAAAATCCGCATCACCCCACTCTAACATGCAGGCCCCGCTGAACGTTTTTCAAAGTGGGGTATAGGGGCAAAGCCCCATCAGGGGGTCAGGGGGCGGAGCCCCCGAAGCTCAATGGGTATGGGCATCAGTGGTGGATCCAGGAGTTACTTACGGGGGGGGGGGGTGGCATGGGGTGAAATACATGTAAAACCTGATGAAGCGACAGAGCGAGGCTTTAGCGGCGAGGGAGCGGAACGACCAAGCGGGGGTGGGTCTGGGATTAGGGATTAGGAAGCATTTGCAATTTTAAAACCACATTAGACGCCTTTTCAGGCACTTCCTGGAGTAATATGACACAAAATTGCTTTTTGCGCGGAAGCTTTGATACTTCATTAAATTATTAGAGAAAGATTACGATCCGTTGCACCGTTCTAGACTTTTTATTCTTGTTTCGCCCCTCCCGCGCGAAGCGCGGAAGCTATGACGTTTCATTTATTTATTAGAGAAAGAAGACGATTCATTGTACCGTTCTCGACTCTTAATCCTTGCCTGAATTCATTTTCGCCCATCCCGCGCTTAGCGCGGAAGCTTTTACGTTTCATTAAATTATAAGAGAAAGAGGTCGATTCGTTGTACTGTTTTCGACTTACAATCCTTGTCCGAATTCAGTTTCCTCCCTCCGGCGCAAAGCGCGAGAGCTTTGACGTTTAATTAAATTATTAGAGAATGAAGACGATTTGTTGTACTGATTTCTACTCTTAATCCTTGCTTTCACATTTCATTAAATTATTTGGAAAAGAAGACGATGCGTTTCCTTAAATGTTTACTCTTAATCCTTGTCTGAATAGAGTTTTCCCCCTCCCGCGCATAGCGCGGAAGCTTTGAAGTGTCATTAAATTATTAGGGAAAGAAGACGATTCGTTGTACTGTTTTCGACACTTAATCCTTGTCTGAATTCAGTTTTCGCCCTCCCGCGCCAAGCGCGAGAGCTTTGACGTTTAATTAAATTATTAGAGAAAGAAGACGATTCGTTGTACTGATTTCTACTCGCTTTGTCTGAATTCAGTTTCCCTCCCTCCCGCGCGATGCGCGGAAGCTTTGACGTTTCATTAAATTATCAGAGAAATTGTCTGAATTAATTTTTTCTTTTCTTTGTCCGATAAAAAGTCACAGTTCGTAGGGAGAAAAAAAATTGCCGGCCGACCGACAATATACATCTCACCGACTTCAAACTTTTAAATGTATATAGTACACGAGCTAGATAGAGCAAGAATACCGACACAGCGGACCCGACACAGCAACATAATTTATCTATGCGTATCTTTCTTGCTCCTTCGACGTGGCGACTCCACCCAACATTCCCTTTGCTCTCTTACTCCCACCTCTCTTCTCTTAGGCTCTTTATACCACCCTCTCTCTATCTCTCTCTCTCCTCTCTTTCGTTTCTTTTTCTTTTGTTTTGTTTGTTTTCTTATGTTTCCTTTTCTCCTTTTTTTTTCTTTCTCCTTTTTTTTTCTTTCTCCTTTTCTTTCTTTTCTTTCTTTTCCTTTCTTTCCTCTCCTTCCTCTTTTTTTCTCCTTCTTTCTTTTCTTCTCTTTCTTTACTTGGTTATGGTTCAATTTTTTTTTTTTTGGGGGGGGGGGGGGGGCGGCTGGCGCCCCCAAGCCCCCCCCCCCCCTCACCAGTACGCCAGTGTGTATTAGTCAAAACATATTCTTTCACATAATTGGTAATTAAGTGCTTCCATTTCATTTTTTGAAATTGGGGCGTTTCCAAACACTGGTCTTTACCTTTAAAGAATGTTGTACTGTAAAACGTCATCAGAAGAGAAAGAGGTGGAGAGGAGGAGGGAGAGACAGAAAGTGAGAGAGAGAAACGGAGAGGGGGAAGGAGAGACGAAGGGAGAAGGAGGAAGAGGCAGAAAGAGACATATTCTGAGAGAGAGAGGGGAGGGAGTGAAATAGAAATAGAGAGGAAAGACTGAAGAAGAGAAAAGGAAATTTGAAAAGTAGCCAGTTCAAATAGAGAAAAGGGATGAGAGAGTGAGAGGAAGGATAAAAGTACATGCAATATAAAAATACGAATGAATGGCAGAACCTGCTGTGCCAATCATCATGACAGTTAATATAGGTTTTCCCGCCCAACTTCGTCAACTTAGCATCCGAATTAACGTTACGTTCATTCAACTTCGTGCGAAATTGAATGATAATGTAGATCAACATTCAAAAAGCTAATTGCGTCATTCAATTTGATTTAGTACCATGGGATTGCATACTCTTGTCACGGAGACGTGCAAAACGAGCATTTAATTTAGAAAAGCGTGCAAAGAGCATTCAAATTCGCGCCGGACAGACAGTGGTATGTCTTCGTGCATTCAATTCCGTGATTAGGCATACATATGTGACATTTGTGCATTGCTTTTCATTTGATGTTAATTTGTCACTTAATATACTTCTGTTTGAATAATTTTATTCAAAATTTACTTGGAGGAATGGCATGCGTATTCGTTACATTACACAGGTAACTGTCCCCAGAGAAGGTGCACAATTTGTGACTTCTCTTCTAAGCACATGCTATATATAAACAGATCTTGGACAGAGGTATAGTTCAGGTTTAATAGACATGATGGAAACAAAATAAAATGATTGTGACTGTCTGTGAGGCGAAACGCTGAATAATTACAACGACTCAGGTTTTTACGGGAATGTCAGTTTATTTTAGAGTCATAACCATCCAGGGAAATGCAACTCTGTCTTTGACGAACGAATCTTTATCTTTACTCCTTTCACTGCTTTATTCCGTTCTTCTTCCCTTCATTCCGTGAAAACTGTACATGATAAAGCATAACAGGAATGCATAATTAGTATGTGTTCATGAATATAAGTTCCACAATATTAAAGCAGATATAGCATTCTACTAAATCAAAGACATTGTCTGAATTATAACTCCTTTTCATGTTTGCTTGTAAATCTTATATAAGTCAGACACTGTCTTGACAAATCTATCTGAACTTTATGTAGAATGTCACAGCTAACACACAATTAAACTTATATCATCTCTATCATGTCTAAACCAGATTTAACACGGTTTCAACTAAAAATGTGACCATATTTAACGAGCTTGAATGACTTTATCATAGTCAAGGAATACAATAACAAAGTCATGACCTTGACCTGTCATTCACACAAGTATGCTCACATTCCTCATCCCTTTTCATCATAGAATGTCTTATTCTGCATCATACATTTTACTTGACTACCCATAGGAAAGAAATGAGCCTGCCGCATACTCCTGCGGCAGACCTGCCGCAGACAGTCATCTTTTTCACATGCAAATTAGTTTTGCCGCAGACTTGCCGCAGACTTGCCGCATACTCTTTCAGTATGATGAAGAGTCTGCGGCAGACCTGCCGCAGACTTGCTGCAGACCTGCCGCATACTCTTTCAGTATGATGAAGAGTCTGCGGCAGGTCTGCCGCAGACTTGCCGCATACTCTTTCAGTATGATGAAGAGTCTGCGGCAGACCTGCCGCAGACTTGCTGCAGACCTGCCGCAGACTTGCTGCAGACCTGCCGCATACTCTTTCAGTATGATGAAGAGTCTGCGGCAGGTCTGCCGCAGACTTGCCGCATACTCTTTCAGTATGATGAAGAGTCTGCGGCAAGTCTGCCGCAGACTTGCTGCAGACTTGCCGCATACTCTTTCAGTATGATGAAGAGTCTGCGGCAGGTCTGCCGCAGACTTGCTGCAGACTTGCCGCATTCTCTTTCAGTATGATGAAGAGTCTGCGGCAGGTCTGCCGCAGACCTGCCGCAGACTCTTCATCATACTGAAAGAGTATGCGGCAAGTCTGCGGCAAGTCTGCGGCAAAACTAATTTGCATGTGAAAAAGATGACTGTCTGCGGCAGGTCTGCCGCAGACTTGCTGCAGACTTGCCGCATACTCTTTCAGTATGATGAAGAGACCTGCTGCAGACCTGCCGCATA
Organism: Strongylocentrotus purpuratus; assembly: GCF_000002235.5. Taxonomy (NCBI): domain Eukaryota; kingdom Metazoa; phylum Echinodermata; class Echinoidea; order Camarodonta; family Strongylocentrotidae; genus Strongylocentrotus; species Strongylocentrotus purpuratus. Next base: position 21,277,627 of record NW_022145610.1, read on the forward strand.
CTCTTTCATATCCAGTACGTGGCAATAAAGTATGCATGTAGAAGAACCAGTGATAAACTGATTGATACTTCATAATCAATATTGGCAATATCGATATTACCAATTAGGTAATACCAATATATATCGATATTACCAATTAGGTATATTCTATTCTCAATTGTATTAACTTCATCACATTGATCATTTGAAGTGTATTCAAGAGTAACATTTAAAGTGACACAGGCTCGTACACATATATATACTAAATATGTATATTGTTTCTTGGTTAGTAATCATAGTTTCTTGGTTAGTAATCAATATATCTATTGCTTAAACGTGAATGTAATTGTAACATGATCAGACAAAATAATCTATTGGTTAATAATGGCAAAAGGAAAATAGAAATCACAAAAATGATGTGCATTGTCTTAATTTGCTTAACAAATCATGATAAATGTATTTTTCTGTCACACGTGTAAAGTAATAATGAATATGCATGAGATGATTGGTTTCAATTGGCCCTATTAGACTTTAATGGGATTTCCTGTGGCAGACCTGCCGCAGACTGTTCGTGTGGCGTACTGGTATGCGGCAAGTCTGGAGCAAAGTTTCGCCCTGCCGCAGATCTGCCGCAGACTGTTCCTGTGGCATACTAGTATGCGGCAAGTCTGGAGCAAAGTTTCATCCTGCCGCAGATCTGCCGCAGACTGTTCCTGTGGCATACTAGTATGCGGCAAGTCTGGAGCAAAGTTTCATCCTGCCGCAGATCTGCCGCAGACTGTTCCTGTGGCATACTAGTATGCGGCAAGTCTGCAGCAAAATTTCATCCTGCCGCAGATCTGCCGCAGACTGTTCCTGTGGCATACTAGTATGCGGCAAGTCTGGAGCAAAGTTTCATCCTACCGCAGATCTGCCGCAGACTGTTCCTGTGGCATACTAGTATGCGGCAAGTCTGCAGCAAAATTTCATCCTGCCGCAGATCTGCCGCAGACTGTTCCTGTGGCATACTAGTATGCGGCAAGTCTGGAGCAAAGTTTCATCCTGCCGCAGATCTGCCGCAGACTGTTCCTGTGGCATACTAGTATGCGGCAAGTCTGCAGCAAAATTTCATCCTGCCGCAGATCTGCCGCAGACTGTTCCTGTGGCATACTGGTATGCGGCAAGTCTGCAGCAAAATTTCTTTCTGCCGCATACTTCGGCATACTCTTTGCCGCAGACTAAAAGTCTGCGGCAGGTCTGCGGCAGATCTGCGGCAGGTCTGCGGCAGGTCTGCGGCATACTTTTCACTTTCCTATGGGTATACTTCTTTCAACTTTAAGTAAAACTAAACATCAATTATAGATGTAATGACATATTAAATGTGCAATAGATATCTCTAGTCTATCCTATGTGTGGGTACACAGTATACACATGTTATACATTTGCCATACAAATTACTGTGCTACTGTGTAAGTTTCATACAATGTAAACATCTTAAAAACTACCTTTTTGATATTGATTTTCATAATGCTCAAATATGTGGTTTAACTAACCTCTGTGCCTCCATAATATTGTAGAAACAGCTCTCAGGAACAAAGGATGCTCCAGAAAACCACAGATTTTCCTCACATAACAGAAATCATGTTGCAAACATGATCATTTCAAATCAGCCAACAACAGGTGGCGCCAAACAAGTTTCTGACCTTCAAACTAGAAAAACTTTAAATAAGAACTGTCAAAGTAATCTTTGACCAAACGCCCTCTGTTGTTCTATTATTGCAATGTCAAGCTAAATCAATAAATACTAAATAAAATGACTTTAACTAGCAAATACAAAATTACAACTTTCACAATGATGAATTAAAAAAAAGATGTTAAATGAAAAGAAAGAAAGATCACCTTCTCAATCACGATTGATCAAAACAAACCATTTAAAAAATAACCCCTGAGGCATTTATAATGAAAAATATGAAGATATGAATGGGAGTGGGAGAGATGTTTCAACAAAAATAAAGAACGTCGAAAGAAAGAGAAAACATAAAATGAAATATTTAAATATATCAGACAAATAAGAAGAAACATGACCACATTATCTCTTATTCATTCTACCTCCAATTTTCAGACTGTTTTCAAAACAATATCATGTGTGTCGATCATAGTTCTATGAAGCTTGATGTCTCATGGTAATTTAAGCAATCTAAGCAACAATTTCTGAATTTTTGCGACAATCGTTCGCCTTTGCTGCTCTTTAATACTATTATGACGTACAGTAACAAATTTAACAGTTGATTCCACTTGGTTGATTCTATTGTTCGGGTTATTTCTCATGGCTTACGACTTTGCGTTAGTAGTTGTTCATCGTCTCTACAATGCTATTTTAACAATATTTGGTGACAAAAGACGGAATTTCCATGTAGCTTCAAAAGCCATCAAATAACAAAAACATGGCAGATAAAAAGATCCTCAGTACTGGGTCTAATAATTTAAAGAACACTTAATTTGAACCCGGCCATATTCTCTCTCTCTCACTCGTTTGTCATTGCCTTCATTTTCCCTCGCTTACTTCATTCTTACCACGGAATATGTAATATGTATGTGTAGGCCTCATTATGTTAATTAGGGTCAATGGTCAAATTGTCTTAATATATCTTCCATACATCCATAATGATCAAGGCTAAACAGTAGAAACTTGACATATGGATAGATCATAATGGGAGAAGCATTTTATATAACAATATGACATCGTGAAAATGCATTCTTCATTATGTAAATCATGAGCATACGTATCACTTAATTCGTCAAAGTGACGAATTAAAGTCTAGTTATAATTATTATTATATCATTGTTATCATCTGTATTATCAGCATAATCTACAATGGCAGTAGTGTAGTATAGTACATGTAGAGTTAGGCCTTATAGTAGAGGTATCATTCTGATCATTATTATTCTGATTATCTTTTGCAAAACGTCTAGACGATAAACTCATGACAATTGACAATTGTCATGAATCATTGTCTTTAAGTTTACCATTAAATGCATCTGGTTCGAGTTTTGCTCAGGTATTTGGTACTGGATGATTTAAAAGGTAGAAATTAACTTGTGTCCTATTCATTCTAGTCTTATTCATTTGCGTTATGTTTTATTCATTCAAGTTCTAATGTTTCTGACTGTTTTCAAGACAATATCTTTTGTGTCGATCATAGTTCTATGTAGCTTGATATCTCACGGTAATTTTGAGAGAAAAGCAATGCAAGCAATGATTTCTGAATTGTAGCGACAATTGCGTTCGCCTTTGCTGTTCTTCAATAATATTTGACAAGCAGTATTAATTAATTTTTCAATGACTCATGATAAATTCGTTTAACAATTGATTACCCTCTGTTGATTCTTTTGTTCGGATTTTTTTGCGGGGAAAATAGAAGTGAATGTATTATTATTCTTATTTGTTCATCGTCTCTACGATGCTCTTTGAATCAAAAACAGCTTTTAGTGTTAGGCTTCCTGAAAGAAATTTCAATTGTTGTTAAGAATTTTTTGGTTGCACTCTGTAGATTATGATGATGTGTTTGATCTTTTTTTCAATACAAGATCAAACACATGATGAAAATCTACTGGCTGCATGCCAATAAGTTCTTGACAACAATAACAAAACGTGAGCTAGTGCTATTCGGTGTGACGTACACATGGCAATCACATGGTAGATACAATTATGATCATCAGTACTGGGTCAAATAAATTAAAGAGAACTGAATTTGAACCCGGGCCATAGGCTATCCCCTCTCGTTCTCTCTCCCTCTCTCTCCCTCTTCGTCGCCTTACTTTTCCCTCTTTTAACTCCCTGTGCATTTGTATGCCTCGATAATACAGAAAATAAACAATAAGATTCTCCCTCTTCCTAGTACATGTAGTAGGAGTAGTATTAGAAGCAGTATCACAATAATAATGACAACAATTATTATTATGGTTAGTGGTGTTACTAATGTTATTTTTGTAATTATCAGGTGGGCTGTATATCGTAAAGACCACCTTATAATTTCGTTATTGCCTTTGTTTATTTATTTATTTATTATCAGGTGGGCTGTAGATCGTACAGACCACCTTATAATTTAGTTAGATTTGCCTTTATTATCAGGTGGGCTGTATCTTATACAGACCACCTTATAATTTTGTTAAAATCGCCTTTATTATTCTTTATTGTTAGGTGGGCTGTATATCGCACAGACCACCTTATAATTTCGTTAGAATTGCCTTTATTATTTATTTATTCATCAGGTGGGATGTATATCGTACAGACCATCATATAATTTCGTTAGAATTACCTTTATTTATTTATCAGGTGGGCTGTATATCGTACAGACCACCTTATAATTTTGTTAGAATTGCCTTTATTTATTTATCAGGTGGGCTGTATCTAATACAGACCTCCTTATAATTTTGTTAAAATTGCCTTTATTATTAGGTGGGCTGTATCTAATACAGACCACCTTATAATTTTGTTAAAATTGCCTTTATTATCAGGTGGGCTGTATATCGTACAGACCACTTATAATTTCGTTAGAATTGCCTTTATTATTTATTTTACTTATTTCAAACCACTTTTTTGTAAGCACGATTACTTGAAAATGGCTCAATCAAATGCCTTCAAATTTGGCACACATTTATGTATAGGCATATGTACAAAACACAATAACGTTTTCAACTATGACCTTTACTGATGACGTCAACTAGGCGCCATTTTGTAAATTTTTCTGAAAATCAACTTATGATCATATCTTCATAACCAAAGCCATTTTTTATTCATATTTTTCATGATTGAGGTCAATATTCGTCCGGTCAATTTCAGGTCAAAAAACGCGCGCGTGCGCGTACGTCCACGCGTCAGTGCGCGCGCAAAATATTAAAATGCTCAAAATAGTCTCAAAATAATTGTACATACGTTTTAGGCCATTTTAAGCATTTTATAAAAAAAATCTCGCACACGCGCGTTCTGGCATTTTGCAACAAAGAATCGCCAATTTTTCTTTGTCATCATATTTTGCACATTTTCCCAAGCATTTTGATACCTTGTTCACATATTTCTGACCATTAATAACGGAGTGAGCGTCCGTTTAAGATACACGTCCGTGCGAGCTCTTGTAATACATAGCATATATGGGAAAAAACATGCCTATACAAAATCTATTGTAACTCTTTAGGATGCAAGGTGACCCCAATTTTGTTTTCATATTTTGATAGATTATGAATTGGAGATATGATTTCATGTCTCATGTGACCCTCAATTAACGCATGACGTCTTCATAATGGCCTCCGAACTCAAAATTCCAATTTGCATATTATGACGTCAGCATATTTATGGAAAATTGATTGTATCTCTGTAAGTATTGATCGATTTTCTTCCAAATTTTCATATGTTCTAGCTGAGACAATTTTCTACAAATGCGGTTCCTATTATTTTTCATTTTGACAAAGGCATTATGGCGGATTTTTGCGATTAAAAGAGGCATATCAATTTTTCAAATTTTACGTGTATTCTCAATAGGACATGAGTTTTTCTCAAAACTGGATTCTACATTCCCGTCTTTCGCGAGCAATATCTCTGTCGTTTTAGCTTCGTTTACGCTGAACTTCGAGTATGTTGTAGCTGAGACAATGAGCTATCTCAAATGTGCCCTTTATTTTGTCTCAAATTTTAGTTCGACCAGTCCACCTATACTTGTTCCAAACAAGTATTACAAATTTAGTTATTCTTTCTTATTTCTAACCACTTTTTTGTAAGCACGATGGCTTGAAAATGGCTCAATCAAATGCCTTCAAATTCTGCACACATATGTATAGGCATATGTACAAAGCACAATAACGTTTTCAACATTGACCTTGACTAATGACGTCATCTAGGCGCCATTTTGTAATTTTTTTGGAAAATCAACTCATGATCATATCTTCATAACCAAAAGTTTTTTCTCATTCATATTTATCATGATTAAAGGTATTACAAAGTTTTGGTATGGGATCATGAATTTGGTTCAAATTAACATATTGGAAGCATATGCGTTCCTACAATATTCATTGATCGTTGTCGCGATTGAAATCGAGTCTTAAGTTATGAAATTATAAATAATAAACTCTTTATGTTGTATAGCTCCCTCTCAAGGTCAAGATTTTAATTTAGCTATGAAACAATGTTTCTTGACTAAAATCGACCGATTAGCTAATCCCATTTGGAAATTATATATCACAATTACATATTCTGATATTTTCATGGTCGCAGCTCCCATTGCACGGCCATAGGCGCTATTTTAACTTTGTCAAAATTTACCGGGAGCACCGGTAAACTTTTATATTCAATTTTTCTCGAAAACAGAAGTGTTTTAGGGGCTAATTTTTTTAGTGCTTATAATACATCCACAGGGGCATCCAAATATATCAAAATTGTAAAGATTCACTATCGACCCAATTTTCAAAATTTCCCAAAACTTTGTATTACCTTTAAGGTCAATATCCGTCCGGTCAATTTAAGGTAAAAAAATGCGCGCGTACGCGTACGTCCGCGCGTCAGCGCGCGCGCAAAATTTAAAAAATGCTCAAAAAAACTCAAAATCATTTAGCATACGTTTTAGGCCATTTACAGCATTTTATAAAAAATCTCGCAAACGCGCATGCGCGCGCGTTTTCGCGCGTCCTGACATTTTGCAAAACAGAATCGCCAAATTTTCTTCGTCATCATATTTAGCACATTTTTTTCAAGCATTTTGATACCTTGTTCACCTTTTCCTGACCATTAATAACGGAGTGAGGGTCCGTTTAAGATACATGTCAGTGCGTGCGAGCTCTTGTAATACATAGCATATAAGGGAAAAAATCATGCCCATACAAAATCCATGATATGTTCTAGCTGGGACAATCTTCTACGAATGCAGCGTTCACAATTTTTCATTTTGACAAAAGCATCATGGCGTATTTTTTTCGATTAAAGGAGGAATATCAATTTTTCACTTTTTGCGTGTATTCTCTATGGGACATGACTTTTTTTCAAAACTGGACTCTACATTCCCGTCTTTTGCGAGCAATATCTCCGTCGTTTTAGCTTCGTTTACGCTGAACTTCGAGTATGTTGTAGCTGAGACAATAAGCTATCTTAAATTTGCCCTTTATTTTGTCTCAAATTTTAGTTAGACCAGCCCACCTATTCTTGTTCAAAACAAGTATTACAAATCTAGTTATTATTATTATCATCAACAATGTCACCGGAGCAAGTGTCGCTTCAGGCGGAGCAAATGTCGGCGGAGCAATTGTCGGCGGAGCAATTGTCAACGGAGCAAATGTCGGCGGAGCAATTGTCGGCGGAGCAAATGTCGGCGGAGCAACTGTCGTTCGAGGAGCATTTGTCACCGGAGCAATTGTCGCGTTTTGCGGAGCAATTGTCGGCGGAGCAATTGTCGGCGGAGCAAATGTCGGCGGAGCAATTGTCGGCGGAGCAATTGTCGGCGGAGCAAATGTCGGCGGAGTAAATGTCGGCGGAGCATATGTCGGTGGAGCAAATGTCGGCGGAGCAATTGTCGCGTTTTGCGGAGTAAATGTCGGCGGAGCAATCGTCGGCGGAGCATGTGTCGGGTTACCATATAAAGCCAATGTACTCTTGACGACCGCCCCCCCCCCTTCCCAATTCGATTTGTGTAAAGTAAATTTGATAATAGAGAGAAAAGTGATGATAACGATAATGATAACAATGATGATAACGATTTTTTTTTTTTTAAATCTGTTTCTGTCAGGACAATACAAATTATACATTTATTCCCATGGCCAATGGAGAGACTTTTCGCCCAGACCTGTCTCTTTAGGTGGCCATAATTATATAACCCTTGTCAATGTTTAGATCAAACAGAGGTTCAACTCACCCGATTTTGTTCTCGACAGAGTATTCATATATATTTTTACCCTAAAAATACAATTTCACACTTGACTGATTTGATATAAATGACAGAGATTATTGCCACGTACAAGAATCTGTAGACTCATTTCACAAAAACTTGCACTGTATTCGTTCAGGCATATAGAAGCGCTATAAACTGTAAGTCAACAGCAAGGCAGCGACGTGTACAAACCTCAATTAGCAATTGAATATTGGGCAAAAGGCGTTAAAAGTAGCAAGGATAAACGAAAAGAGAGTTATATTTATACGTTTTGGAAGTTGAATGTGATCATTTATCAGTGAATTGGGTAAGTACACTATCGTGCCACTATTTGTGCACACTTCTGTTCCAAACACTTAAACGTGTAGACAAGTTTCATATAGGTTGATCAAAATAATGTTAAATATACTTGATTACGTGGTGTTCTACTTTGGAGGTTGATATAGCATGCCTTCTCTTTGAGCATTTGACGTATACATGCTGTTAAAGTGACTCGGTAACATTGTTGAAGGTTGATGAAAAACATTGCTTAATTTTTGTATAAAATGTTACTTATTATATTCCTTCTACTATACTAACCCTCTGACATGCAAAAAAAATTCCTGAACAAATTCTCAAACCACAAAGATATCTATAGTTTTCTTTGAAGGCGTCGATGTGAGGCACCCTCTAACAGTGAATAACAGTAAATTCTCCCAACCATTTTTGAATTTTCCCAACCGTTTTTCCGTGAGAAAAATACATAAAACAGGCTATAAAAATCTGTCAACACTTAACTGTCCTGGAATGAAATGTAGAGCAATTTTATTGCTTTGTGACGATTTACATTCACCTAAAATGTAATTAAATTGTCCTTGTCTTGATGCTGAAGAGGCTTTGACAAGTAGCAGAATAGAAGTAGAATAATATAGTTGGGAGAATTAAGGAATCGATCAGATCAGTTTTTCCCAATTTGTACCATGAATAATGATCCGTTTTCACTCAAACTTTCAGATTATCTTTAATTGTACATCTAGCATTGACGTCACTACCTTAGTACCGCTATCTTTCATCTGAACAATGTTACAAAGTCCCTTTAATCTATTGACAAAGCTGAAACAAAAAGTGTTCATGGTCCATTGAAATGTCAATTTGTGCAGTTTAATATAGGTTATGTTGATGATCAACTGTAATTTATTATGTAGGGTTTATTTATTTTTGGGAAGTAAAATAACCATTTCAGGTTTTTATTTTTCATAATGATATAAACATATTCACATTTTCAGCATTTGCCTCCATTTCTGGAGGGATATACATGGTTTTATAATATTTTCTTCTATCTGTAAACGATAATTTAATAGGTAAATCAAAATATGAAGAAGTCTCTCTTTTGGTCTTTTCTTTTTAAGTTCTTTTCCAACAAAGCTTTTGTATATAGTAAAAAGTGCATAATTCAAAATAATATCAACACTTTTTTCCTTCTTTGAATTAAAATCAATACCAAACAATACATGACATGGTTTCAAATTAAAATTAGACATGAAATATTTCTTTATATCCCTTTAAACTTCACTCCAAAACTTAATGACTTCGTTACAAATAAAGGAACATGTGCATAAAATCACCTGTTTGATTACAATATAATAAAATTGCTCAGTGGCATTTACCTTCCATTTAAACAAATTATATGGTACTGCATTTTCAGTTTAACTTAATAAAATTTGGATTTGACTTTAAAAGATTATTATTATTATTATTATTATTATGAATTTGAAATTTAAATTAATTAGTAAACTGTCTTTTATACCTTTTAACTTAAATAACCAATTCAGGTACATATTCAATTTCCAAAGTATTACGGCAAAATTCCTCCCCTCTAGATTCTTCGATTTTTGTATTAATCAACTCATGATATATTCTTTTAACTGTCAACTGTCTAACTGAAATCATATCCTCAACCAATTTTATATCATTATATACAAACGCTGTGGATCTAAATGTTATATACTCTCTATGTTCTACATTCATATCTGCAAGTACGAACACATATGTTGAATAATTGTCTCGCACTGCCTCACGGTTATATTGGGAGCATGTGATTGTATTCGATGAAGGCTTGCAGAGCAATTCTTGGACTATAATTATCTTTTCTACGCCCAGCTTTAAACCTTAATTCTCTTCGGGTGCTTAATCAATTGTGCGTTATGTTTAATGTTGGTTAAACTTCATGCGTCATGTTGTGGTGTGCACAGTACAAGCTTCTTATATACGTATCTTACATAATTAAGTTTTGTTTAGTAGTATTTTAGTGTATTTTGTATACTTTTTTAAAAACTTTTGTTTTTTGTTTTCGTTTTTTTGTTTTGTTGAAATGGTACAACAATTTCCATGCGTTCGCTGTAGTAAATGTGTTAAAGCAAATCAGAAAGCACTTCTCTGTACTTCTTGCCGAAACTGGGTACACATATCATGTTCAGAAATCTCTGTAAAGAGTTACGATGACCCTAACGAGCATTTTGTAAATTTGGAGTGTTCAAGAAGTCTTTTAAACCATCTTCCAAATTATATTGTGAATAATTCAGAGTCCGACGTCGACGATTCTAATAACATAGATCCCTCATGTAAATCTGGTGAGAACATATCTTTAAAATATGATCAACTTTCTAGTAAAGGGATTAAACTTGTCCACCTGAATATTGTAAGTCTTTTGAAATATCATGAAGAAATCAAGCAAATCATGTTTGAAAATGAAATACAAGTTCTTGCTCTGAATGAGACTAGATTAGACAGCTCTATTGCAGACAGTGAAATGTACATCCCCCATTACTCATTACTTCGTAAAGATAGGGATAGAAATGGGGGTGGAGTGGCCATTTATGTCCATGAGTCTATTCATATCAACTTAGTCATGATTCTCTTGAACGTTTAGAAGCATTGTGCATAAAAGTTTGTTTGAAGAACACGAAGCCAATTATTTTTGTAAACTGGTATAGACCACCAAATTCAAAAGTCGAGGTCTTTAATCACTATGAGGACTTTTTGGTTTTTGCAAATGGTCTCAATGGGCAACTCATTATTATGGGTGACATTAACTGTGATATCACGAAAAAACCTTTTGAAGGATATACGTAAGTCTATAATCAAATAAATTATATATATTGTTTGAAACAGGTAAATGATACATTGTATACAAGAGTAACCGATAGATCCTGCATACTTGTTGACCATATGTTAACGGATTATCCCGATAAGGTGGAATCGTTTGGTGTTATTAAAAATGGTATGAGTGACCATTATATCAGTTACTTGGTGTGGAAATGTAAACATACTTCCCAAAGTGAAACATTTGTATCGTTCAGAAAGTCGAGAAATGTAGATTTAGAAGCTTTCAGGTCTGATTTGCGTAATCAAAACTGGAAGAAAGTAAAAGAGTTTAGTGATATAAATGATGCAGTTAGTGAATGGGAAAAGTTGCTGTTGGAAGTAGTTAACAAGCATATGCCATTAAAGACAAGACGAGTGAGAAAAAAACCCCTCCCCATGGATGAATAGTGAAATACTTACTTTAATGAAACAGAGAGATAAAGCAAAACTGAAAGCCAAAAAGAGAAACAGTGATGACATATGGAAACTGTATAAACGCATGAAAAATAAAGTTACCACCGAGATAAGAAAATCCAAACGTAAACACATATGTGATAAACTGTCTGAAGTCACCAATAGAAATGAATCTTGGACAACACTCAAAAGTTTAATGGGTAGTTGTAATTCTTCTAACAGCACTTTTCCAAAGAAAATTCAAGTGTAATAGCGAATGAGTTTAATAACCACTTTGCAGATATAGCGACAAATGTATGCACAAATAACACAAGGGCTAATAACCGGCTTTATTCCCATGGTGAAAAGGTTTCTGACAGAAAATTTAAATTTGTTAATGTATCTCAATCTTATGTCTTGAAACAAGTAATGTCAATGAAAACATAAAAGTCCGTCGGGTTAGACGAAATTTCTATGTATATTCTTAAAAAGTCAATATCTGAAATGATTGAATCTTTTAACTTTTTAATCAACAAATCTTTATCGGAAGGGGTTGTGCCTGACAAATGGAAAGTCGCAAAAGTAATACCAATACACAAAAAAGGAGATAAACTTGATTTCAATAATTATAGGCCGATCTCACTGTTGCCTTGCGCCTTTAAAGTTATGGAAAGAGTCGTTCAGCGACAATTGCTTGATTATTTAAAGTGTCAACACTCCACCGTGACAGCACTAGCCGCAGTCACAGATGATTGGTTTTACTCTATCGATAAAGGTAATTACATTGGAACAATTTTTGTAGACTTGCAAAAAGCATTTGATATGGTTAATCACCTAATCCTTGTATCTAAACTTGAATCTATGGGTGTAATTGGTGTAGAATTACAGTGGTTCAAACACTATTTATCAAACAGAAGAATAAGAACTTCGGTAACTACGAAAGGTGTGCCGCAGACTATAATCACCTTGTTGTTGTACCTCTTTATGTATGTTTATATGATGTTTGTTTTGTTTGTTTGTTTGTTTTTGTTTTTGTTTTTGTTTTTGTTTGTTTTTGTTTTTGTTTTTGTTTTTGTTTTTTTGTTTTGTTTTTTTTCTTTTAAGTATTTGTATTAAGTTTTCGACTGATACTATGTATATTTTGTATATTGTAAACTGGCCCCATGGAAGACCAGCAGCAACAATTATAGTTGCAGCTGAATATGGGCAACCAGCCGTATATTTGTATTTGTATCTGATTTTTTTTATTATACGGAAATAAAAACAACAACAACAACATTCCCAAGTAAGAAGAAGAGGACGAAGAAGAAGAAGAATGGAAACATTAATAGCACCCACACCACGGTTACAGCATGCCTACCCTTCCTACCAGTTCCCATTTTTATTTAACACATGGGTTTGAAGAGAGCCAAATGAAATACAATGTCTTACTACAGATCTAGAGTACATAGATGTACTTTAGGCCACTTAAGAACAATAATAAGTTTCATGTGCCCCCCTCTATCTCTCTTTCTTTCTGTCTCTCCATTTCTAGTTGACATTTCGGTACAATGGGAGTAAGTAGGGAGTATCTGATCTTCAGTGTAGCGACGATTGCTTCCGCTACCTTTGTGATTCTTACCATATATTCGGGAATGGAAAAACATGAAAAAGGTAGATATTATGTTTATTTTTCTCTTTTAATCATAATTTTGATTTTATTTAAAGGAGAGGGGGCTTGGGTAATACCTCAGTCATATCTCCAGACCGACTCAACACTGATCTATGTTGGCCTTTAGGGATAATGTAATGCTTTTTTTTTCGGGCTGTTACCGGTCTGATGTCGGTCTCAGTGGTATGACTAGGGTAGATCAGGCCCCCTCTTAAATTTTTAAAAATGCGATTTATTCTAATTAATCGCAAGTCCGCCAATCAATCGCAAGTTGGCAGTCTCTCATCTCGTATGTGCATAGTTGCTATTGATATCAATCGCAAATACGATTAATCGCAACTGTTCATAAGACAGGGCCTAAATAGAAGCCCCTACTACATAGTCAACACGTCCCTATGTCCACGAAGTGACGGATGAGCGCGCAATTAAAAGAAAGTTAGTTTCGAATAAATCGCTTTTTCAAACCATAATCTCAACCTCTTTATTGTATCAAGGGCAAATAAAATAATGTTATATCCTGGGATACAACATATCTCAATATTTAGTTCTATGTTTAATTATTTCCATATTTTCTTATACAGTGCGTCCCAGAAAAAACGAAACCGAGAAGTATCGATGTTTTATCATAACTTAATCACAACCATAATTAATGAATGATACATATTTGGAAAGCTTAGAGTCTCCTCTTTCAGTTGATGCTACTCCGATGATGCATATTTCAGGCATGAGTGATTAAAAGCAATTTGAAGGAAGGAAACCAAAAAGACATTTGGCGGGCGGTATCTGAATTTCGAAGTAAAATTCACATTTCTAGAAAGTTGAGTTTCTGCCCTTTCGTATGACACCTCAATCAGGAAAAATGAGCGAGGAATAACAAAGTTCTGTTTCTTTAAAGTAGCCCTTACATTTTCATAATTTTAACAAACGAATTCGTTTTCACTGGGTGCCTGCCGTAGCAAAAAGCAGATTTGACAAAAGACTTAACTCCGTTTCGTTGACAATCAGCCATGCAAGAAGACTCTCGTCTACGGCTGATTGTCAACGAAACGGAGTTAAGTCTTTTGTTAATTTCGTTTATTGATACGGCAGGCAGCCAGTGAAAACGAATTCGTTTAATAAAATTATGGAAATGCAAGCACTACTTTAAACAAACAGAACTTTGTCATTCCTCGCTCATTTTTTTTCAATTATAGTTGTGATTAAGTTATGATAGAACATCGATAGAAGACGACTTACATTACCATTCTCGACTTCTTAATCCTTGTCTGAATTCAGTCCCCCCCCCCCCTCCCCCTTCCTCCTCCTGGGCGAAGCGCGGAAGCTTTGACGTATTATTAGACAAAGACGATTCGCTGTACCTCAGTTCCCGACTCTTTTTCCCTCTTTCTTCGTACGTCCTCTTACTTTTTTTCTTCTCTTTCTCTCTCTCTTTTTTTTTGGCCGGCGTTTTTTGGGGGGCGACCGCCCCCACCGCCCCCCTGGCTACGCGCCTGTTAGGAAGATAACGTTACCACTATTAGACTACGGCAATGTATTATAAGAATGAAGGGCCACCACCAACCCTAGCAGGGTTGTTATGACTTTCTTCTGTCCTTCAATCAGAGCGATAATCCTTCCGTCTGTGGACCACGCTGTTGAGGTTTTTTCATAGGCGATGTTGGCTGTTTTATTGGCATTTTCGTGTTGGTTATATTATACGCACAACCAGCCGGCCCATGTATTGTCATTTTTAATTAAATAATTAATTAACGGTCACCGTATTTTTTTGAAAGTGGAGCTGAATTGGTATGATTATTTTGGGGTCTAAAGTTACCTTCATAGCAATTTTAGGTTCTAAAAGGGCACTAGAAATGTCATAGATAAGAATAAGAGCGTTAACCATGCACTTTGAAGGCATTTGCGGTCTGAAAACAGAACTCAACTATCCCTTTAAGTGATGCACAGATAAAATAACCCGGAACTGCGAGATAGAGTACACTTTCCTCTTTCTGTAGCTGCTTTATTATTCCCCTGTTTGAACTTTTACATAGCTTGGCTACATCGTTTAGATTAGTTTTATTTTGTTTCCTATTTCATCATATATATATATATATATATATATATATATATATATATATATATATATATATATATATATATATATATCTATATATAATAATAACATTCAATTTGGATAATCCTTCGTCACCCTCATTTTACAAATAATAATTAAAACGAGGGGGATTTTTCATTAGTGATCAAAATACTTTAAACAGCTGAATGAAGGATTAAACTTTCTGCCAAAGTAATGGGATTATTTAGAAAATTAGTAATAACAAATGTGGATATGTTGCCTTGCATTCCTCCGCCATTCTACACGCGAAATTAACATTAGAGTTTTGGTGTAGCTCATAGACCAAAATTATAATTAGAGTGTCTAAATCATTTAGGGATTATGCGAGATTTCTCATATTGGCTAGATGTAAAAAGTGATTTTAAAAAAACACGTATTTATTTTCTTTAACCATGTACAGATCGAGTTTTACAACCAAGAATCACAATGTCACAACGGTCCAACGATCACTTTCTGCAGAACTGTCCGGCAACCCAGGTATAAGAATGCTCAGGAGCAGGCGCGTACGCAGGGGTGGGGTGTTTTGGGAGTTGAACCCCCCCCCCTCAATTTTTGTTATGTATGTGTTTTTTAGAACCCCCCCCCCTTCAAAAAAAAAATGAATACATTTTTTTGTGGGTGCTAAAGGGTGACAAAAAAACTGAGCTTAACCCCCCCCCCCCCCCCCTACAAAACGAAATATCGGTAGGCATAATTTTCCAATTCCCCCTCCCTTATTCAGCGGCTGGCTGAGTCCTTCGAAATTTTCGGCGCGATTTTCAAATTTTAAAAGCCCCTCCTCGAAAAATTCCGGCGTACGCTACTGCTTAGAATTATGACAAGGCCACCCAAACATAGGTCGGGTCGGGGCAAATGGGTGAGGGGGATAGGGTGCTGCAGTCCACGAGAATTATAACAACATTTAATCATCACACTGTGGGCACCAAGATGACGTTTTTTCCTTTCTATTTTCATTAGTGGTGGAATTTAAGATGCGTGAAGTATTTATCATAAGGTCATCACTTTCTAGTCTTTAATTTCTTCCCGTAATAAACATCTCGGCTCTTATATGTTCTTTCACGTGAATCTAGATCGAATTGAAGCTAGATCTACATTATTAAGACTGATCGCGCCAACAATCTGAAAGTAAGAATGAAGGATTATAAAGAAGCAATGTACCTAGTCGTGTGTATTCTCTCAAAGTTGGGAATTCTTTCCTTCTCATTCTTTATTTCCCTCTCTTTCTCTTTCTCCCACAAACATGTATACTGCACACACGCACGCATTCTCTCTTTCCCTCCCATCACCGCTCCCTGTCTTACTCTTTTGCCCCTCTTTTTCTCTCTCTATATAAATATTTTAATTCCTCCACCCCCCCCCCCCCCCCCCTCCCTCCCCCATTCCCCTTCTCTCTCTTGTTTGTCTCTCGCTCTCTCTCTCTCTCTATCTCTCTTTCTCTCTATCACACTAACGCACACACACACATACACACACTCGTACACACATAATCTCTCCCTCTCTCTCTCTCGCTCTCTCTCTCTCTCTCTCTCTATCTCTGTCTACCCTACTCTCATTTCCCCGTCCATAATGCTTTCTCAATTCTAATGTGTTCTTTTTTTCTTGTATCTTTTCCATGTCGTATACAACACGGACTTGTGGACCGCTACAGGCTTTGCGTCGACACACCCAACGTCATGGTTGTTCCTCCCTCGGCTTCAGTGACAAAGAAACCTACAAGCTGAACAAAATAATTACAAATCCGAGCTACCTTCGGAATATCTACGTCTCCGAAAGATACCGAACCATCATCTGTCTCATTCCGAAAGCAACCAGCATGAACTGGGTGAGAACTCTAATGATACTAGAGGGCGCGATCAACTCGACGAATGGCTTGGCGCCGCAAGAAATAGTACATGCAGCCAAGAAGCATCTCCGCGTGCTAGGCCAGTATAAACCTGACAAGAGGCTTGGTATATTACGGAATTACTCGTCGGCGATCTTCGTGCGCAATCCGTATTCCCGTCTTCTGTCCGCTTTCCGTGACAGACTGGAGAAGTACCCCAATCGGAATCTGTCACATCGTAAATGGTTTAACAAAAATATCTATTTGAAGTTCGGGAACCATTCTCCCGCAGAGATGCCGGATCGGTCGATGCCAAGCGAGAAATACAACGTCACTTTCAAAGAATTCGTGGACTTTTACCTGAGTGTAAAAAAAACTCAGGACGTGCACTGGCGAGAACAATACAAAGTCTGCCCACCATGTTTCGATTACGATTATATCGGCAACGTCGAAACGTACGCAGACGATTTTAAGCAAACCGTTCAGATATTTGATGCCACTTCGAAAGTGCCACTTGTGAAAGCGCCACATGCGACCAATAGTTCTGAGGATGGCGTCTTGCGGAGGTATTATGAAACACTGTCGGATCTTCAAATGAAGAAGCTTGAAAAGCTGTTGAGTTCGGATATGAAATTGTTCGGTTATTCGATTCCTCGAGCAATTCAAAGAAATTCATTTTAAGCCTCGTTCACATGCACAAAACGCGGCAAAACCGCGGCAGAATTTTAACCACGTTAATGATGACGTAGAGTAATGCACTTCACGTTGCTGTATCTTATGACACAGCTAGAGCTCGGTCAATATGCGCAGGATCTTCGTGGCACACAGTTTAATTAATTTAAATTTAAATTTAATCGTATTTCGTTTCCAGTGGTTCACCGCGGCATATCTGAACAAGCCTTCAATGTCAGTGTTGATACCTTCCAATTAAAGTATCATTACACATGTTAAGCATGATGTATTACTCCATATCCTTAAAAAAAATATTTTAAACAAATCATAGATATATAATAATGGTATAAGGGACATTATAGATGCTATGTTATTGGACCTAATTATGTTCATGACCAATGATTAGATAAGAAAGTCTAGATCAAACGGAAATATATATGTTTGCCAAAAACAAAACAAAACAACAAAAAATCGAAATTGTATTGTCGAAAAATACATGTCAATATAACGAGTACAAAAAAAGCAATTGTATTTCCCCTTTTCTTCATTATTATGGCTATCGCTGTCACACATGTTTTTCCTTTCAAAAAGTATATACAACATTATGCTATTAAAGCTCCGGAGTCTTATCTCAAAGGAGAATGACAGCCCACGAGACCGCCACAGCCGGTCTCGTTTTAAGGAAGGTTAAGGTTTGGGATCAGGTATAGTAATGGGTCTACGGTTGAAGCTAGAAATTCGAGCTCACTTTGATCCATCAGATCTCCGCGTCGGATTTGGTCGTTAGGTTTACTTTCGTTAAAACATACCTCTATATTCACGAAAGGTCTGGTAAATTGAGAGCAAATAATCAAAACGATTCCAAAGATGACTCTTTAGATGTCACTCTAAATGTACATTTGTGAAAACATGCCGATACACCCAGAAAATGACGAAGTACCGATCGCTCGCCTTTTTTAACGAAATCCTATGATCATTTATCGCGTCTCGCGGTGAACGAAATATTGTGACGAGAATAAACGAAGACAGCAGTATGGTCAGCTTTCAAACGTGTGCGCTATCAGCCATCAAATCGGAAATATCGTCAATCAAATTTACTGCTATGTTTAAACATATCAATGATAACAATATGTCGTCAATTTGTCACGAATTATCATCTAATTAAATGACCAAGATGAAAAGGTTCGCAGTTTGTGATTCAAGAGTAACCCACTGTCGCTCAGAAGATGTGTCAAATATTCTGATACGATAGTGGTACTACTCCACATCCCCGAGATTTAAATGAACTGAGAAGAGAAATAAATATAACTTGCATTGTGATCTTTAATATTCATTTGAGTTTAATTGAATTGAATTGAATTCATTATTCTTCTGCAAAATTAAATTAACAATTCAGCAATATAACATATTTACTACACACATTTATCTACTGCTTTGTCCTTTTTATTTATGTGGTAATGTAGAAATTTCCTTATTTGTTTGTTAACCAAAGTATTTAGAGATACCATACGTGTGAAAGTTTTAAACATGTAGTCAGGGACCGCATCACTAAAATGGTCTTGTTGGGACTAGGATACATTCACTGAGTTCATGTAGTTTTCTCCAATTTTAATACTTGTTTACTTTTTATATCATGAATCAGACGCCGAATATGTTTTAATTGTATGTTGGAAAAAATTTATTTTCAGGTAAATTCTATGTACATTATAGTTTGTAAGACGAGAAGTGGATGAATATGTAAGACCTTGGTCAAGAGAGAGGGTGGATAATGAGAGATGATAATGCTGAAGGTGTCAGTAAGAGGAAGGTCAGGAGGTTCCGAGTTTAGGAGAGAATTGTAGTGAATCTACTGTAGTTTCGAGGAATGTACAATTAAAATCACATGTGATTAAAGATAAACTTTAGTACTGGTATTAATGCGATTTTTTTTTACAAACCAGGTTTGTAAAAAACGCGTCAAAACGCGTCATATGACGTACATAAACCTCGGTTTGTCGACAAACCTCCTTTGTGAATTCGGGCCTGAGTGGCTAACGGTGATAATGTATAGTTCGACTAGCGCACACTTGCTGCACACAGACAATGGGTTTTGCTCCGTGAGTGTGAGTTTGCTCACGCATGTATAAAAAGTTTTACTCTTTAAATAGACAATTGAGTTATGTTTAATGAGATGTATATAGCAGTAGAATAATTAAAGGAATTATAGTACATGTAATTGAGTGTGAGATGTTATAAAGTGATTTAGTAATAGCCTACAGGGTGCACAGTGAAGCACATTGTTGAATGTTGCTCGGCATGGTTTTTTTTCGTTGTTTATTTAGTGGATGGTGACTAGTCTAGGTGTCAGACCTTACTTGGTCAGAACCAGTTCATGAGTATACATCAAATTATATGGTTTTGATATTTACAACTATGTAATACAATAATATCATCAATAGAGATATGTTTTGGGTTGGGTTATATAGTAGAGGATGCATTAGTGCAGGTAGCATTGGCCAAATGACCATACTAAATGATTGATATGTATGTCTTAAATCTCTAGGGGGTCTGCAGTATTAGAGACCTGTGTTCACTAGCAGTTAGCAGCACCTTAATTATTGAGTAGTTGAGCTGGATCACAGCCGAGGATACTCCAGGTATGAGTTAGTCTTTTATGTGAATATGTTGTTAAAAGACAAAGGTTATATTGGTAGTTTTGTTTTATGTAAACAAAAGCTTAAGTAGCTAATTATCATTATGTATATGAATGTCAATAGACCCATGTAGTCTTTAATTATTTTGTATGGTTACTCACGATACTAGGAGTATGAGTCATCGCTAGTAGTCACATTATTATTCTTTCCATTGTTGATTCATTATTTACCCTTGTTGAAGATGCAAATTGTCGTTCTGTGATTAAATTATAGGGGAAGATGTATTCTATAGTAGTCGTAGTTATAAGAGAAGTATATCCGGAATATCGATTATGTCACTTACTAACTATACACTGTATGATGGTTCTTCATAATAATCACATTATCAGTTATTCAAGTTCAGGATACATTGTAATAATTGAGTATTTTATCTGAAACGACTTTAAAGACTTGTGTTTCTGTGGAAACACACAATACATTTTAGTTGTTGTTCATTGTAGTTACAGTTATATTGCCGAAATTAGTACCTGCAAACAATAAGGATAATTGTATTTTGTTTCAAAGAGTTCACATAGTTCCAGAAGAGTGACTGTATAGAATGGCAAGGGGTGAGACTGTGTCTAACAGTGGTTGTTGTTCAGTTTAAACCTTAGTTGGGTGAGTCAGTCAGAATGGCCAAGTTATGTTGATTGTTTGTTTTAAGGAATAAACAGTTGGATTCATTTAATTGGATTGATGTTAACGAATAGTGATAAAAGAGTCATATGTTCATATGGATAGATAGATGATAGATAAATGGTTTATTCAAATCAAATCAAACATGTAAACAATAAATGTTCATTAATTCCATGCTTCGTAGCTAAAAACTAAATTGCGCAATGGATTACAGAATTAATTATTACAAGGTAAAATTGCACTTACTAATAATAAACTACTATAGATAATAATGCAACTCTTGGCACCGGCGTCGAACCGCTGCCATGTGTTTCTATAATAAGATAACAGATGATGATGTACATGTATATTATAATCAGTGATCTAATATTGATGCATCATCTTGAAGTGCTTGAAGATGACCGTGGCCTCTGCCGAGTTTACAAAATAAAAGAACAACCATGCAACTGCATTGTATTCAATGTTAAATAAGATATAAGTGAAGTGATTAAAAGTGAGCATGGCTGAATTAATTTTGATTGAAAATAACAAAACATATTTAGTGAAATATTTCGTGCTGAGAAGTGCATTTGTGCAAGGTGCAAAAATTTAGCTTGGTGGAACAAAAAGAGACTTAATACCGTGATATTAATTGTGTGTTGGTTTTAGTTACGGGTGTTAATAATAAATATATGCAGGGTCCATTCCTGTTGACAAACTAAGACAGAACAATTCAAGACATAACACATTTAAATTTCTATGTAAGGTCTAGTAAACTTGAAACTGAAAGAACAGATTATTAAACAAGTCTCCTCATTTAACTACCTCGGCAGCATGATCACCGAGGATGCCAGATGTGAGACAGAGATCAAGAGAAGGATAGCTCTCGCTAAATTTGCATTTTCAAAGCTAGGCAAAATTCTGACAAATCGAACAATGAGTATGAGGACCAGAATAAGATTATTGAATTGTTACATCTACCCAGTACTTATGTATGGTAGTGATACATGGACTTCAGCCTCTGATACTAATAAAAGCGTTTGGAAAGTTGCAAAATTTGGTTTTTAAGAAGAATGATGAAAATCCCCTGGACTGACAAAGTTAGTAATGAGGAAGTTCTTGCACGAGCTGGAGTGCAAAAGAAACTGATACGTGAGATGTTGATTAGGCAGTTGAAGTTCATGGGTCACATTACACGTAAAAAAGGCCTAGAGAATCTTGCTTTGACAGGGAAAATTGTGGAAAGAAGGAGCAGGGGAAAAAGGAGGATACTTTGGATGGACAGTCTGCAGAAATTGTTGGAAGAGAGAGGATTGAAAGAACTGGGAGTGGTACTAATACAGAAGGCTAGGAACCGAGGGTTGTGGAACAGCATGATCGCCAAAGTCAATCGTTATGGCACTTAGAGAGAGAGAGACTAAACTATAAACTGAGTTAACAAAAATTAATGTGTGATGTGATGTATCATATTTTTTTTACACAACTGTTTAGCCATTTTTGCGAAAAAATTCCAAGAAGTTCTCTGGTGAAAGAGTCTAGGTCGTCAGCGCACTGTGTGCAAGCACGTACATCCAGGGAAGGGAAGATGATAGAAAGGGGAAAACAAGGATAGAGGAGAGGATTTGGAGAAGGAAAAACAAGGAAATACATAAGGAAAGAGAAGAGGATAAGTCAAAGGAAGAACATAGAAATACAAAATTGAAGAGCTAAGAGGATCATAGATCTAGACTAAGGAAAAACAGGCAAATACATAAAGAAGGAGAAAGGGAATCTATCAGATTAAAACAAAGAAATAGATGCATGACGAAGGAGAAAAGGATAGATTGAAGGAGAAACAAAGAAATACATAAAACAAAAGAGAAGAGATTAGAATAAAAGAGAACAAAATAATTACAGAACGAATGAGAACTGGGGGATAGATTGAAGGAAAAACAAAGAAAATTAACGAAGGAGAAAAGGGATAGATTGAAGATTTAAAAAAGAAATACATGACAAAAGAGAAGAGGATAGATTGAAGAAGAACACAAAAATACATAATGAAAGAGAAGAGAGCAAGGATAGATATAACCCGAAACAAATAACGAGTATGTATTATGTACAACTCCAGCAATCCAACAAAACTGCTGAGGGTAATGCTAGACTCTGTCTCTAGTCGTTTGCACAGTATATTTGACTGAAGTGGCTAAACAGTTGTGTAAAAAAAAATATGCTCGGCCGGTTTGACCTTTATTTATATTCCCTACACTTGACTCAAGCCGCCGAAGATGGCGTTATCAACGAACTCATTATGCTCACCAGCCCAGCCTAAGCCTTCGCAAGCATTATAATCGAATCTCTTTTATCATAATTATAGGCCTACATACCATCGAGATATATTTTAAAAAGCAAATATCTCTCTGTGTATCTCTATGCCTTATACAAAAGTCATAGACACCATCATGAACTATGTTGGTTTGTAATATTAACAGTCATAGTGCACCGTGCATAAAAAGGATTTTCACCAGCCTGGCGCCAAATTTGTCAACATGAAGCGCTTTGAACATTTAATTAGAATGGATAATGGCGCTATATAAATCTCATGTATTTTCATTTTTATCATGTTTTTTGTGAGCAAATATTGGAACAAGAAGAGCAAAATCTTGGATGACATCTAGACCCGGTGGGGTCACTCAATGTGACTTCCGGACCGCAATGACCGTTACCAAAATCGCGGAAAAAGGGGTAAATTTCAAGCAATGTCCGCGGACAAAATATTCCTCGAAATATAGAAAATAGGGGTGCAAAGGTGTCCTCGAAATTGATAAATAGGGGTCAGGAAAAGGGAAAAGAGAAAACCGGGAAGAAAAATTCTTGGAGCAGAGTTTTGTCCTTGAAATATGGTAAAATAGGGGTTAATTTGCGAAAGAGTCCTTACAATCTTATAAAAAGGGGTATTCCAAAGTACGATTTTGTCCTTGTTTTGACGTAAAAAAGGGGGTTAAATATCACAAAATGTCCTTGAAATTGACCGCAATAGGGGGGTATTTGCATTTGTGGTAACGGTCATATGCGTCACCTTCTGCGAAAGAGTGACCCCACCGGGCATCTAGAGCGTTATTAGGATATCTCTAAAAGAGAACAAGAAGTTCACAAACACCAATCTCTAAAGCAATATATTTGTTATAACAATAGTGTAGTTTTAATTGTGTACTGATTGATATTCGTAGTATATAAATCTCTACAGCATCCAATTTGATATATACATAAATGAACAATCTAGTTTATGTACGTTTTTGAGAAGCTATGCTGTACTGCTATAATTAAAACATATGATAAGCAAACAAAACATTTCCAACTTATACACCAGACTTTCTGGAATAGCTGCTTCTGTTTGACCATCATTCCTGTGATACTTCCACTGACAAGGGGAGGCTTTCTAGGTCTTCATTTAGAAGATCGTCATCTTCAGCAGTTACTTCCACTGTATAGGAAAGACTTCCTAGGTCTTGAGTTTGTAGATCATCTCCAGCAGTTACTTTAGCTGTGTAGGGAAGACTTCCTAGGTCTTGAGTTAGTAGATCGTCTTCTTCAGCAGTTACCTCAACTGTCCTTGGAAGATCATCATCTCCATTAGAGACTTCTACTGTATATTGGAAACTGTCCGCCTCTCGAATTGATGTATCATCACCATTTGCATGTTCAACCGATATTTCTTCTGCATATGGGAGATTTTCTTGTTAGCCATTTTCAGTAGAAACTTGTACCGTACATTGAAGGATTTCTTCAGTTTGTGTTTTTTAGTATTATCATGATGATGATCACCATATATGCCGTTTGTTGGAACCGCCATCATGATTTTATTCCACTTTTCAATTTCTTTTACAGAGTTCAGGAAACAGTTTTTCTCTCTTCTGAGCCAAATTTGCAGAAAAATTATCCACTTCTTTTCGTCATTAAAGGTACAGTAGCAACACTGACGAATACTACGTGAAAAGATGAGAAAATAATGACAAAAGGTGGTGCATTTAACAACCGCAAAATGGTTTTAAGAAACCTGATAGGGGCTTGACTCTATATAAAAAAATAATATTTTGTTCAAGTCAAAATTAATCATTAGCAAGAAAACATTTAAGAAATGCAATGTGTTCGAAGTTTGAAACGATGTAATTTCTTTAGAATGATTCAGTAATAAAAAGAACTTAAGAAATTTGGAATTCTCTTTAATATTTATATTTATATAAATTTGAAAATCTAAAAGCTAAATAAAGAAGAAGTTGACAATAATAAACGACATTGTAAATACGTGTTTTTATTCTCTAATAATATCGTTTTTCATTAAGATTTATGTAATTCATGAAATCATCAAATATTGATATGTATCATTGATTTCTAATAACAAAACAAAAACAAATATTTGAAACATGCAATGCAATTTGTATGTACATTACTGACTCCTATCCGAATTAGCTTCTTTTCTTCCTAAATGAAAGGCTCTTCTTGAAAATCAGTTGTCATTGCTATTAAATGTTAAATATAATATAATTTTGGGTATAATGTGGAAGAAAAGGAAGGGGGAAAAAAGCATGCTATTTTCATGCTTTTAGATTAATATCAAGTATATGTATCATATTCAGTGCTATACATATGTAATTTGATCACGTTACGTAGTATAGAGTTATGTGGTACAGGTCGCCATTTTGAAAATGTTTGAAAATCGACAATCAACAAACTCTGAAATTGCGTTCACTTTTCAATTATGTTTTAAGGTAATTTTCCTTTATAATTTACAGATTTATTTAAAAATTGATGATGTTTAGTAATACTCTTATTCATATCACTAAAAGCATAATGCGTGCTTTATTTGGATGCTGCCTTACCGTAATATGGTGATTGACCACTCACTCATAGCGTGAAAACGAATTCTGAAAATTTGTTACATATTCCTGAACTTTTAGCCATTTATATGATAGACTGGATGTTCATATTGGTTGGTCATTAACATAAGATAGGAAAAGAGTAAATTTTGCAGACGTATTCAAAACGGAAATCATGAGTCCTATATACACACGGGTATTTGCCTACAAACATGTGGCGAACGTATGCTGGTCTGTTGGAGGCGATGCGTGGGTTTCGTATACAGGGGGAAGCCCCTATATAGTAATAGCGGACGGATCGTTATAGTGTTGGAGATGGAGCTTGGGGTGATATCGGATTCGTGTATAATAAACCAACGAATTCTGACATTCCATTCGCTTTTTAATGGTGTTTTTAAGTAATTATTCTTCATAATTCATCATAGATACATCTAGAAATGTATAATAGTAATACTCCTATTTTCATAAAATTATCATTACAAGCATAATTCCTCATGCTTTATTTGGATGCCGTTTACAATATCGTCATGGACCATTCACTCATATATAGGAAAACGAATTCTGAAAATGTGCTACACATTCCTGAACCTTTAGCCATTTATATGATAGACTGGATGCTATAGATCATATTGGTCGGTCATAAACTAAATATAAGAATATAATACAGTTTGCAGACTTACGATTAAGCTCGACGGAACATGTCCTACTCCCTTTTCTAATCACGAGGCGGGTATGCTGTGCGAGCGTCTGACAGTCTAAAACCCAACAACATTGTAATAAAAATAGTGTTTTGTAATTATGATGTAGAGTGTGAGGAAAGGATAAATGATGTTTAAATATAGGATTGTAAAACAAATATATTAAATATTTTCACAAGAAATTACCAACTTTTATCAGGAGGAAATTGGAAGATAAAAATACAAGGCATGAACATAATTATGGACCCGGCGTTTAATATCTATCACGTTTCTATAACAAATTTGTCAACACTATACAACCAATCAAATGCAAGCATTTCAGTACAACTTATATTAAAGCTATCATGATTTATTATTAATAACAACTTAAATTGAAAAACAGAGCCCTGATTTAGCAGAAAGGAAGAAGAATACTATTGACTTTTAATCAATTCAATATTGAAATTGCCCTTATATTGACTCCTCGAAAGTCTTCATGATCGTGCCTGCCTGGCTACCATGACTGCCTTCATCATAAGCTGGCGATTGGCGACCATATCTGCACTCCTTCTGATCACTTCCCTCCACTGCTGTCTATTCTGTGTTGATCTCTATTTGAGGCCATGACAGTCCATTCCTTGATGTTGTACAACCACAGCTTTCTCTGCCTGCCTCTAGTCTCCTCTTTCCTTCCACTTTCAATAATTTCATGTGCTGCTATAGGGGCCTTCCACTACCCCTTAGGATGTTACCAAGCAGGTTTCCCAGTTTCAGGCTGACTACCTTTCCAAGGAGCTCTCTCTTGGTGTTAAGTTCTTTTAAAATACTTATGTAAGTTTGCTTGTCCTTTCTGCTGATCTTCAGCAGTTTCCTCCATGACCACATCTCTGCTGCCAGTATGCAGTTGAAGAGCATCTCATGTAACAAAGTAAGAAAATATGAATTCTGTGTTGAACTAAAGGTCTTAGATAATGGGGTACTTCATTTTTATTGCACATGTACTATGTGTAGGATTTTTAAGTGAAAGATAGTTTTAATAATATTTGATCGAATGCTGATCGCTAAACAAAAATTGTATTGTATTAGAATAGTTTATAATTTCGTTCTTTTATGAGTGATTCCAAATAAAGTTACCATGACATGGATTTGGAGGAAGAAAAGTTGAGTACGAAAGGTTTGAAATGATGAATAAACTAAGCAGAATCATCAGAGGGTCTTACCAAATTCATTCCTACTACACAATAAAAAGCAGTCGTTTATTCTTGTGACTATAGATATAGGGATGTCGGCAATAGAGCTCGCTGAACAGTCATTGTAAATGTGGTCTTCTAGTTTTCAAAAATAAAGTGCTTTTACATAGTAAGTCAGTCCTCTCTTTGTTTTGATTTCCCTGACGAACCGGTCACTGATATTTTTGAAAGATATTATGCTCCATGAATTATACATAGTCACAGTTCTATTATCATTATTATTATTATCATTATTAGAGGTAGAAGTAGTAGTAATAGTAGTAATTCAATTCAATTTATTATTTCATAAAAAATCACAAACAATATATTGTAATCGACGGGGGTTACGATTGGGGGTACATATCAAATACACAGTGCTTTAATCATGTTAATTAGGAGACTACCCCTCGATGTTATGCCAGCTTCAGCATTGTGCCGAGGCTAGCTAGAGCTCCTCAAAACACATCAGACCTGGTGTCATATACTGACCTTTGGAAGAAATTAGAATAGGGTTATGTTTGAAGATTTTGGACAAATCAATATTTCTTCATTGGGATTCCCAAATGTTTAAAAAAAAATAGACTGTCGTCATAGAATTATAAAAAATTATATTTTCGATGAGCCTTAATGACAGAGAAAAGGTCAAATAGAATACGAGGCGTATTATAACGTCACATCCGTGGTTCGTTGTTTGACGGATTTAAATGAAAGTTGATATGAAGGTACATGGTATCAAAACACAGCCTAAGTTCAATTTCCGAGTACGTAGGTCAAAGGTGAAAGGTCATAGCTCATTAAATATGCAAAAACACCTAATTATATGTGAAAACGTGGTTGACTTCCTTAACTAGTAATATAATAGTTTAGTCCAATGGAGGTAACTTGTTCTGACGTACACTGTTGGTCATAATGGTGGAATAATTATTTTACCCCAATTTATTGAATAATTTTGACAATGATTATTCCTAATAGATGTAGAAAATAGTATACATTCTCAGATTTTATTGAATGATAATTGGGGAGTGTTTGTTTTGCGTGACTGCCAAAGCATATGTGTGCTACTATGCTAATCAACTAGGGGACCTACGTCCTTAAGTCATAACTGACAGTAATGGGGATCAATCATGAAAGGGCACTAATATAGCACATCGACACGGTTTTTGATTTTAGAACCACATTAGACGCCTTTTCAGGCACTTCCTGGAGTAATATGACATAAAATTGCCTTTTCCTACCCCCTCCAAGAGTAGGAATCTTTTGCAATTTGAGAACCACATTTTGCGCAATAATGTCCATCGGCGCTTCCTGGAAGTTAGACGTTGTACTTGCTTCGTTGCCGCACAATGCACAAAGACGGTGGTCCGGTACTTCACCAGTTGTACTAAAAATTATATCGAGTGTATAAACTGTGTTGTTATGAGGGGCGTTGCTAGATCTTTTTCAGTGGGGGAGGGGGGAGAGGCCAACGATCACCTTCAAAACGAGCCACCAATTACCGACAAATATATTAATGCCAATGTCAATGCACAAAGACGGTGGTCCGGTACTTCACCAGTTGTACTAAAAATTATATCGAGTGTATAAACTGTGTTGTTATGAGGGGCGTTGCTAGATCTTTTTCAGTGGGGGAGGGGGGAGAGGCCAACGATCACCTTCAAAACGAGCCACCAATTACCGACAAATATATTAATGCCAATGTCCCAATGTCTACAAATTTAACCCTGTAAACCCGGGGCCAGGAACTAAGTTATTTTTCAGTTTTCCTCCTCCCGCGCGCGGAAGCTTTGATACTTCATTAAATTATTAGAGAAAGATTACGATCCGTTGCACCGTTCTAGACTTTTTATTCTTGTTTCGCCCCTCCCGCGCGAAGCGCGAAAGCTATGACGTTTCATATATTTATTAGAGAAAGAAGACGATTCATTGTACCGTTCTCGACTCTTAATCCTTGCCTGAATTCATTTTCGCCCATCCCGCGCTTAGCGCGGAAGCTTTTACGTTTCATTAAATTATTAGAGAAAGAGGTCGATTCGTTGTACTGTTTTCGACTTACAATCCTTGTCCGAATTCAGTTTCCTCCCTCCCGCGCAAAGCGCGAGAGCTTTGACGTTTAATTAAATTATTAGAGAATGAAGACTATTTGTTGTACTGATTTCTACTCTTAATCCTTGCTTTCACATTTCATTAAATTATTTGGAAAAGAAGACGATGCGTTTCCTTAAATGTTTACTCTTAATCCTTGTCTGAATAGAGTTCCCCCCCCCCTCCCGCGCATAGCGCGGAAGCTTTGAAGTGTCATTAAATTATTAGGGAAAGAAGACGATTCGTTGTACTGTTTTCGACACTTAATCCTTGTCTGAATTCAGTTTTCGCCCTCCCGCGCCAAGCGCGAGAGCTTTGACGTTTAATTAAATTATTAGAGAAAGAAGACGATTCGTTGTACTGATTTCTACTCGCTTTGTCTGAATTCAGTTTCCCTCCGTCCCGCGCGATGCGCGGAAGTTTTGACGTTTCATTAAATAATCAGAGAAATTTTCTGAATTATTTTTTTCTTTTCTTTGTCCGATAAAAAAGTCACAGTTCGTAGGGAGAAAAAAAATTGCCGGCCGACCGACAATAAACATCTCACCGACTTCAAACTTTTTTTTTTTTTTTTTTTTTTTTTAAAGTTTTAACTTTAATTAAATTCAGATCTTTTTTACTTTAACGGTCTGAATATTGAGACCACGTTGACAAGGTAGTCTACCTGACTACTGGCACTTCGCCAGGTAAACTAAACGAAGAATTAAAACTTTTTTTTTTATTTTTTTTTTTTATGTGTTTTATTGGTTTTCAAGATACAAATCAACACATGAATCAAAGAAATCAATTTGAAAAAAAAAAAAAAAAAAAAAAAAAAGCAGCAATACAAAAATGTTAACATAGAATTGTCGCCAGAAGAATAAGACAAAATGATTTTCATTCATAAAAAAAGACATGTTAGGTGTTTTCCGCGTTACTTATATAACAAACATGGTACATAGTACATTGTACAGGGTATTTTTTTTTTTAAAGCATGTTAAAAGCAAAAATACAATTTGCAAAGGAGCTCAAAGGTAACATATTCAAATGTTAAATCTCCATTTCCGAAAATGAATAGGGAGTTTGTTATTTTTTTTGGCAATACAATACTCGAGTTCTTTATTGGCCGTAATATAGCATTTATAACCTTCGAAGTTTGGTGGTTTGCTTTGGAATTTGCATATATAAATATAATATTTAAGTAAAAGAAACAAATATGTAAGGAACCTATCAGATTCGCAACCGAACATTTTTTCAAATGTTGAGACATTTAGAGGTTTATTAGTTTTCTGAATAATAGCTTTAACAGTTTCATCCCAAATAGGCTTAACATTAGGACATTCAACAAAAATGTGACTATATGTCTCAGGGTCAGTATTACAAAATGAACAATTGGGGGAGACCTTCCTTTTAATTTTATACAAAAACTCATTCAAACCTATAGCTCTATGAAATAACTTAAAGTAGAAAGAGCGAATACGAGTACTTATAGTGCATTTAAAGTTATTCACATGAGTCTTTTCCCAATCAACTTCGTCAGGTTCTTGGAGGTCATTCCAAAATAAGATTTGACGTTCTGGAGAACATGACTCTAGCATTGTACTGTATGCATATTTTGGAATTTTTAGAGTTTTCAAGAGCTTAGTTTTAACGTCATCAAATATTTTGTCAGGGGTTAAGTCAGAAGTGACTAGCAAGTCATTTGGTATATTTCTCAATAAAAAATTGTATTTCCGCCTGTCTTTTTTACCAATATCATAATCCAGAATAAGCTCTTCAAAAAGTTTATTACCTGGGTGGGGAGGGTTGAGTAAATCACTGATATAGACAATTCCTTTGTCCAACCAATCTTCATATAAAAAATAATGTTTTGATTTTGAACAGATATTTCTGTTAAACCAAATACACTGACAAGAGCCAATTGCGGAAAAGACTGTACCGAACTCAGTTTTAGCAAAATTTTCTCTAAATATATACCATGTTTGAAGGGATTCAGCTAATTGACATGAACCTAATTTGTTTAATATGCTTTGAGGAGCATATGCTTTCCATAGTATATCCTCTCTGCTACTGAAATTATTTAAAATAGACATTTCAATGGACTTCCACACGCTTTGATATTTATCATCAAGAAGCATTTTGACCCATGACATTTTTTGAGCAATAGAGAATGTGTATGGATCTATCATTTTTAAACCACCCAAAGAGTAATCATTACACATGAGCCTTCTTTTGACCCTATCACTGCCACCATTCCATATAAATTTATACAGTATTGTATTTAACTGTCTAAAAAATTTCTTAGGTATTTTAATACACAACACAGAAAAAAAATAAAGAACTTGTGGCAGCAATAGGGTCTTTACGACACAGATCTTCCCGACCAGAGATAAATTTCTTGCGCGCCAACAATTTAGGGTGTTTTCAATGGATTTGAGTTTTATCTTATGGTTAAGGTCATATAAATGATCTGTGGTCAAAGAAAAGTGAATGCCTAAAGTCTTAAAAGTAAATTTATTCCACTTCAGACCTTTCTCACAAAATGGATACCTTTGACAACCCTTCAAAGAACCAATCCATATTGCCTCTGATTTTGAAATATTAAGTTTACAGCCAGAGCTCTCAGAAAAAAACCCAATAGTGTCGAATAATGATTTAAAAGAGTTATCTGAGCCATCAATAAAGCACGTAGAATCATCTGCTAACAAAGAAATTTTCAGTTCATTTTCTGCAACTGGGATACCTTGAATATTAGGATTTTGTCGAATAGCAAGAGCCATAGATTCAATAACTAGCAAAAATAAATATGGGGATATGGGACACCCTTGGAAAATACCTCTTTCCATATTAAGTGGTCTGGTCAAATTACCATAGTTAGATACATAACTTTTCCTACCGGAGTAAAATACTTTTATCCAATCAATGAATTCATTACTGAAATTGAATTTTCTTAGTACACAACATAGGAAATCATGGGAAACACTATCAAAAGCTTTTTGAATATCAAGGAGAAGGATTGCACCAGGAATTTGTTCTGATTCTGTATATTCAATTATATCAATAATTAATCTCACATTGTTTCCAATATTCCTTCCTTTTAAAAGACCAGATTGGTCTGGATGAATCAAATCTGAAAGGATTTTTTTTACACGGTTTGCTAAAGTTTTGGCTAAAATTTTGTAATCTACTGTTAACAGGGATATAGGTCTGAAATTTTTTAAGTAGGAGGCATCCCTGTCTTTTTTTGGAATCAAGGTAATAACTCCGTTTCTTTGTGAGCTAGACATTAGTCCATTCTGTAAGGAGAAATTAAATGAGTCTATAAGCATATCAGAAATATCTTTCCAAAACACAATATAAAATTCTACAGGTAATCCATCCAAACCTGGTGACTTGTTATGTTTCATTGAAGCAATTGTATCAAATAATTCCTTTTTAGAGATGGGTTTATCAAGAAGAACCTTATCAACTTCATTTAATTGAGGGAATTCAATAGAGTCTAAAAAGTCCTCCATTTCATTATCTGAATTATTGTCACCACAGTGTTTTGTGTAGAGGGTTTGATAAAATGAATTAATTTCCTCCAGTATAGCGTGTTGATTAACAATAATATCATCATCTTCATTCTTTAATTTGAAAATACTTTTCTTCTCTCCAGTTCTTTTTTCTAAATTACAAAAATATTTGGAGCTTTTTTCTCCTTCTTCAGCCCATCGAAGTCGTGAGCGAATAATTAAACCTTTGGTTTCCACATCTAAAATATCATTTAAAGCCTGGGTTAAAAAATCCTTTTCATTAATAAGCTCATTGTTATTTAAATCAGCACTTAATTTTTTCTCTATATCTTCTATTTCCGCCAAAAGGTATTTTTTTGCAAAATCCTTTTCCTTCTTTTTACGTGTACAATATTCTATACAAATGCCAGTAATGGTGCACTTTAAAGAGTCCCATAAAATATTTGGATTGCAATCGCTTTTGGAATGAATTAATTTAAAATCTTCTATTTTGTCAATGATAATTCTACTAAAGTCTGCATCATTATGTAAATATTTGCAATTCAGTTTCCAAAATCCTCGGCCCCTTAGTGGTTGAGCACCTTTAAAATTTAATGTAACAAGGGAATGGTCGGATTGGATTCCTGGGATTATTTTAGATTGCAAACAATTGGTAACAAAATTATCAGAAACAAGAATGAAATCAATCCTGGATAACACTCTAGGTTTTTTTTGATGTCTCGTATATTGCTTCAGGTTTGGATGAAAACTGCGCCAAATGTCACAAAGATTAAATTCATCCATAAGTGTTATTAACATTTCCTTTGATTTGAAATTTGAGTGGGTGTCCCTACCCCCTTGATAATCCATGGGCCCCAAAACAGCATTAAAATCCCCAGCGCATAGAATGGAGGTGTAATCGAGTTTATCCACTTTACTGAAAACTTCAAGAAAAAAATTGGGGTCATCATTATTTGGACCATAGAGATTAACTAAAATCACAGGTACCTCATTAATGGTAACAGATAAAATCAGGTATCTCCCATCGGGGTCAATAAAAGAAGAGTTAAGGACCAATGACACCCGATTTCGAATCAAAATGGCTACACCTCTACTATTTGAAGCGTGGCTAGAAAACCATGCTTTTTCACCCCATTGTTGTTTCCAAAATTGTTCATCTGATTTAGAAGAGTGAGTTTCTTGTAAAAATATTATGTCACTATTAATTGATCTTAAGTAATGAAAAATTTTTCTTCTTTTGACATGATCTTGTATACCCCGACAATTAAAAGTAGCTAACCTAACATTCATGGTATATACACATAAATACACACCAAATCACTACACTTGTAGATGAAGATAACACTGAAATAAGAATTGTGGTCATAAAAACCAGTCCTATGTAACAAAGCTGCAAAATACTGATTGCTGCATGATCATTTGAAATTAAAAAAGTAATTGACATACATGTAGATGTAAGCATCATCAAAACGACAAGATTAAGACAATAAAAAAGAGAAAAAGGTTGCACGAGAACGAACGGCAAAGGCTTCAAATCATAAAACAGCCCAAACCAAAAGTGCAAAGGCATGCAGAACAGTTCTGAGCAGAAAAAAGGGTAAAGTGACTTTTCGAACTCCCAATCTAACTAGGAAAAGAGCATTCTGCAAACATATAACAAAAAATGTCTTGTGTTGTTGGAGTCAGAGGGAGAAACAGTAAGAATTACAGACAAAATGAAAATGGCACAGAACTTTTATACTGTTGTAAATTGTAACTGACCAGGGCCACTTAAACTCCACATCTTGTAAAATAAACTTAAATTACACTCTTATATGTTTAAAAGTTCACCCTCACCAAATAAAGGAGAGTTAGACATCTGTCAATAACATCCAAGTTACTGTCAACTAGCTTGTTAATGCAAGTTCTTTTGTACAGATGACATGAACGTACGGATGTATATTCTCCAAACAAAGTAAGAAACTTTCAAATAATGTGATGAATAAAAAATGTTGAGTGCTGTAGACTCCACGGTGAAATAGCCAGAAGCAATTAATTCACACCTACGTGTATCTCCATAGACCTATATAGGAATTCTTCAGCAGAACGTCATAAAACAAACATAATAATCAGGGATGAAACTGGAATGTCACATGAATGATATTATCCCATAAAAGGAGGACAGCAGAAAGTTAAGCGATGATCATCTTTCCATCTGGATTCCTATGACATAACTTGTCCGGAAAAACGAAAAAAGGCCTTTTGCCCTCTTCCTTGAGACGCTTGAATGAACCAGCCTTAGCTTTTCTGAGTTGGAGAACACGTTGCGAGAGATCCTCCGCAACGAAAACCTTGTGGTCTTGGTATAATGATGTAGTAGCCTTAAGCTTCTTAATGCAGGCTTTTCGGGCCCTCTCTTTCGCAGTGTAGGCGCCAAAACCTAAGTGGATCCTCCTGGGATATTGTTGAGAATTCTCCTTTACCTGGGGCCGAAATGATGGTGTACGGTGACATCGTTGAATATCCTTGATAACATCCTCAGGCACCTCTGCAAAACGCATGAAATCTTGAATCACCTTCCTGCAGTCTTCCTTGTTATCTGATTCCTGGATCCCAAAGACTACGAGATTATTTCTTCTAGAACGATTTTCAAGATCGTCTAACTTGCTTTCCAGCTTTCCATTCTCTATTTGCAAGGCCTGTACAGCATCTTTCATATTATCAACTTCAAAAGACAGACATTTGATCTTCTCTTCATGATCTGCGACTTTAAAAGTAAGGTCACCCAGTTTTTTGTCGAGAAGTGACTCAATACGAGCCTCTTGTCTATTCTCAAAATCAGCAAAGAATTGTACGAACCATTGTGGTGGCTTGTTCATTGATAGGTCGGCTACTGCCGCTGGGGTAGAGTGGGAAACTGATGAGAGAATGTTCCGTTTCGCTGGGGGGTCGCACACTGTAACGTTCCCGGCGGTTGCCGGGGAAGCCTGGTGAGGAACTGCTGAGTCCGCGTGCTCATTGTTCAACTTTAGTTTCTTACTGAGTGGCGAGTTATTCTCCATGATTACGCATAAATCTGCTCGTAATATTGACTATAAGTTTAACACAGTATCACAGAAGAGTTGAAATTGATAGAATTTACCGTTTATAAGTCACACATATTCGTCACCGGTGATAAAATTCTGCTCAAAACTGCTCTCGACGCAAATCACGTCCACATGCGAAACGCGGCCATTTTCGTCCATTCTCACCGACTTCAAACTTCGAAATTGATATAGTACACGAGCTAGATAGAGCAAGAATACCGACACAGCGGACCCGACACAGTACAGCAACATAATTTATCTATGCGTATCTTTCTTGCTCCTTCGACGTGGCGACTCCACCTAACATTCCCTTTGCTCTCTTACTCCCACCTCTCTTCTCTTAGGCTCTTAATACCATCCTCTCTCTCTCTCTCTCCTCTCTTTCGTTTGTTTTTCTTTTGTTTTGTTTGTTTTCTTATGTTTCCTTTTTCTCCTTTTTTTTCTTTCTCCTTTTCTTTCTTTTCCTTTCTTTCCTCTCCTTCCTCTTTTTTTTCTCCTTCTTTCTTTTCTTCTCTTTCTTTACTTGGTCATGGTTCAATTTTATTTGGGGGGGGGGGGGGGCTGGCGCCCCCCAAGCCCCCCCCCCCCACCAGTACGCCAGTGTGTATTAGTCAAAACATATTCTTTCACATAATTGGTAATTAAGAGCTTCCATTTCATTTTTTGAAATTGGGGCGTTTCCAATACTGGTCTTTACCTTTAAAGAATGTTGTATTGTAAAACGTCATCAGAAGAGAAAGAGGTGGAGAGGAGGAGGGAGAGACGGAAAGTGAGAGAGAGAAACGGAGAGGAGGAGAGAGAGACGAAGGGAGACTGAGGAGGAAGAGGCAGAGAGAGACATTCTGAGAGAGAGGGGAGGGAGTGAAATAGAAATAGAGAGGAAAGACTGAAGAAGAGAAAAGGAAATTTGAAAAGTAGCCAGTTCAAATAGAGAAAAGGGATGAGAGAGTGAGAGCCCGGCCCCCCCCCCCCCCCCACTCAGTGTTATTTAGGGTACGCATATGCTCGTTCCCTCTTTTTGAAAGCACCCCCTATCTGAGGACTGCCAACATTTCCGAACCCCCCTTTCGCGGGCTTTTCGCGGGCTTTTCCTGCCTTGGAGACCCCCCTAAATCATGAAAAATGGTCAATGTACCCCCCTTAATTCGGAATAATTTCTTAGGAGTGCAAAGAGATGAGAGAGAAAAAGAAAAAAAACACCCCCTTTTTAAAGAAATCTCCGGGTGAAAAGTCAAATACACCCCTTTTTTTTTTACAATTCTCGGGCCGGACTTTGTCGCACGAAAAGTACCCCTTTACCGGACATTTTGGCAACACGCATGCGGTCATTTCGAACCCTGAGTGGGGGGGGGGGGGGGGGGGGGGGGGGCCGGGAGTGAGAGGAAGGATAAAAGTACATGCAATATAAAAATACGAATGAATGGCAGAACCTGCTGTGCCAATCATCATGACAGTTAATATAGGTTTTCCCGCCCAACTTCGTAAACTTAGCATCCGAATTAACGTTACGTTCATTCAACTTCGTGCGAAATTGAATGATTATGTAGATCAACATTCAAAAAGCTAATTGCGTCATTCAATTTGATTTAGTACCATGCGCCGGACAGACAGTGGTATGTCTTCGTGCATTCAATTCCGTGATTAGGCATACATATGTAACATTTGTGCATTGCTTTTCATTTGATGTTAATTTGTCACTTAATATACTTCTGTTTGAATAATTTTATTCAAAATTTACTTGGAGGAATGGCATGCGTATTCGTTACATTACACAGGTAACTGTCCCCAGAGAAGGTGCACAATTTGTGACTTCTCTTCTAAGCACATGCTATATATAAACAGATCTTGGACAGAGGTATAGTTCAGGTTTAATAGACATGATGGAAACAAAATAAAATGATGAATTAAAAAAAAGATGTTAAATGAAAAGAAAGAAAGATCACCTTCTCAATCACGATTGATCAAAACAAACCATTTAAAAAATAACCCCTGAGGCATTTATAATGAAAAATATGAAGATATGAATGGGAGTGGGAGAGATGTTTCAACAAAAATAAAGAACGTCGAAAGAAAGAGAAAACATAAAATGAAATATTTAAATATATCAGACAAATAAGAAGAAACATGACCACATTATCTCTTATTCATTCTACCTCCAATTTTTCAGACTGTTTTCAAAACAATATCATGTGTGTCGATCATAGTTCTATGAAGCTTGATGTCTCATGGTAATTTAAGCAATCTAAGCAACAATTTTTGAATTTTTGCGACAATCGTTCGCCTTTGCTGCTCTTTAATACTATTATGACGTGCAGTAACAAATTTAACAGTTGATTCCACTTGGTTGATTCTATTGTTCGGGTTATTTAGCAGAACGAGATAGAAATTGACATTCTCATGGCTTACGACTTTGCGTTAGTAGTTGTTCATCGTCTCTACAATGCTATTTGAACAATATTTGGTGACAAAAGACGGAATTTCCATGTAGCTTCAAAAGCCATCAAATAACAAAAACATGGCAGATAAAAAGATCCTCAGTACTGGGTCTAATAATTTAAAGAACACTTAATTTGAACCCGGCCATATTCTCTCTCTCTCACTCGTTTGTCATTGCCTTCATTTTCCCTCGCTTACTTCATTCTTACCACGGAATATGTAATATGTATGTGTAGGCCTCATTATGTTAATTAGGGTCAATGGTCAAATTGTCTCAATATATCTTCCATACATCCATAATGATCAAGGCTAAACAGTAGAAACTTGACATATGGATAGATCATAATGGGAGAAGCATTTTATATAACAATATGACATCGTGAAAATGCATTCTTCATTATGTAAATCATGAGCGTACGTATCACTTAATTCGTCAAAGTGACGAATTAAAGTCTAGTTATAATTATTATCATATCATTATTATCATCTGTATTGTCAGCATAATCTACAATGGCAGTAGTGTAGTATAGTACATGTAGAGTTAGGCCTTATAGTAGAGGTATCATTCTGATCATTATTATTCTGATTATCTTTTGCAAAACGTCTAGACGATAAACTCATGACAATTGACAATTGTCATGAATCATTGTCTTTAAGTTTACCATTAAATGCATCTGGTTCGAGTTTTGCTCAGGTATTTGGTACTGGATGATTTAAAAGGTAGAAATTAACTTGTGACCTATTCATTCTAGTCTTATTCATTTGCGTTATGTTTTATTCATTCAAGTTCTAATGTTTCTGACTGTTTTCAAGACATCATACGGTAGTTCTATGTAGCTTGATATCTCACGGTAATTTTGAGAGAAAAGCAATGCAAGCAATGATTTCTGAATTGTAGCGACAATTGCGTTCGCCTTTGCTGTTCTTCAATAATATTTGACAAGCAGTATTAATTAATTTTTCAATGACTCATGATAAATTCGTTTAACAATTGATTACCCTCTGTTGATTCTTTTGTTCGGATTTTTTTGCGGGGAAAATAGAAGTGAATGTATTGTTATTCTTATTTGTTCATCGTCTCTACGATGCTCTTTGAATCAAAAACAGCTTTTAGTGTTAGGCTTCCTGAAAGAAATTTCAATTGTTGTTAAGAATTTTTTGCTTGCACTCTGTAGATTATGATGATGTGTTTGATCTTTTTTTCAATACAAGATCAAACACATGATGAAAATCTACTGGCTGCATGCCAATAAGTTCTTGACAACAATAACAAAACGTGAGCTAGTGCTATTCGGTTTGACGTACACATGGCAATCACATGGTAGATACAATTATGATCATCAGTACTGGGTCAAATAAATTAAAGAGAACTGAATTTGAACCCGAGCCTTAGGATATCCCCTCTCGTTCTCTCTCCCTCTCTCTCTCCCTCTTCGTCGCCTTACTTTTCCCTCTTTTAACTCCCTGTGCATTTGTATGCCTCGATAATACAGAAAATAAACAATAAGATTCTCCCTCTTCCTAGTACATGTAGTAGGAGTAGTATTAGAAGCAGTATCACAATAATAATGACAACAATTATTATTATGGTTGGTGGTGTTACTAATGTTATTTTTGTAATTATCAGGTGGGCTGTATATCGTAAAGACCACCTTATAATTTCGTTATTGCCTTTGTTTATTTATTTATTTATTATCAGGTGGGCTGTAGATCGTACAGACCACCTTATAATTTAGTTAGATTTGCCTTTATTATCAGGTGGGCTGTATCTTATACAGACCACCTTATAATTTTGTTAAAATCGCCTTTATTATTCTTTATTGTTAGGTGGGCTGTATATCGCACAGACCACCTTATAATTTCGTTAGAATTGCCTTTATTATTTATTTATTCATCAGGTGGGATGTATATCGTACAGACCATCATATAATTTCGTTAGAATTACCTTTATTTATTTATCAGGTGGGCTGTATATCGTACAGACCACCTTATAATTTTGTTAGAATTGCCTTTATTTATTTATCAGGTGGGCTGTATCTAATACAGACCTCCTTATAATTTTGTTAAAATTGCCTTTATTATCAGGTGGGCTGTATATCGTACAGACCACTTATAATTTCGTTAGAATTGCCTTTATTATTTATTTTACTTATTTCAAACCACTTTTTTGTAAGCACGATTACTTGAAAATGGCTCAATCAAATGCCTTCAAATTTGGCACACATATATGTATAGGCATTTATGTACAAAACACAATAACGTTTTCAACTATGACCTTCACTGATGACGTCATCTAGGCGCCATTTTGTAAATTTTTCCGAAAATCAACTCATGAACATATCTTCATAACCAAAGCCATTTTTGATTCATCATATGAAAAACTTTCGTTCATCTGCTCCGCACGCATCGCACCGTGAGCTACAACACGTGAAATTCCTTACCATTTCATGCATTACCTACGCTAAATCACAGCAACAGCCTAACTAAACCCACTTTTAATACCATCTCGGCCTGAATTTTAAAGTTCAATGTTTTCTCTTTAAGATGATATAAATTTGAAATAATTTCATTCGTGGGGAAAGGTTGCACTTTTTGCTTTAAAATGTTTAAAAAAAACCTTTCACGACACTTTCTCTATGGAGGTCAACGGATTTTCGCCCAAAATCCGTCAACTCTCCATACTTATCTTGGCTGTATAACTGATTCGATCGGCGAATTGCACCATTTCGCATATCAAATTGAAGCAGAGGTTTCAAAGATTCCAGTAATGTATCATTCATTTTGATTGGATAAGAGGAAAAGGTTGCACTTTTGCATCCAATGATTTGCTGTCTCTCATGTATGCTCCTTTTCGCGCAAGAGCATGACATATGCCACACTACACGAGTTCCATAGACGTACACATTAGCGTGCGAACTTTTGCGTTGCATGTGATTTGAAACAGCACGTCTCCTCTCGGAATGTTCTTCGAACTTGTCCATTTTGTGTAGTTATTTCTTTCAATATGTGAGTTTTAACCTTAAATATAGAAAGAAGAAGACATGTAGACTGTAGTAATGATAATTAAATGGTGATACATTATGGATTTGTTGTGTAATTTGCCAGTGACCATGAAGAAACACAAAGGATTTTGTAAAATTGTTCGTCGTAAACCTCAGACCCTGAGAGAGGAATGTTCCATTTGATTTTGGGGTTAGATATATAATTAGTGAACTCCTTGATATTGAATTATCGATATGAATTCAATCTTCAACAGTTTTAAAGTCTTGTTATTGTTTTTGTGTCGTCTTAGAGTTTCATTAAAAGACATAAACATGCAAATGAAATCGTCCTTGTTTTATGTTCATGTTATGAACAAGACCCATTCTCCCTATTTTGTCATAATGGACGCACCCAGTGATCTGTGTTACGCGCCAGTGCACACTGCGGGACTTGGTGCGAAGCTCTGTGCAGAGTTGACCGAGCCGGTGAGCAATCCATTTTATGAACGAATTCGCCCCAAAGTTTTCCATATGATTTTTCATGATTGAGGTCAATATTCGTCCGGTCAATTTCAGGTCAAAACACGCGCGCGTGCGCGTACGTCCACGCGTCAGTGCGCGCGCAAAATATTAAAATGCTCAAAATAGTCTCAAAATAATTGTACATACGTTTTAGGCCATTTTAAGCATTTTATAAAAATATCTCGCACACGCGCATGCGCGCGTGTTTTCGCGCGTTCTGGCATTTTGCAACAAAGAATCGCCAATTTTTCTTTGTCATCATATTTGGCACATTTTCCCAAGCATTTTGATACCTTGTTCACATATTTCTGACCATTAATAACGGAGTGAGCGTCCGTTTAAGATACACGTCCGTGCGAGCTCTTGTAATACATAGCATATATGGGAAAAAACATGCCTATACAAAATCTATTGTAACTCTTTAGGATGCAAGGTGACCCCAATTTTGTTTTCATATTTTGATAGATTATGAATTGGAGATATGATTTCATGTCTCATGTGACCCTCAATTAACGCATGACGTCTTCATAATGGCCTCCGAACTCAAAATTCCAATTTGCATATTATGACGTCAGCATATTTATGGAAAATTGATTGTATCTCTGTAAGTATTGATCGATTTTCTTCCAAATTTTCATATGTTCTAGCTGAGACAATTTTCTACAAATGCGGTTCCTATTATTTTTCATTTTGACAAAGGCATTATGGCGGATTTTTGCGATTAAAAGAGGCATATCAATTTTTCAAATTTTACGTGTATTCTCTATAGGACATGAGTTTTTCTCAAAACTGGATTCTACATTCCCGTCTTTCGCGAGCAATATCTCTGTCGTTTTAGCTTCGTTTACGCTGAACTTCGAGTATGTTGTAGCTGAGACAATGAGCTATCTCAAATGTGCCCTTTATTTTGTCTCAAATTTTAGTTCGACCAGTCCACCTGTACTTGTTCCAAACAAGTATTACAAATTTAGTTATTCTTTCTTATTTCTAACCACTTTTTTGTAAGCACGATGGCTTGAAAATGGCTCAATCAAATGCCTTCAAATTTGGCACACATATGTATAGGCATATGTACAAAGCACAATAACGTTTTCAACATTGACCTTGACTGATGACGTCATCTAGGCACCATTTTGTAAATTTTTTGGAAAATCAACTCATGATCATATCTTCATAACCAAAAGTTTTTTCTCATTCATATTTATCATGATTAAAGGTATTACAAAGTTTTGGTATGGGATCATGAATTTGGTTCAAATTAACATATTGGAAGCATATGCGTTCCTACAATATTCATTGATCGTTGTCGCCATTGAAATCGAGTCTAAAGTTATGAAATTATAAATAATAAACTCTTTATGTATATAGCTCCCTCTCAAGGTCAAGATTTTAATTTAGCTATGAAACAATGTTTCTTGACTAAAATCGACCGATTAGCTAATCCCATTTGGAAATTATATATCACAATTACATATTCTGATATTTTCATGGTCGCAGCTCCCATTGCACGGCCATAGGCGCTATTTTAACTTTGTCAAAATTTACCGGGAGCACCGGTAAACTTTTATATTCAATTTTTCTCGAAAACAGAAGTGTTTTAGGGGCTAATTTTTTTAGTGCTTATAATATATCCACAGGGGCATCCAAATATATCAAAATTGTAAATATTCACTATCCACCCAATTTTCAAAATTTCCCAAAACTTTGTATTACCTTTAAGGTCAATATCCATCCGGTCAATTTAAGGTAAAAAAATGCGCGCGTACGCGTACGTCCGCGCGTCAGCGCGCGCGCAAAATTTTAAAAATGCTCAAAAAAACTCAAAATCATATAGCATACGTATTAGGCCATTTACAGCATTTTATAAAAAATCTCGCAAACGCGCATGCGCGCGCGTTTTCGCGCGTCCTGACATTTTGCAAAACAGAATCGCCAAATTTTCTTCGTCATCATATTTAGCACATTTTTTTCAAGCATTTTGATACCTTGTTCACCTTTTCCTGACCATTAATAACGGAGTGAGGGTCCGTTTAAGATACATGTCAGTGCGTGCGAGCTCTTGTAATACATAGCATATAAGGGAAAAAATCATGCCCATACAAAATCCATGATATGTTCTAGCTGGGACAATCTTCTACGAATGCAGCGTTCACAATTTTTCATTTTGACAAAAGCATCATGGCGTATTTTTTTCGATTAAAGGAGGAATATCAATTTTTCACTTTTTGCGTGTATTCTCTATGGGACATGACTTTTTTTCAAAACTGGACTCTACATTCCCGTCTTTCGCGAGCAATATCTCCGTCGTTTTAGCTTCGTTTGCGCTGAACTTCGAGTATGTTGTAGCTGAGACAATAAGCTATCTTAAATTTGCCCTTTATTTTGTCTCAAATTTTAGTTAGACCAGCCCACCTATTCTTGTTCAAAACAAGTATTACAAATCTAGTTATTATTATTATCATCAACAATGTCACCGGAGCAAGTGTCGCTTCAGGCAGAGCAAATGTCGGCGGAGCAATTGTCGGCGGAGCAATTGTCGGCGGAGCAACTGTCGTTCGAGGAGCATTTGTCACCGGAGCAATTGTCGCGTTTTGCGGAGCAATTGTCGGCGGAGCAAATGTCGGCGGAGCAATTGTCGGCGGAGCAATTGTCGGCGGAGCAAATGTCGGCGGAGCAAATGTCGGCGGAGCATATGTCGGTGGAGCAAATGTCG
This sequence comes from Strongylocentrotus purpuratus, assembly GCF_000002235.5. Lineage (NCBI taxonomy): Eukaryota > Metazoa > Echinodermata > Echinoidea > Camarodonta > Strongylocentrotidae > Strongylocentrotus > Strongylocentrotus purpuratus. The sequence goes on from NW_022145610.1 coordinate 21,322,608, forward strand.
GCGGAGCAATTGTCGGCGGAGCAAATGTCGCGGAGCAATTGTCGCGTTTTGCGGAGTAAATGTCGGCGGAGCAATCGTCGGCGGAGCATGTGTCGGGTTACCATTTAAAGCCAATGTACTCTTGACGACCGCCCCCCCTTCCCAATTCGATTTGTGTAAAGTAAATTTGATAATAGAGAGAAAAGTGATGATAACGATAATGATAACAATGATGATAACGATTTTTTTTTTTAATCTGTTTCTGTCAGGACAATACAAATTATACATTTATTCCCATGGCCAATGGAGAGACTTTTCGCCCCGACCTGTCTCTTTAGGTGGCCATAATTATATAACCCTTGTCAATGTTTCGTCCTTGTTTTCACGAAGTGACGGTAGTGAGGAAAATCGTAACGCAAAGTGAATGCAATTTTTTTTCACTACCGTCACTTCGTGAAAACAGCGACGGTTTAGTTCAACCAAAGGTTCAACTCACCCGATTTTGTTCTCGACAGAGTATTCATATATATTTTTACCCTAAAAATACAATTTCACACTTGACTGATTTGATATAAATGACAGAGATTATTGCCACGTACAAGAATCTGTAGACTCATTTCACAAAAACTTGCACTGTATTCGTTCAGGCATATAGAAGCGCTATAAACTGTAAGTCAACAGCAAGGCAGCGACGTGTACAAACCTCAATTAGCAATTGAATATTGGGCAAAAGGCGTTAAAAGTAGCAAGGATAAACGAAAAGAGAGTTATATTTATACGTTTTGGAAGGTGAATGTGATCATTTATCAGTGAATTGGGTAAGTACACTATCGTGCCACTATTTGTGCACACTTCTGTTCCAAACACTTAAACGTGTAGACAAGTTTCATATAGGTTGATCAAAATAATGTTAAATATACTTGATTACGTGGTGTTCTACTTTGGAGGTTGATATAGCATGCCTTCTCTTTGAGCGTTTGACGTATACATGCTGTTAAAGTGACTCGGTAACATTGTTGAAGGTTGATGAAAAAAATTGCTTAATTTTTGTATAAAATGTTACTTATTATATTCCTTCTACTATACTAACCCTCTGACATGCAAAAAAAATTCCTGAACAAATTCTCAAACCACAAAGATATCTATAGTTTTCTTTGAAGGCGTCGATGTGAGGCACCCTCTAACAGTGAATAACAGTAAATTCTCCCAACCATTTTTGAATTTTCCCAACCGTTTTTCCGTGAGAAAAATACATAAAACAGGCTATAAAAATCTGTCAACACTTAACTGTCCTGGAATGAAATGTAGAGCCATTTTATTGCTTTGTGACGATTTACATTCACCTAAAATGTAATTAAATTGTCCTTGTCTTGATGCTGAAGAGGCTTTGACAAGTAGCAGAATAGAAGTAGAATAATATAGTTGGGAGAATTAAGGAATCGATCAGATCAGTTTTTCCCAATTTGTACCATGAATAATGATCCGTTTTCACTCAAATTTTCAGATTATCTTTAATTGTACATCTAGCATTGACGTCACTACCTTAGTACCGCTATCTTTCATCTGAACAATGTTACAAAGTCCCTTTAATCTATTGACAAAGCTGAAACAAAAAGTGCTCATGGTCCATTGAAATGTCAATTTGTGCAGTTTAATATAGGTTATGTTGATGATCAACTGTAATTTATTATGTAGGGTTTGTTTATTTTTGGGGAGTAAAATAACCATTTCAGGTTTTTATTTTTTCATAATGATATAAACATATTCACATTTTCAGCATTTGCCTCCATTTCTGGAGGGATATACATGGTTTTATAATATTTTCTTCTATCTGTAAACGATAATTTAATAGGTAAATCAAAATATGAAGAAGTCTCTCTTTTGGTCTTTTCTTTTTAAGTTCTTTTCCAACAAAGCTTTTGTATATAGTAAAAAGTGCATAATTCAAAATAATATCAACACTTTTTTTCCTTCTTTGAATTAAAATCAATACCAAACAATACATGACATGGTTTCAAATTAAAATTAGACATGAAATATTTCTTTATATCCCTTTAAACTTCACTCCAAAACTTAATGACTTCGTTACAAATAAAGGAACATGTGCATAAAATCACCTGTTTGATTACAATATAATTAATTGCTCAGTGGCATTTACCTTCCATTTAAACAAATTATATGGTACTGCATTTTCAGTTTAACTTAATAAAATTTGGATTGGACTTTAAAAGATTATTATTATTATTATAATTATGAATTTGAAATTTAAATTAATTAGTAAGCTGTCTTTTATACCTTTTAACTTAAATAACCAATTCAGGTACATATTCAATTTCCAAAGTATTACGGCAAAATTCCTCTGCTCTAGATTCTTCGATTTTAGTTTTAATCAACTCATGATATATTCTTTTAACTGTCAACTGTCTAACTGAAATCATATCCTCAACCAATTTTATATCATTATATACAAACGCTGTGGATCTAAATGTTATATACTCTCTATGTTCTACATTCATATCTGCAAGTACGAACACATATGTTAAATAATTGTCTCGCACTGCCTCACGGTTATATTGGGAGCATGTGATTGTATTCGATGAAGGCTTGCAGAGCAATTCTTGGACTATAATTATCTTTTCTACGCCCAGCTTTAAACCTTAATTCTCTTCGGGTGCTTAATCAATTGTGCGTTATGTTTAATGTTGGTTAAACTTCATGCGTCATGTTGTGGTGTGCACAGTACAAGCTTCTTATATACGTATCTTACATAATTAAGTTTTGTTTAGTAGTATTTTAGTGTATTTTGTATACTTTTTTAAAAACTTTTGTTTTTTGTTTTCGTTTTTTTTTTTTTTTGAAATGGTACAACAATTTCCATGCGTTCGCTGTAGTAAATGTGTTAAAGCAAATCAGAAAGCACTTCTCTGTACTTCTTGCCGAAACTGGGTACACATATCATGTTCAGAAATCTCTGTAAAGAGTTACGATGACCCTAACGAGCATTTTGTAAATTGGGAGTGTTCAAGAAGTCTTTTAAACCATCTTCCAAATTATATTGTGAATAATTCAGAGTCCGACGTCGACGATTCTAATAACATAGATCCCTCATGTAAATCTGGTGAGAACATATCTTTAAAATATGATCAACTTTCTAGTAAAGGGATTAAATTTGTCCGCCTGAATATTGTAAGTCTTTTGAAATATCATGAAGAAATCAAGCAAATCATGTTTGAAAATGAAATACAAGTTCTTGCTCTGAATGAGACTAGATTAGACAGCTCTATTGCAGACAGTGAAATGTACATACCCCATTACTCATTACTTCGAAAAGATAGGGATAGAAATGGGGGTGGAGTGGCCATTTATGTCCATGAGTCTATTCATATCAACTTAGTCATGATTCTCTTGAACGTTTAGAAGCATTGTGCATAAAAGTTTGTTTGAAGAACACGAAGCCAATTATTTTTGTAAACTGGTATAGACCACCAAATTCAAAAGTCGAGGTCTTTAATCACTATGAGGACTTTTTGGTTTTTGCAAATGGTCTCAATGGACAACTCATTATTATGGGTGACATTAACTGTGATATCACGAAAAAACCTTTTGAAGGATATACGTAAGTCTATAATCAAATAAATTATATATATTGTTTGAAACAGGTAAATGATACATTGTATACAAGAGTAACCGATAGATCCTGCATACTTGTTTACCATATGTTAACGGATTATCCCGATAAGGTGGAATCGTTTGGTGTTATTAAAAATGGTATGAGTGACCATTATATCAGTTACTTGGTGTGGAAATGTAAACATACTTCCCAAAGTGAAACATTTGTATCGTTCAGAAAGTCGAGAAATGTAGATTTAGAAGCTTTCAGGTCTGATTTGCGTGATCAAAACTGGAAGAAAGTAAAAGAGTTTAGTGATATAAATGATGCAGTTAGTGAATGGGAAAAGTTGCTGTTGGAAGTAGTTAACAAGCATATGCCATTAAAGACAAGACGAGTGACAAAAAACCCTCCACATGAATGAATAGTGAAATACTTACTTTAATGAAACAGAGAGATAAAGAAAAACTGAAAGCCAAGAAGAGAAACAGTGATGACTTATGGAAACTGTATAAACGCATGCAAAATAAAGTTACCACCGAGATAAGAAAATCCAAACGTAAACACATATGTGATAAACTGTCTGAAGTCACCAATAGAAATGAATCTTGGACAACACTCAAAAGTTTAATGGGTAATTGTAATTCTTCTAACAGCACTTTTCCAAAGAAAATTCAAGTGTAATAGCGAATGAGTTTAATAACCACTTTGCAGATATAGCGACAAATGTATGCACAAATAACACAAGGGCTAATAACCGGCTTTATGCCCATGGTGAAAAGGTTTCTGACAGAAAATTTAAATTTGTAAATGTATCTCAATCTTATGTCTTGAAACAAGTAATGTCAATGAAAACAAAAAAGTCCGTCGGGTTAGACGAAATTTCTATGTATATTCTTAAAGAGTCAATATCTGAAATGATTGAATCTTTTACGTTTTTAATCAACAAATCTTTATGGGAAGGGGTTGTGCCTGACAAATGGAAAGTCGCAAAAGTAATACCAATACACAAAAAAGGAGATAAACTTGATTTCAATAATTATAGGCCGATCTCACTGTTGCCTTGCGCCTTTAAAGTTATGGAAAGAGTCGTTCAGCGACAATTGCTGGATTATTTAAAGTGTCAACACTCCACCGTGACAGCACTAGCCGCAGTCACAGATGATTGGTTTTACTCTATCGATAAAGGTAATTACATTGGAACAATTTTTGTAGACTTGCAAAAAGCATTTGATAAGATCACCTAATCCTTGTATCTAAACTTGAATCTATGGGTGTAATTGGTGTAGAATTACAGTGGTTCAAACACTATTTATCAAACAGAAGAATAAGAACTTCGGTAAATAATGTCCTTTCTGATGAAAGATTAACTACGAAAGGTGTGCCGCAGACTATAATCACCTTGTTGTTGTACCTCTTTATGTATGTTTATATGATGTTTGTTTTGTTTGTTTGTTTGTTTTTGTTTTTGTTTGTTTTTGTTTTTGTTTTTGTTTTTGTTTTTTTGTTTTTTTTTTCCTTTAAGTATTTGTATTAAGTTTTCGACTGATACTATGTATATTTTGTATATTGTAAACTGGCCCCATGGAAGGCCAGCAGCAACAATTATAGTTGCAGCTGAATATGGGCAACCAGCCGTATATTTGTATTTGTATCTGATTTTTTTTTATTATACGGAAATAAAAACAACAACAACAACATTCCCAAGTAAGAAGAAGAGGACGAAGAAGAAGAAGAATGGAAACATTAATAGCACCCACACCACGGTTACAGCATGCCTACCCTTCCTACCAGTTCCCATTTTTATTTAACACCTGGGGGGAAGAGAGCCAAATGAAATACAATGTCTTACTACAGATCTAGAGTACATAGATGTACTTTAGGCCACTTAAGAACAATAATAAGTTTCATGTGCCCCCCTCTATCTCTCTTTCTTTCTGTCTCTCCATTTCTAGTTGACATTTCGGTACAATGGGAGTAAGTAGGGAGTATCTGATCTTCAGTGTAGCGACGATTGCTTCCGCTACCTTTGTGATTCTTACCATATATTCGGGAATGGAAAAACATGAAAAAGGTAGATATTATGTCTATTTTTCTCTTTTAATCATAATTTTGATTTTATTTAAAGGAGAGGGGGCTTGGGTAATACCTCAGTCATATCTCCAGACCGACTCAACACTGATCTATGTTGGCCTTTAGGGATAATGTAATGCTTTTTTTTTTTTCGGGCTGTTACCGGTCTGATGTCGGTCTCAGTGGTATGACTAGGGTAGATCAGGCCCCCTCTTAAATTTTTAAAAATGCGATTTATTCTAATTAATCGCAAGTCCGCCAATCAATCGCAAGTTGGCAGTCTCTCATCTCGTATGTGCATAGTTGCTATTGATATCAATCGTAACTATGTACATAAGAGATAGGAGACTGCAAACTTGCGATTGATTGGAGGACTTACGATTGATTTGGATCGATCGTAACTCTTTGTAAGACGGGGCCCTGATATATATATTCCAAACAGTAATAGCAAATCGGTCGATTTTATTCAAATCACATTGTTTTATAGCTAAATTAATATGTTGACCTTGAGAGGGCGCTATACAACATAAATAGTTTATTATTTACAATTTCATCACTTTAGACTCGATTTCAACCGCGACAACGATCAATGAATATTGTAGGATTGCATAATGCTTCCAATATGTTTATTTGAACCAAATTCATTACCCCATACCAAAACTTTGTATTACCTTTAAGTTATGATAGAACATCGATAGAAGACGACTCACATTACCATTCTCGACTTCTTAATCCTTGTCTGAATTCAGTCCCCCCCCCCCCCCCTCCCCCTGCCTCCTCCTGGGCGAAGCGCGGAAGCTTTGACGTATTATTAGACAAAGACGATTCGCTGTACCCCAGTTCCTCTCTCTCTCTCTTTTTTTTGGCCGGCGTTTTTTGGGGGGCGACCGCCCCCACCGCCCCCCTGGCTACGCGCCTGTTAGGAAGATAACGTTACCACTATTAGACTACGGCAATGTATTATAAGAATGAAGGGCCACCACCAACCCTAGCAGGGTTGTTATGACTTTCTTCTGTCCTTCAATCAGAGCGATAATCCTTCCGTCTGTGGACCACGCTGTTGAGGTTTTTTCATAGGCGATGTTGGCTGTTTTATTGGCATTTTCGTGTTGGTTTTATTATACGCACAACCAGCCGGCCCATGTATTGTCATTTTTAATTAAATAATTAATTAACGGTCACCGTATTTTGTTTAAAGTGGAGCTGAATTGGTATGATTATTTTGGGGTCTAAAGTTACCTTCATAGCAATGTTAGGTTCTAAAAGGGCACTAGAAATGTCATAGATAAGAATAAGAGCGTTAACCATGCACTTTGAAGGCATTTGCGGTCTGAAAACAGAACTCAACTATCCCTTTAAGTGATGCACAGATAAAATAACCCGGAACTGCGAGATAGAGTACATTTTCCTCTTTCTGTAGCTGCTTTATTATTCCCCTGTTTGAACTTTTACATAGCTTGGCTACATCGTTTAGATTAGTTTTATTTTGTTTCCTATTTCATCATATATATATATAATAATAACAAATTCAATTTGGATAATCCTTCGTCACCCTCAATTTACAAATAATAATTAAAACGAGGGGGATTTTTCATTAGTGATCAAAATACTTTGAACAGCTGAATGAAGGATTAAAAATTTCTGCCAAAGTAATGGGATTATTTAGAACATTAGTAATAACAAAATGATATGTTGCCTTGCATTCCTCCGCCATTCTACACGTGAAATTAACACTAGAGTTTTGGTGTAGCTCATAGACCAAAATGATAATTAGAGTGTCTAAATCATTTAGGGATTGTGCGAGTTTTCTCATATTGGCTAGATGTAAAAAGTGATTTAAAAAAACACGTATTTATTTTCTTTAACCATGTACAGATCGAGTTTTACAACCAAGAATCACAATGTCACAACGGTCCAACGATCACTTTCTGCAGAACTGTCCGGCAACCCAGGTATAAGAATGCTCAGGAGCAGGCGCGTACGCAGGGGTGGGGGGTGTTTTGGGAGTTGAACCCCCCCCCCCTCAATTTTTGTTATGTATGTGTTTTTTAGAACCCCCCCCCCCCTTCAAAAAAAAAATGAATACATTTTTTGTGGGTGCTAAAGGGTGACAAAAAAACTGAGCTTAACCCCCCCCCCCCCCCCCCCTACAAAACAAAATATCGGTAGGCATAATTTTCCAATTCCCCCTCCCTTATTCAGCGGCTGGCTGAGTCCTTCGAAATTTTCGGCGCGATTTTCAAATTTTAAAAGCCCCTCCTCAAAAAAATCCGGCGTAAGTTACTGCTTAGAATTATGACAAGGCCACCCAAAGATAGGTCAAGCCGGGGCAAATGGGTGAGGGGGATAGGGTGCTGCAGTCCACGAGAATTATAACAACATTTAATCATCACACTGTGGGCACCAAGATGACGTTTTTTCCTTTCTATTTTCATTAGTGATAGAATTTAAGATGCGTGAAGTATTTATTATAAGGTCATCACTTTCCAGTCTTTAATTTCTTCCCGTAATAAACATCACGGCTCTTATATGTTCTTTCACGTGAATCTAGATCGAATTGAAGCTAGATCTACATTATTAAGACTGATCGCGCCAACAATCTGAAAGTAAGAATGAAGGATTATAAAGAAGCAATGTACCTAGTCGTGTGTATTCTCTCAAAGTTGGGAATTCTTTCCTTCTCATTCTTTATTTCCCTCTCTTTCTCTTTCTCCCACAAACATGTATACTGCACACACGCACGCATTCTCTCTTTCTCTCCCATCACCGCTCTCTGTCTTACTCTTTTGCCCCTCTTTTTCTCTCTCTATATAAATATCTTAATTCCTCCACCCCCTCCCTCCCCCATTCCCCTCTCTCTCTTGTTTGTCTCTCGCTCTCTCTCTCTCTATCTCTCTCTTTCTCTCTATCACACTAACGCACACACACACACACACATACACACACTCGTACACACATAATCTCTCCCTCTCTCTTGCTCTCTCTCTCTCTCTCTATCTCTGTCTACCCTACTCTCATTTCCCCGTCCATAATGCTTTCTCAATTCTAATGTGTTCTTTTTTTCTTGTATCTTTTCCATGTCGTATACAACACGGACTTGTGGACCGCTACAGGCTTTGCGTCGACACACCCAACGTCATGGTTGTTCCTCCCTCGGCTTCTGTGACAAAGAAACCTACAAGCTGAACAAAATAATTACAAATCCGAGCTACCTTCGGAATATCTACGTCTCCGAAAGATACCGAACCATCATCTGTCTCATTCCGAAAGCAACCAGCATGAACTGGGTGAGAACTCTAATGATACTAGAGGGCGCGATCAACTCGACGAATGGCTTGGCGCCGCAAGAAATAGTAAATGCAGCCAAGAAGCATCTCCGCGTGCTAGGCCAGTATAAACCTGACAAGAGGCTTGGTATATTACGGAATTACTCGTCGGCGATCTTCGTGCGCAATCCGTATTCCCGTCTTCTGTCCGCTTTCCGTGACAGACTGGAGACCTACCCCAATCGGAATATGTTACATCGTAAATGGTTTAACAAAAATATCTATTTGAAGTTCGGGAACCATTCTCCCGCAGAGATGCCGGATCGGTCGATGCCAAGCGAGAAATACAACGTCACTTTCAAAGAATTCGTGGACTATTACCTGAGTGTAGAAAAAACTCAGGACGTGCACTGGCGAGAACAATACAAAGTCTGCCCACCATGTTTCGATTACGATTATATCGGCAACGTCGAAACGTACGCAGACGATTTTAAGCAAACCGTTCAGATATTTGATGCCACTTCGAAAGTGCCACTTGTGAAAGCGCCACATGCGACCAATAGTTCTGAGGATGGCGTCTTGCGGAGGTATTATGGAACACTGTCGGATCTTCAAATGAAGAAGCTTGAAAAGCTGTTGAGTTCGGATATGAAATTGTTCGGTTATTCGATTCCTCGAGCAATTCAAAGAAATTCATTTTAAGCCTCGTTCACATGCACAAAACGCGGCAAAACCGCGGCAGAATTTTAACCACGTTAATGATGACGTAGAGTAATGCACTTCACGTTGCTGTATCTTATGACACAGCTAGAGCTCGGTCAATACGCGCAGGATCTTCGTGGCACACAGTTTAATTAATTTAAATTTAAATTTAATCGTATTTCGTTTCCAGTGGTTCACCGCGGCATATCTGAACAAGCCTTCAATGTCAGTGTTGATACCTTCCAATTAAAGTATCATTACACATGTTAAGTATGATGTATTTAAGTAATATTGACTGCCTTCTGGGCATTATATCGCCCGAACCGAAGGTGAGGGTGATATATGACAAGTCGTATTGCCCTGAATTAGGCAGTCAATATTACTATTATTAACCACATCAGACAGCTAGAGCAAACAAGAAACTCTTACTATATACTCTTAAATTATGTAGGCTACACAGGGTTTCCTAGCATTAGAAGTTGCAAAAACATTGTCAAACCAGCACTGTTCATCCAGTGTTTGATACACTGCAAACAGTTTGCCTAGGGTGTGATTATTACGTCACAATAGAGTTCGCGCAAAGTGCGCATTTTCTGATACACGATGCGCGATGTAAATTACAATAGCTGATGCGCGATGTAAATTACAACTGGCACTATATTATTGCTCACTAGTTTAACACGCATTTTGCCATTGACTTTTCAGAGCGGGCTAAAATATTTGTCCATTGACTAACTGTATAACCTATATTGCCCGCCAAATTACACACAAATCCCATTGACTGTTCTGAGCGGGCTAAAATATTTGCGCATTGGTTTACTGTATAACCTATATTGCCCGCCAAATTACACACAAAATCCCATTGACTTTTCTGAGCGGACTAACTTATTGTAATTTTGCTGACTTATCCATCAAACTTTGAGGGCAATAACATTTAAAAATTGCCCTGCTCAGATGTCTGATACGGTTAATAATATGGTATTAATGACTGCTTTGAGAGAAATAGTTGTTTTATTACGCTCAAGGGAAGGTTAGAATTGTGCTATTCCCCGAGGCTTGCCGAGGGGAATAGCCCAATTGTAACCTTCCCGAGAGCGTATGAAAACAACTATTTCTCGAATATTAAAGCAGTCATTAATACTTTTATATGCTGAAAAAAAATAGACTAAAAAATGAAAAATTAAAAATATTTATCATTTTGTCGAAGACGGGATTCGAACCCTTGCGTACAACAAGAGGTGTACCGAAAACCAACGCTTAGACCACTCGGCTATGGCCCGCCGTTAACATGCTTGGCAGTTTTCTCCAATATATACATTAAAATGGATTGAAACCGGCTTCGCATGTGATGAATGCTTCGCAAAAGCTCCATATATGGACTCTTCTTTTACTGTTGCAATGCATATTGGCACGAACTTAGATCAAGATCTATCGGCAGATGTTGTTTTTTTGTTTTTGGAAGTTTATTTTCGTCTTCATGTCAACAATGCAAGATAAAATTGTCGGTAAGATCGATCGAGATTCAATTGTGTTGAAATTACCGACCAATCCTTCGCACACATACGGCATCCTCCATCGCTCAAACCATTTTTTAACATGTAAACCTATGGGGTAACCATGGAGGCTGACCAACTGTTTTTAATAACCATGGTTATTAAAAATATTGAAATGTTTTATGCATGGTTACCGAGAATTTTACAGGAACAGTTGAAGTTTATGAATGCAATTCGACCAATCAGATGGCTGGATTTCTTAAGTGAGGTATATAATACTCCATATCCTTCAAAAAAAATATTTTAAACAAATCATAGATATATAATAATGGTATAAGGGACATTATAGATGCTATGTTATTGGACCTAATTATGTTCATGACCAATGATTATATAAGAAAGTCTAGATCAAACGGAAATATATATGTTTGCCAAAAAAAAAAAATCGAAATTGTATTGTCGAAAAATACATGTCAATATAACGAGTACATAAAAAAAGCAATTTGTATTTCCCCTTTTCTTCATTATTATGACTATCGCTGTCACACATGTTTTTCCTTTCAAAAAGTATATACAACATTATGCTATTAAAGCTCCGGAGTCTTATCTCAAAGGAGAATGACAGCCCACAAGACCGCCACAGCCGGTCTCGTTTTAAGGAAGGTTAAGGTTTGGGATCAGGTATAGTAATGGGTCTACGGTTGAAGCTAGAAATTCGAGCTCACTTCGATCCATCAGATCTCCGCGTCGGATTTGGTCGTTAGGTTCACTTTCGTTAAAACATGCCCCTATATATTCACGAAAGGTCTGGTAAATTGAGAGCAAATAATCAAAACGATTCCAAAGATGATTCTTTAGATGTCTTTCTAAATGTACATTTGTGAAAACATGCCGATACACCCAGAAATTGACGAAGTACCGATCGCTCGCCTTTTTTAACGAAATCCTTTGATCATTTATCGCGTCTCGCGGTGAACGAAATATTGTGACGAGAATAAACGAAGACAGCAGTATGGTCAGCTTTCAAACGTGTGCGCTATCAGCCATCAAATCGGAAATATCGTCAATCAAATTTACTGCTATGTTTAAACATATCAATGATAAAAATATGTCGTCAATTTGTCACGAATTATCATCTAATTAAATGACCAAGATGAAAAGGTTCGCAGTTTGTGATTCAAGAGTAACCCACTGTCGCTCAGAAGATGTGTCAAATATTCTGATACGATAGTGGTACTACTCCACATCCCCGAGATTTAAATGAACTGAGAAGAGAAATAAATATAACTTGCATTGTGATCTTTAATATTCATTTGAGTTTAATTGAATTTAATTGAATTTATTATTCTTCTGCAAAATTAAATTAACAATTCAGCAATATAACATATTTACTACACACATTTATCTACTGCTTTGTCCTTTTTATTTATGTGGTAATGTAGAAATTTCCTTATTTGATCGTTAACCAAAGTATTTAGAGATACCATACGTGTGAAAGTTTTAAACATGTAGTCAGGGACCGCATCACTAAAAAGGTCTTGTTGGGACTAGGATACATTCACTGAGTTCATGTAGTTTTCTCCAATTTTAATACTTGTTTACTTTTTATATCATGAATCAGACGCCGAATATGTTTTAATTGTATGTTGGAAAATACTTTTTATTTTCAGGTAAATTCTATGTACATTATAGTTTGTAAGACGAGAAGTGGATGAATATGTAAGACCTTGGTCAAGAGAGAGGGTGGATAATGAGAGATGATAATGCTGAAGGTGTCAGTAAGAGGAAGATCAGGAGGTTCCGAGTTTAAGAGAGAATTGTAGTGAATCTACTGTAATTTCGAGGTATGTACAATTAAAATCACATGTGATTAAAGATAAACTTTAGTACTGGTATTAATGCGATTGCATTGTGAAGAAAAGGTGTGGAAAGGATCAGAAACAGTTGATCATGTAGCATGTAAGTATTGGTGTGCACTGCAAGGTTCTGGAGTCATCAAAATCAAAATAAATTTGACCGAGTCTTGGTAAAGTAACAAGCACTGTACACAGAAAGCTGTATGTGGGACAACACACATGGTGTCGGGGCTAGTACTACCTTGATTTCCTTGTCTTTCTATGCTCATTACTCAGCCCGTAAACATTTTCTTTCAAAATTGTTTGGCGCATGTCATTTATTTGTAATCTTGAACATTCAGTGTAAGTTTCGTTTGATTCTGAGAGAATTTTTTTTTTTTTTTTTTTTTTACCAGAACTGGAGTTTATCTTTAGGTATTAACTTTGAAATTGGGAAGTTCCTATAGCCATGAGTGTATTATATAAATGTATGAAGATTGAAAGTTTTCTACACTTTGTGGCCCGAATTCACAAAGTATGTTTGTCGACAAACCTCCTTATGTTTTTTACAAACCAGGTTTGTAAAAAACGCGTCAAAACGCGTCATATGACGTACATAAACCTCGGTTTTTCGACAAACCTCCTTTGTGAATTCGGGCCTGAGTGGCTAACGGTGATAATGTATAGTTCGACTAGCGCACACTTGCTGCACACAGACAATGGGTTTTGCTCCGTGAGTGTGAGTTTGCTCACGCATGTATAAAAAGTTTTATTCTTTAAATAGACAATTGAGTTATGTTTAATGAGATGTATATAGCAGTAGAATAATTAAAGGAATTATAGTACATGTAATTGAGTGTGAGATGTTATAAAGTGATTTAGTAATAGCCTACAGGGTGCACAGTGAAGCACATTGTTGAATGTTGCTCGGCATGGTTTTTTTTTCGTTGTTTATTTAGTGGATGGTGACTAATCTAGGTGTCAGACCTTACTTGGTCAGAACCAGTTCATGAGTATACATCAAATTATATGGTTTTGATATTTACAACTATGTAATACAATAATATCATCAATAGAGATATGTTTTGGGTTGGGTTATATAGTAGAGGATGCATTAGGTAGCATTGGCCAAATGACCATACTAAATGATTGATATGTATGTCTTAAATCTCTAGGGGGTCTGCAGTATTAGAGACCTGTGTTCACTAGCAGTTAGCAGCACCTTAATTATTGAGTAGTTGAGCTGGATCACAGCCGAGGATACTCCAGGTATGAGTTAGTCTTTTATGTGAATATGTTGTTAAAAGACAAAGGTTATATTGGTAGTTTTGTTTTATGTAAGCAAAAGCTTAAGTAGCTAATTATCATCTGTATATGAATGTCAATAGACCCATGTAGTATTTAATTATTTTGTATGGTTACTCACGATACTAGGACTATGAGTCATCGCTTGTAGTCACATTATTATTCTTTCCATTGTGGATTCATTATTTACCCTTGTTGAAGATGCAAATTGTCGTTCTGTGATTAAATTATAGGGAAGATGTATTCTATAGTAGTCGTAGTTATAAGAGAAGTATATCCGGAATATCGATTATGTCACTTACTAACTATACACTGTATGATGGTTCTTCATAATAATCACATTATCAGTTATTCAAGTTCAGGATACATTGTAATAATTGAGTATTTTATCTGAAACGACTTTAAAGACTTGTGTTTCTGTGGAAACACACAATACATTTTAGTTGTTGTTCATTGTAGTTACAGTTATATTGCCGAAATAAGTACCTGCAAACAATAAGGATAATTGTATTTTGTTTCAAAGAGTTCACATAGTTCCAGAAGAGTGACTGTATAGAATGGCAAGGTGTGAGACTATGTCTAACAGTGGTTGTTGTTCAGTTTAAACCTAAGTTGGGTGAGTCAGTCAGAATGGCCAAGTTATGTTGATTGTTTGTTTTAAGGAATAAACAGTTGGATTCATTTAATTGGATTGATGTTAACGAATAGTGATAGAAGAGTCATATGTTCATGTGTTTCTATAATAAGATAACAGACTTTTAAAGGATTAAAACAGTTGGATTCATTTAATTGGATTGATGTTAACAAATAGTGATACAAGAGTCATATGTTCATATGTGTTTCTATAATAAGATAACAGATGATGATGTACATGTATATTATAATCAGTGATCTAATATTGATGCATCGCCTTGAAGTGCTTGAAGATGACCGTGGCCTCTGCCGAGTTAACAAAATAAAAAAACAACCCATGCAACTGCATTGTATTCAATGTTAAATAAGAGATTAGTGAAGTGATTAAAAGTGAGCATGGCTGAACATATTGCTCCGATTGTCTCATTTTCGCTCGCGTGAACATTGCCAGCACAAACCACTGACCTCTACCTCCTGAACGGATCATCGCCCATTCCATTCACTATACGTTACGTACTATAAAGGCTGTATTGTCTGACCGTTCATGAATATTCATGTTTTTGCTAAACTCGGCAAAATGTTTGCTTTTACTAAATGGAAAAATTACGGTGGGGGGTTGGATGAAATGGACATAATGAAATAGGCAGAAGTGATATATGATAATTCATGCTTTTTATGTTTCGTGTGCTCGACCTATAATCTTACAATCGCTTGGTAAACTGAGTCCAAAGTTAGACTTGTTTCACATGTGTATTATAGGCAATGACGAGCTTGCAACCTATTTTGAAAAATTACGGTGGGTGAACTTTCAAAAGTCAATGAGACATGAGGGCTCAAATGAAAGAGCTAGTAATAACGTACGTCGGGGTGGATGTGCTTTTCGTTTAAACAAAAAATGAATTTTTTAAGATTTAAAAAAAAAACGTCCATATGCTAACATGTTAGGCTGCTGACTCTGATCATGCTCTGACGATAGGGGGCGTTGTGAAATGAGACTAACCGGAGCCATATGTTAATTTTGATTGAAAATAACAAAACATATTTAGTGAAATATTTCGTGCTGAGAAGTGCATTTGTGCAAGGTGCAAAAATTTAGCTTGGTGGAACAAAAAGAGACTAATACCGTGATATTAATTGTGTGTTGGTTTTAGTTACGGGTGTTAATAATAAATGTATGCAGGGTCCATTCCTGTTGACAAACTAAGACAGAACAATTCAGGACATAACAAATTAGATAATTTAAATTTCTATGTAAGGTCTAGTAAACTCGAAACTGAAAGAACAGATTATTAAACAAGTCTCCTCATTTAACTACCTCGGCAGCATGATCACCGAGGATGCCAGATGTGAGACAGAGATCAAGAGAAGGATAGCTCTCGGTAAATTTGCATTTTCAAAGCTAGGCAAAATTCTGACAAATCGAACAATGAGTATGAGGACCAGAAAAAGATTATTGAATTGTTACATCTACCCAATACTTATGTATGGTAGTGAAACATAGACTTCAGCCTCTGATACTAATAAAAGCGTTTAGAAAGTTGCAAAATATGTTTTTTAAGAAGAATGATGAAAATCCCCTGGACTGACAAAGTTAGTAATGAGGAAGTTCTTGCACGAGCTGGAGTGCAAAATAAACTGATACGTGAGATGTTGATTAGGCAGTTGAAGTTCATGGGTCACATTACACGTAAAGAAGGCCTAGAGAATCTTGCTTTGACAGGGAAAATTGTGGAAAGAAGGAGCAGGGGAAAAAGGAGGATACTTTGGATGGACAGTCTGCAGAAATTGTTGGAAGAGAGAGGAGTGAAAGAACTGGGAGTGGTACTAATACAGAAGGCTAGGAACAGCACGATCGCCAAAGTCAATCGATATGGCACTTAGAGAGAGAGAGAGAGAGAGTAAACTATAAACTGAGTTAACAAAAAATAATGTGTGATGTGATGTACATGTATCAAGCCTACGGCAATATAGGCCCGTCTGCGCATATTTTTTTACACAACTGTTTAGCCATTTTCGCGAAAGAATTCCAAGAAGTTCTCTGGTGAAAGAGTCTAGGTCGTCAGCGCACTGTGTGCAAGCACGTACATCCAGGGAAGGGAAGATGATAGAAAGGGGAAAACAAGGATAGTGGAGAGGATTTGGAGAAGGAAAAACAAGGAAGTACATAAGGAAAGAGAAGAGGATAAGTCAAAGGAAGAACATAGAAATACAAAATTGAAGAGCTAAGAGGATCATAGATCTAGACTAAGGAAAAACAGGCAAATACATAAAGAAGGAGAAAGGGAATCTATCAGATTAAAACAAAGAAATAGATGCATGACGAAGGAGAAACAAAGAAATACATAAAACAAAAGAAAAGAGATTAGAATAAAAGAGAACAAAATAAATACATAACGAATGAGAACTGGGGGATATATTGAAGGAAAAACAAAGAAAATGAACGAAGGAGAAAAGGGATAGATTGAAGATTTAAAAAAAAGAAATACATGACAAAAGAGAAGAGGATAGATTGAAGAAGAACACAAAAATACATAATGAAAGAGAAGAGAGCCAGGATAGATATAACCCGAAACAAATAACGAGTATGTACACATCTACAACTCCAGCAATCCAACAAAACTGCTGAGGGTAATGTTATACTCTGTCTCTAGTCGTTTGCACAGTATATTTGACTGAAGTGGCTAAACAGTTGTGTAAAAAAAAATATGCTCGGCCGGTTTGACCTTTATTTATATTCCCTACACTTTACTCAAGCCGCCGAAGATGGCGTTATCAACGAACTCATTATGCTCACCAGCCCAGCCTAAGCCTTCGCAAGCATTATGATCGAATCTCTTTTATCATAATTATAGGCCTACATACCATCGAGATATATTTTAAAAAGCAAATATCTCTCTGTGTATCTCTATGCTTTATACAAAAGTCATAGACACCATCATGAACTATGTTGGTTTGTAATATTTACAGTCATAGTGCACCGTGCAAAGAAAGGATTTTCACCAGCCTGGCGCCAAATTTTTCAACATGAAGCGCTTTGAACATTTAATTAGAATGGATAATGGCGCTATATAAATCTCATGTATTTTCATTTGTATCATGTTTTTTGTGAGCAAATATTGGAACAAGGAGAGCAAAATCTTGGTGACATCTCGAGCGTTATTAGGATAGCTCTAAAAGAGAACAAGAAGTTCACAAACACCAATCTCTAAAGCAATATATTTGTTATAACAATAGTGTAGTTTTATTTGTGTACTGATTGATATTCGTAGTATATAAATCTCTACAGCATCCAATTTGATATATACATAAATGAACAATCTAGTTTATGTACGTTTTTGAGAAGCTATGCTGTACTGCTATAATTAAAACATATGATAAGCAAACAAAACATTTCCAACTTATACACCAGACTTTCTGGAATAGCTCCTTCTGTTTGACCATCATTCCTGTGATACTTCCACTGACAAGGGGAGGCTTTCTAGGTCTTCATTTAGAAGATCGCCATCTTCAGCAGTTACTTTAGCTGTATAGGGAAGACTTCCTAGGTCTTGAGTTAGTAGATCGTCTTCTTCAGCAGTTACCTCAACTGTCCTTGGAAGATCATCATCTCCATTAGAGACTTCTACTGTATATTGGAAACTGTCCGCCTCTCGAATTGATGTATCATCACCATTTGCATGTTCAACCGATATTTCTTCTGCATATGAGAGATTTTCTTGTTCGCCATTTTCAGTAGAAACTTGTACTGTACATTGAAGGATTTCTTCAGTTTGTTTTTTTAGTATTATCATGATGATGATTACCATATATGCCGTTTGTTGGAACCGCCATCATGATTTTATTCCACTTTTCAATTTCTTTTACAGAGTTCAGGAAAAAGTTTTTCTCTTCTGAGCCAAATTTGCAGAAAATTATCCACTTCTTTTCGTCATTAAAGGTCACAGTAGCAACACTAACGAATACTACGTGAAAAGATGAGAAAATAATGACAAAAGGTGGTGCATTTAACAACCGCAAAATGGTTTTAAGAAACCTGATAGGGGCTTGACTCTGTTGGGAAATTGCAGCTCATAAGTTCTAGAGTCAGGGTAGGTAATAATCCTGAGAGCTCACCTCTGAACTCGCTCGATGCTTACAGAGTGGTTGTTTGTGATCCCTGATGTCCAAACAGGTGCTGCAAATTCAGCACTGGCCTGATGTACAACATGTAGATAGTAGCAAGATCCTTGTGCCTTGTCTCCATCTATATTAGTTTATTTTACACAAGGTCGCAGCCACAGTCGCTAGTAAGGAGGGCAATTTCTAATGACAGTTATTGAATATGTTTAAAGACATATATCCCGGCCCCCCCCCCCCCCACTCAGGGGTCGGAATGACCGCATGCGTGTTGCCAAAATGTCCGGTAAAGGGGTACTTTTCGTGCGACAAAGTCCGGCCCGAGAATTGTAAAAAAAAGGGGTGTATTTGACTTTTCACCCGGAGATTTCTTTAAAAAGGGGGTGTTTTTCCTTTTTTTTCTCTCATCTCTTTGGACTTCTGAGGAGTTATTCCGAATTTAGGGGGGTACATTGAGCATTTTTCCTGATTTAGGGGGGTCTCCAAGGCAGGAAAAGCCCGCAAAAAGCCCGCGAAAGGGGGGTTCGGAAATGTTGGCAGTCCTCAGATAGGGGGTGCTTTCAAAAAGAGGGAACGAGCATATGCGTACCCTAAATATCACTGAGTGGGGGGGGGGGGGGGCCGGGACATATATATCTATGAAGATTCAAGTTGGAAGATTGTTTTACAAGCTTCATCATTCATGACCCTGTTTTGATTTAGGCCTATGTCAAAACTATAGACAAAATCAAACGCAAATCTGTAAACAGGATGTGAATATCGAATTTATTATTTTAAGACATATAGGATATCATTTCAAATACCTTTTGTAGATGTGATACATGCAACAGGACGTAAAAAGAATCAATACACGCCACGTATAGTACTATACATTTCGTCTTTCTCATGACAAACAAAGAAAATATGAAATCTGTTTCATTCTTGAAATCAATCACTCAATATTGTTTGAACGACATACAGACAGCAAGAATCATTTCTTGTATGTATCATCCCTGAAGCATTGTTATTAATAATAAAAGTGAAAACAGGTTGTGCACATATATACCGTTCTTTATTGAAGCATAAGATAAAGGAATGTAAAAGTCTTATAAAGTGGAAACAGGAGTTTGACCTTGACAATAATGTATGGAGTTCGTATTATCTTCTTCCTTTTAATTCAATTGTCGATGTTAACAAGAGGTGGTTTCAGTTCAAGTTACAGAATATAATTCTTTGTATGAAAGATGCTTTGTTAAGATTTAAATTAGTTACAGATAACTTACGTACATTCTGTAATAACAGCTAGTGTAGAAACGATTAAACATATATTTTGTCACTGTATACATACAAACGAAATATGGTCTAAACTTGAGTATTGGTTGTCCCATAATAATGTACTTATTATGTTTAGAAATCAAAATAAGTTGTTTGGGTTTCACGGTAATAATAACAGTGCCCTCAACTGTATTATGATTATAGTCAGGAAAGAAATTTTTGCAACCAAATGCAAACAGTGTTTGCCAGTTTTTGAAAACATAATATCAGTGATAAAGTGGAAAAGTATATATGTAACACAAATCTCAAAGAAAAGAAATTTATGAAAAAGTGCATTACGAAAATTCCTCGCTAGAGAAATTCCGACTTTAGTGTCCCTAACTCGGAAATTGTCTCATAGAGTTTGAAAACGAGCCCGGAGAAGGACCTCCCGATCTTATCACTTTCCTAATCCATTGCCAACGACGCGCTGATAAGACCCGTCAACAGAGTCTGGCTGAAGAGAAAATGTGAAGAAAATAAATCCCAAAGTTACACAAATCTGTGTTTTTTTCTCCCGAAATTTGTTCTTAGGGATTCATTTACCCCAAAAAATTTCAAAGCACAAAAATCGGGCAAGTAATACCGGAGATATGATATTGATTCTCACGAACAAATTTCAGATTTGACTCACTTCAGGAAACTTTTCCCCCTTCTTCTCGCGGAGAGAGCTGTCAATCACGTTTCGACCGGCTGTTTAGCAGCTGTATCGGATTAAGCCCTCTTAGTACGACTGACCAGCTTGTATGACTGCGCATATCAGTGCACATGTCCTTTTGATTCATGTTTTATTTTGAATTTGATTTTATTACCAGAAATTTGAAAATGAACTGCTACCTCAAATGCAATTTTGAACGGGGAAAAATGAACCAGCAAAAGCGGAGATAAATATGAGATCGTGCGCTCTGCCGAC
This sequence comes from Strongylocentrotus purpuratus, assembly GCF_000002235.5. NCBI lineage: Eukaryota > Metazoa > Echinodermata > Echinoidea > Camarodonta > Strongylocentrotidae > Strongylocentrotus > Strongylocentrotus purpuratus. The sequence goes on from NW_022145610.1 coordinate 21,343,826, forward strand.
GCTGCTCAGCCTACGCTTGAGCGCACATTGTCGCATAGACATACGGGTCTTTTCCGAGTTTCGTCCAATTTTCTAGCGAGGCACTACGTGTACGTTCTTCCCTCGCTGTAGCACGTACGGTCTCGTTAGAAAACTGTATGCGTAAGTGCACTGCGTGCGCCGGCATAAGAATCAAACTCGGAGAAGGTTGTGTGACAATTTCTGAGCTGCGTGTCTGAGCAAGAAGTTACGGTCTGAGCGATGTGTATGTTATTGTTGTTGAATGAGAGTAGTCTAGTTACTAGACCTTCGCTGTGTTCTCCTCATTGCTTAACCGACCCGGCTAAGCAGTATTCTCTCTGTCTTAAATTCATTATGTTATGTTATGTTTCTACCTTTTTTCACCTTCTCTTATGTTATTGTTTGTTTTTATTATTCCGTAATTTCCTTTTCCTATCTTTCCTTACGCTATCCTTTAATTGTTTCTTTCTTCTACCACCTTCTTTTTCTGTCTTTTCTTATGTTAATCTTTGTTTTTTCCATCTTTCATCCTTTGTTCTATCTTTCCATTATGTATTCTTAATCATTTTCTCTTTTTGTCTTAATTACTTAATGTTATTCTTTGTTCCATCATCTGTTATGCTATTGTTTGTTGTTATCATTCTATTATTTCCTCTTCCTCTCTTTCCTTACGCTATCCTGTGTTTCTTCCTTCTATCACCTTCTCTTATGTTATTCTTTGTCTTCATCATTTTCTCTTTTTCTTTTTCTGTCTTTCCTTAAGTAATTATTAATTGTTTCTTCCTTCAATCACCTTCTCTTATGTTATTTTTTGGTCCGAAGCGCGGAAGCTCTGAAGTTTCATTACATTATTTATAGTGGAAGAAAACGAATCGTCGTACCGTTTCGACTCTTAATCCTTGTCTTAAATAAGACCCCCCCCCCCTCCCGCGCTTTAAACGTATCATTTTGAAAAAGAAGACGATTCTTTGTACCGTTCTCGACTCTACCAGGGCACAGCGCAAAAACTTTGACGTTTTATCAATAATTGAGAAAGACGATTCGTTGTACTGTTCTCGAATCGTAATTCTTGTCTGAATTGCGCCCCCCCCCCCTCCCCAGGGGCGAATCCTGCCGGCGGCAGGGGGGGGGGGGGCCCAAATCTTGATAATTTTTTTTTTTTTTTTTTTGGGGGGGGGGTCCATTTTTTGAGGGAAATTTGTTGCGCCGACTAAGCCGGCCGGTGAATCAGCGGGGGAGGGGGGGGGGGGCAGATTCTATATATATTTTTCGGGGGGGCGCTTTTTTCTTCAGTTGTTTAAAAAAAGGTAAAATTTACGTTACTATCCTATTTTTTAAAACCGTTTTGGGGGGCTAGGGGGTGGCCGGGTCGGTAAAATCGGCCCGTGGATCCGCACCTGCCCTCCCCCCCCCCCCCCCCCACTCACGCGCAAAGCGCTGAAGCTTTGACGTTTCATTAAATTATTAGAGAAAGAAGACGATTCGTTGTACCGTTCTCGAATCTTAATTCTTGTCTGAATTCAGCCCTCCCCCCCCCCCTCCCGCGCATTGCGCGGAAGCGTCAACGATTAATATAATTATTCGAGAAAGAAGATGATTCGCCGTACCGTTCCCGACTCTAAATCCTTGTCTTAAATAACCCCCCCCCCCCCTCCTCCTGCCCGCGCTTTTAACGCTTCATTTAATTATTCGAGAAAGAAGACGATTCGTTGTACCGTTTTCGAATCTTAATTCTTGTCTGAATTCAGCCCTCCCCCCTCCACTCACGCGCACAGCGCGAAAGCTTTGAAGTTTCATTAAATCATTAGACAAAGAAGACGATTCGTTGTACCGTTCTCGACTATAAATCCTTGTCTTGAATAAGATTTCCCCCCCCCCCCCTCCCGCGCTTTTAACGCTTCATTTAATTATTTGAGAAAGAAGACGATTCGTTGTACCGTTCTCGACTCTCAATTCTTGTCTTAATTACACCCCCTCCCACTCTCGCACAAAGCGTGGAAATTGAATTGTTTTCGCTTTTCTCTTTTTATAATTCTCAAGCGCTGATGATATTGGCATTCATTTTCTTCCTTCATTTTCTTTACTTTCCGTTGGCTTACTTTTTGTAATAAAGCCGGTAACAGCGATATTTTAATTGTTTTCGCTTCGCTCTTTCCCGCGATCCGTCTCTCTTGATATTGCTCAAGCGCTTTATTGTTATATTGACATTCATTTTCTTCATTCATTTCTTTCTTTTCGTTGCTTACTTTTTGTCATGATAGACGATAGTTACATCAGCCAAATTGAATTGTTTTCGCTTCTCTCGATCTCCTGCAATCTGTCTCTCTTCATAATTCTCAAGCGATGGTGATATAGGAATTCATTTTTTCGCTTCATTTTTTTTTCCCGTCATTTCGCTTACTTTTTTTCATAATAGACGGTAACATCATGGAAATTAAATTGTTTTCGCTTCTCTCGATCTCCAGCGATCTGTCTCTCTTTATGATTCTCAAGCGCTGGTGATATTGATTATTTTTTCTTTCATTCATTTCTTTCTTTCCGTTGGCTTACTTATTTCATAATAGACGGTAACATCAGCTATTGATTTTTTTTCGCTTCTCTCGATCTCCCGCGATCTGTCTCTCTTTAAAAAAATTCAAGCGCTGATGATATTGGCATTCATTTTCTTCAATCATTTTCTTTACTTTCCGTTGGCTTACTTTTTGTAATAAAGCCGGTAACATCAGCGATATTTTAATTGTTTTCGCTTCGCTCTCTCCCGCGATCCGTCTCTCTTTATATTGCTCAAGCGCTATTATTGTTATATTGACATTCATTTTCTTCATTCATTTCTTTCTTTCCGTTGCTTACTTTTTGTCATGATAGACGATAGTTACATCAGCCAAATTGAATTGTTTTCGCTTCTCTCGATCTCCTGCAATCTGTCTCTCTTCATGATTCTCAAGCGATGGTGATATTGGAATTCATTTTCTTCATTCATTTCTTTCTTTCCGGTGGCTTACCTTTTGTCATGAAGCCGGTAACATCAGCGACATTGAATTCTTTTCGCTTCTCTCTTTCCCGCGATCTGTCTATCTTTATATTTTCCAAGTGCTTATTATTGTGATATTGGCATTCATTTTCTTCTTCCATTTCTTTCTTTTCGTTGGCTGACTTTTTGTCATAAATCATAATAGAAGGTAAACATCATTCGCTTCTCTCTCCAGCGATCTGCGTTCCTTTTCTTCATTCATTTCTTTCTTTCTGTTGGCTTACTATTTGTCATATAAAATCCGGTAACATTAGCTTAATTGAATTGTTTTCGCTTCTCGATCTCCTGAGACATGTCTCTCTTTATATTTCACAAGCGCTGGTGTTGTAGGCATTCATTTCCTTCATTCATTTCTTTTTTTCCGTTGGCATAATTTGTGTAATGAAAGCCGGTAACAGCGATATTGAAATGTTTTTGCTTCTATCTCTCCTGGAATCTGTCTCAAGCGCCGGTGATATTGACGTTTATTTCCTTCATTCATTTCTTTCTTTCGGAATGCAACGTCTCGTAAATATGCTAATAACACTTATTGTTTGACTTGAGTTCCAAAGTTGCCAGTTGCTGGTACCACATCTAATTTACTTTTCGCAGGTCCATGCTGAAACCAATAATTATTGTCTGAATTCTAGACTAACCCAACTCTCCATGCTCACCTAAATGTACGCAAGCTCTGTTGATACAGGGATTAAGTCCTTAATAGCCTTGTATTGACAGAGGGATAAGTTCACCAGCAGATAAGGAAGGGTCTTGTTTACTTAATGATAATGACTATATCAAAGTGCTTAAGCCCAAACTAAAGTCTATGAGACAATTCACTGAATTTTCTCTAACGGAGAGTTTTCGTCATGTGGTTACTTTTTGTAAAGTGTTTCTGATTGTTTATTTCTTCTAAAAAATCATTTTGCCAACTAAATCTGCGATATTTATAATTAAAACAAAGTGAACATTAATTTGTAACTGATATCTATAAATGTTTTTTCTTATAATATTTTTAATAGCCAAGAATATTATTTTGAAATTCTGCATGTAAAAATCAATTCTTCTATACATAATAATGTGAACGATATTATTTAATACAGGATCCCTGTGGAAGGGGAAAAAAGAAGAGGGAAAAAAATCATTTCTTGGTACGTTTATATTTTGTAGTATTGAAAATATACAGTTACATAGCCTATGAAGTTGGAATACTTTGTTTTACCTCTCATCCTGAAATAACTGTGACAATATAATTTATTTTTGATAACTTTATAGATCAACCCTTTGACTCTTTAGATTGATCTATAAAGTTTGGGGGAGATATAAACTTTATCTATCAGGAACAAACCATATTGTCGCAACCATTTCATGAAAAGGCGACGGACAAACTTAATCTAACTTTACGGGGAATGGTGCAGAAAACTAAATAGGGAAGGACGAGGAAAATTCATGTCCATTCATCGATCCTTTGTTTTCTTTACCTAGTATTTCTAACTGTAATTTTCTGTATTATCTGTTCCTTCACCAAGTTCACCACCCTCATCTTTATCATCTTCATCATCACCATCATCATAATCAACATCTTTTTCCAGCCTGACCCCCGTAAGTGTAAAAAGTCTATCTTTCCGTGTCTCTTTCTCCTTTCTCGTTATTTCCCTGCATCTCACTGTGTGTCTATCTTTCTGTCTCATTCTCCCCCTCTTTTCTCTACTCTACATATATTCCTTCCCCCACCCCCCCCTCTCTCTCTCTCCCTCCTCCCTCCCATCTCTCTCTCCATCTCTATAATTTCTTGCTACTTCCACTGCTAGCACAAATTATCATATGAGTAAAGCCAGTGGATAATAATAATGGGTAGTGTCAGTGAAATACTAAATTTTAATACGATTACCATTTTCTTAAAGATTTTAAATTCATGTAGGCCTGTTATTTGGACATAGATAATAGTGAATCCGTACCCGGACAACTATCCACTGGACAATACAACTACCCCCAGGCAATGACCCCTAAATATAACTAACCCAAAGGAAAATTACCTCGAGTATATTTAATTAAAGGAAAATTACCTCCATGACAACTACCTCCAGGACAATTTCCTTCAGGCCAATTACCTCCAGGACAATTCCCTCCAGAAACATTACCTCCAGGAACAATAACCTTCAGGTCAATTACCTCCGTTCCGTGAGTTGGAACAAATGAGAAAGTTGTTCGCCTCTACATCACAGAGGCATCACCGATTCAGCCCGTACCTTGTAGTGATTACAACTTTGACAAACTTCTTAACTTTCCAGTTTTTTTGATTTCATTCAATTTTTCACAAGTCTATACTTCTCTGATTTTCTGCTGTCCTCTAGGTAGTTTGTTATCAAAGTTGGGGAAAATACAATCAAATCGTTCTCTTTTATAAATTTGGAAAGTGTACGGGATGAAAACCTTGTTGGCATCTCTCACTCTGAGAACCTGATTCCAAACACATTCGATGTCTATCCATGTCCCCTGCAATTGCGTGAAAGGGGATGTGACGTCACAACTCTTCAGTTTGTGAGTCGCAAACCAATCGCAGACCAATCGTAGACCAGTCACATACAATATAGAAATCGCAACCAACATCATTATCCTGATTCAGGTTCTATAACGATAAGAATACCTACAATAGGAATTCGAATGCGTTTAATTATTTTACTAAAATTAATCGGCTTTTAATAATAAACAATCGCAACACTGGTCTAACATCACTACGATTCTGAACCGATTTAGCATTTCCTCCTCCAGGGAAGCACGAAACCCCTTGACATTTTTTATTTGAGTAACAATATGAATACTCATACCCTCGGTCATTAAGATTTTACCTTTTTTAATCTTCATGGCAAGTCGTTATTCTCTCGAAATCGAATCGTAGTCGGAACGTATAGTGTGCGGTGGGCTTAAAGATAAAGTTGAGTTCTGGTCATGCGATTGCATTGTGAAAGAAAAGGTGTGGAATAGATCAGAAAAAGTTGCTCATGTAGCATGTAAGTATTGGTGTGTACTGCAAGGTTCTGGAGTCATCGAAATCATAATAAATTTGGCTCAGTTTTGGTAAAATAACAAGCACTGTACACAGAAAGATGTACATGTATATGGGAATACACATTATGCTGTCGGGCCTACTTACCTTAATTTCCTTATCTTTCTTTGCTCATTACTCAGCCAGTATACATTTTCTATAAAAAGTTGTTTGGCAAATGACATTTATTTGTAATCTTGAACATTCAGTGTAAGTTTTGTTTGATTCTGTGAGAATTCAGTTTTTTTTTTATCATCAGAACTCAAGATCAGTCGTGAGGACTTCCAGCCAATTAGACGGCAGTATTGATATGACGTCATATTTTCTGGGATGGTAATGAAATGGACGCCGGTAATAAAGCAAAAGCCTATCGGCTCGTCGGATGTACGGTGAGTCAGAGAGATTGTCAGTAAAATAGAAAATGCAATACTTAGTGCTTAATGTACCATTACCATGATTATATATGGAGAGTTGCAGATTTGTTATGTGGCACTAGCCGTTTGATTTGATCCAATACTCAAATTCAGAGTACATTCATAACTTTAATTTTCACAATATCAACTTTCATAACTCTTGAATAACGGTAATTTCAAATCTTAGAATTATGACCCTCTTCGCCTTGCTGTCTCTGTCTTTGTGCCTGTATCCCTTCTCTCTAAATGTCTTTCCTTTGTCTATCTTTTCTTTTCTTTTTTATCTTTCTCTCCATCTTTCTTCTTCTCGCCCTCTCCATCTCTCTATATCTTTCTTAAGCTGAAATATCGAATGAAAGTAGTTGATTCCGTAATTTAGCTGAAAAATATTTCTCGTCTTATAACCATTAGAATACAGTTATTAAGTGCATTAATATTGCTACCGAAAAATCCCAAAAATAATATATTTTTGATTTGTAAGTATGATCCTTTACCCCGTATTACGAAATATCCAGTCGTCAAATTTCGACCATACTTCAATTGAATAAAATAGTAACAAAAACAAAGCACATGTATGATAGTTTCATCATTGCTATTACAAAAAGTACACTTCTTTTCAGCTTTTCAATTACATGAACCTCTTCACGATATATATTTTTCTATTTAAAATCTTGATTCGAAACCACCTCATGTTGATATCTATTGTTGACTGAATTGGAATTAGACAGTACGAAATCCCAAAGTTCATCTTGAAAATCTAAAAAACTTTTCCACTCTGTGAGAGCTTGACATTCTTTTACATTGTATTTTAGAAAAGATTGATAAATATGTTTTCACCACAAGGTGCAAAGCTTCGGGAATGGCAAGTTTTATGACCTTAGGAACTACATTGTGTACTCAGACCATATATTACTGGAGGAAGTTTGTTTGTATGTCAAACCTACATTGAAATTCAAAATATGGAAGAAAGGAACCATCTATTTTGAGGATGTCGTTCACAAAAACGTATTCCTCGTAAATTTCAAGGCCTAAAACAAACCACTTTGTCAAACGAATAGGCCTAGAACTATACAGTGCGACCCAGAAAAAACGAAACCGAGAATTATCTATGTTTTATCATAACTTATAATTAATAAATGACACATACATTATTATTATTATTATTAAATGCAACTCGAAGAAAAATCGCGTCTGTATTTGTAAAGCTTAGATCCTCCTCTTTCATTTGATGCAAATCATATGATGCTCGGCTGTGCCAAATGGAATTGCATAATAATGAATGTTATTATTGTAGGAATACTGTTTTGGGATGCAAAATTGGAATTCTTTATTTCTTAGGCTGTATGGCACCTGACATTAAAAGTTAAAACCGATTTTTTTTTTTCTTTTTCTCCTCCTTTACTAGACGACCATGGTTACCTTTGGTGCATAATATTTACACCCAATTTTATAAAAATATATCTTTCACGGCTCAAAAGATTTTGCAATGATCTAACAATCATTATTAAAGTGCATGGTAGATCGAACAACTTTATTGGTTGACTTCCCTATACAGAGACCCAGTTATTGACCCTATTTACTGTGCGCATTTGAGGTAATGAATTGTGCACCAGTGTGCATCATAACCACACAAAGGACAATTAGTTGATACGAAAGGTGAAACAAAGAATTGATTAAAAACTGCAGAGATGTTATGGCAACTTTTCTTTTCATTTAATGTAGCTGGGCAACCTAGGGGGAGACTCATTAATTTTGATAATCATTATATTACTTCACGGTGTTTGTTATCAACGTTAATAGCTTTTTAGGGGTCAATATACTGTATACTAGACTATTGTAATGGTTAGTTCCTTATAAATCAGTATGAATGTATTGAAACATGCCTGTAAAGGAAAAACCTAAAAATTGTGCAAACACATTTAATATTTTGTAATGAAACTAACAAAGGCCTCTCACGAATAGGAAAGAAAAATAGGCTACTCACTTTCATTATTACTGCTTTTTTTTACACATGACATCTGGAGCATGGACCATTATAGCCGTATACAAACTAAGTCATTAGATCTAACTGTTGGTTTTGGCTGTTGGGCACTGCTGTAATTATTTGTATTTGAAGGTAAATATAGAGAGAACTGAATCGATATAAATCATTGAAAAGTTGGCAGATAAGACACCAACTACTAAACACGACAGATGTAATTATAGCAAACATTTCATCATAGAAAATATTTTATTATAGCAAATATTTGATTTATAGCAAATATTTAATTATAGCAAACCTTTAAAAACGTCTTTACCTCCCATAGATAATAATTAAAAAGTGATTGTCAAATAGGGATTTCAGAATAGAAGGATTTTCGGGCACTTCGTTTCTCACATATGGGGGAATGCATCCTGTTTTTATTTCCTCTAGAAATAACATACCATTGCGATTTCTAATAATCGGTTTTCATGAAATTTACGTGCTTACAACGTTACAACAATGTTTTTTTTGGATATAACATTAATAACTTAAAGAAACATCTATAACTATTGCAAATATTTAAAAATGTATGTACTTATATACCATAGATAGTAAATTGAAAGATTATATATTATTTATCTAACCAATCCTCTTTGACCATAGTATTATTCAATATAATGATGATGATGCTGGTGATAGTGGTGATACAGAGGAACACCGGACATTGTTTATAAATTGACTTGTTGTACTCCTTTCACTATTGAGCTATGATTGATGGTTTCCCCAATTACTGCAAACATACAAACATTTCCTGTAATTGTATTTCTTATTAATGGTTTCACAATCTACATTTTCTATCACTGCAAGTGAGATCACTCACTATGTCTAAACTTTGCAGACGATTTTAACATGATAGGTATTATTTCAACGTGATCTTACAAGATTTTTCCTGCTAAACGAATATTGACTCTGGAGATATTCAAAAAATATTAAGAAATATTAAGAAATTTATTTTCTGAAATGAAAAGCATTCGGAACAATGCAATTTGCAAGTTGAAAAAACATAGTTTGTCATAATATCATAGAGAGAATCCCGTTTCCACCAGTCTTTGAATGTGACCACTTTATGTATATAATTAGGCAAGAAATTGTATTTTACATATTTTCCTTTCATAATAAAACCTTCAATGGTTACCTCAATGCCATTGTAAAAGTATAGTAAAATACTCTGGTGGTGATTGTGAATGTGGCAATGTGGGGGTGTTGGTGTTGGGCAGGCACAGAAATATATTTCCTAGAAAAACTGAGTATAAACAGTATATCTTTTCAAAATGAACGAATTTTTGTTCATTTTTCCTCAAAATTTCATCAAGCTGAGTCCTTGATTTTACTTTCACATCTCCACACACGACCACCCACATATCTGACTTATCGATCTCTGTTCTACACACGCTCTCCAGTCTCTTCACTCAATTATCATTTGATTATAAAGGTATGGCGGTCACTCTAGACAAATAATTAAAACAAATGAAAACAAGATATGCAAATGTACTATACAATTTAATATGTACCACTGAATACAAATAAATAAATACGACTGTGTACAAATCTATTATTATTACGAAGATAAATTTATCTTCTTTATCACAGCTTAATAAGGATAAATTTATCTTCGTTTAACAGCTAAACGAGGATAAATTTATCTTCGTTTAACAGCTAAACGAGGATAAATTTATCTTCGTTTAACAGCCAAACGAGGATAAATTTATCTTCGTTTAACAGCCAAACGAGGATAAATTTATCTTCGTTTAACAGCCAAACGAGGATAAATTTATCTTCGTTTAACAGCCAAACGAGGATAAATTTATCTTCGTTTAACAGCCAAACGAGGATAAATTTATCTTCGTTTAACAGCCAAACGAGGATAAATTTATCTTCGTTTAACAGCCAAATGAGGATAAATTTATCTTCGTTTAACAGCCAAACGAGGATAAATTTATCTTCGTTTAACAGCCAAACGAGGATAAATTTATCTTCGTTTAACAGCCAAACGAGGATAAATTTATCCTCGTTTAACAGCCAAACGAGGATAAATTTATCCTCGTTTAACAGCCAAACGAGGATAAATTTATCCTCGTTTAACAGCCAAACGAGGATAAATTTATCTTCGTTTAACAGCCAAACGAGGATAAATTTATCTTCGTTTAACAGCCAAACGAGGATAAATTTATCTTCGTTTAACAGCCAAACGAGGATAAATTTATCTTCGTTTAACAGCCAAACGAGGATAAATTTATCTTCGTTTAACAGCCAAACGAGGATAAATTTATCTTCGTTTAACAGCCAAACGAGGATAAATTTATCTTCGTTTAACAGCCAAACGAGGATAAATTTATCTTCGTTTAACAGTCAAACGAGGATAAATTTATCTTCGTTTAACAGCCAAACGAGGATAAATTTATCTTCGTTTAACAGCCAAACGAGGATAAATTTATCTTCGTTTAACAGCCAAACGAGGATAAATTTATCTTCGTTTAACAGCCAAACGAGGATAAATTTATCTTCGTTTAACAGCCAAACGAGGATAAATTTATCTTCGTTTAACAGCCAAACGAGGATAAATTTATCTTCGTTTAACAGCCAAACGAGGATAAATTTATCTTCGTTTAACAGCCAAACGAGGATAAATTTATCTTCGTTTAACAGCCAAACGAGGATAAATTTATCTTCGTTTAACAGCTAAATGAGGATAAATTTCTTATTTTTAACAGCTTTATAAGGAGGATAAATTCATCTTTGCCTACACCATTCAAGGATATAATTATGTTTGTTTACTTTACCTACTGAGGATAAATCTTAATAAGCAAAACCGAATCTTCAATAGTTATCTTCATTATCTTTATTATCACAACTGAAGAAGGATATATTATACCTTCGCCCACACCAATCCACAGGTCAAAAAAATGAAAAGGATAAATTCTAACGGCATTTGAAAGACAATACTTATTTAGAACTTATCTCAAAACGAAAGGTTTTGAAAATGGCTTTTTTTGTGGGAAAAAAACTACCATTAGTTGTCGAATCGACATTAGTGTATGCAATCACCTAAGTAATAGTCTGATTTTTAGACCCTTGTACTGAATGGTCATACGTTTTTTGCTGCACAAATATTTAAATAGTATAATTTTGGCCATTACAAGTAGTGGGTTATTGATGTAGACAAATGCTCACGTGCCTGGTACAGCTCATTTTACCAAAGAAAAAAAAAAAGATGACAGGGAATTCTAGAAAGTAAACGGTTTTCCTTGCATAACTTGAATACAAGGACCCTTCTAATGTTTAAATTTCACAGTTAGGGCATACATGACATATTCATAATTCCTGCAAAGTTCTACAGAATTTGATGTAGCCTGCAAAAGGGACATACTATCTTTAACATAAACCTTAGAGGCCATAGTATGAACATTCAGAAGCAACATGCCCGCTTGAACATCAGAAAGAACGGCTTTACACACAGAGTGGTTAACCACTGGAACATGCTCCCCAAGACGGCAGTAGAAGCAGCATCGATCAACGCCTTCAAAGGTCAGTTTGATGCATTTTTCTCAGCGAAGTACAACAAGTATGACTATTAAGAACATGTATGACACTATTAATTACATGTAAGACCTAAGTATTAAGCAGATAGCAGAGCTATCTGCATTCCATGTTAGGATTGATATCTGCAAATTATGAAGGAAGGTGGGCATTATAGGACTTCGTCTTAAATTAGAGCCTGTGAAGACAGGAAACTACAGGTAACTACAGGTCACACATTTGAACATGAACTTCACTACTCTATATCTGTTTCATCTGAATCCTCTGGTGTAGAATCCACTACCTTGGAAAGCTCTCCTTTCTTGCCCATGACTCTTGCACGTCGACCAAGGGAGCTTGCTATGCTGCTGAGCTCTGCAATGAGGTTTAAGAATAAGGAGAACAATGCATGCAATAAATTCTTGAACCAACAGTTTACAATGCCAATTGTTATCATATTGCAATATAAAGGTGTAAGTACCAAAGATCGATTGTCCATCAATTTTCTCAACATCACTACATATTCACTCTCACACAGCGGTGCTGGGGTGACAAAACCTTGTATTTCAAAAAAAGTTTAATGTTCAGGGGAGTGAAAAACATGGCTTCCATAACACTGTATCCAATGGGATCGTCTTCCCTTTGACATGGTGTAGTGGCTTCATTTTTTTTTAGACAGCTGGGATTAGGACAGGTCATCACTTGACAGATTATTTAGTCACTAAAAAACCCAAAGTGACTTTCCCCAAAATTTGAGAAACAAGGTCTTGTCACCCCAGCGCCGAATATGTCCAGTGACATTGAGCGAACCCTTGGTGTTCCACAGATTATATCTGGTCAGATTTCAGAATGAAGCAACTGCACAAAATTCATCTCAGAAATTTTGCTTCAAGGACTGATTTTTAGCTAAATTTAAAATCTTACTAGTATGGCATGTAATTTTACCTCTGAATAATAATCAAATATTCTTGAATATTTTCTTTCTGTTAATATAACTTCTAGTATTTACTAATGGATGTAAAGATCTGTCATTTCTGTATGTGTCTTGTACATAGGTGTATAAACTCAATATTGTGTTAGGAATATAAAATTCCCTGATTTTCCCAAGTGGCATTTAAAACATCAGGATCTCTTTATGAAAAGGTATTAGTTTAAACACAAAAAGCAACTAGGACAACAGATAGACAGCTGTTTGGACATCTAGTGAAAATGTAAGTTACCTACCAAAATTAGATTTTCAATGTCATGTCTCCTTTCTTCACAAAGGGTATTTTTCAATATATAATTAATCTAACTTCATAATACCAAAATCAAACTGATTTTCAAGAGCTTTCAAATACTTAAATTTTCAATCTACCATCGGCTTAACTTGCAATCAACATGCATGTGTGGTCCAATTTACCCAAATCTGTAGCCAGTACTCGTCATTATACTAGCATGAGTACATGTATTTCAGGAAAGATTCCTATTGCTTCCATGATTAGAAATTATAACAGTATATACAACTACCTCTACTACATGACTATTATTTCTCAGTATGTTTAAGACAGTCAGTTTCTTTCAAAGTGGAACCACTGACCCAAAACCGTATTCTTCTTAAATCTGAAGATTACTTTGAAGTCAATTATCTTCATAATTTGTAGGTGAAAAAAAGTTTGCTATCTACCTTGCATTTCATCTGCCATGGATATTTCATCTCCATAGTCTGTCAACTGTTCTATCAAGCTCTGAAATGCCTGTTTTTCTTGGAGGATCATTGGCATTTCAAACGTTGATTGTCGGCTTCCTTCTTCTCCTGCTCCAATTATGAGGTGACAAACTGCAAGGAGAGGAGATAAAAAAATGTGAACCAACAGGTAATAACAATTGCCTAACAAATTGTTTTGTCCATCTCCAGTATAAGCCAGAGTCAGAAGCTTAATCACACAGGTTACAATTGGTGCCATTGGGATGGGTCGTGCCTTTGTTCAAAACCAGTTACCGTATGATGTTTGAAAACAAATAAGAAAATATGCCATAAGGAAGATTTATTGACTGTTTTCAACAGAATACCTTTTCAATAACGAATTGATGGGCAAATTTTGTACATATTGAACACTAGTTCTTGCTGAGTAGAAACTGACTAAGAAGGTGCTTGGAATCATTAAAAATCCAGCCATTTTATTAATATTTATTTTTATTTATAAAGTTGTGAGTCGACCATAGTAAAATGTCCACATTACCCCACTTAAAAGCAAATTCAAAATCATGAATGAAAAGAATTATTGATGGAGCAAACTAGTGTTGAGTGAAAAATGTCTCATGTATGGAGCGACACATAAAATCTTGAATCGGTCTTTGTGCTTCTCTTAACTAAACTGTGCATAATGGTATCAGGTATCGGAAGGTACATGTAATGTCAAATTTGGTATAATGACAGAGATGTGATTTCTAAAGCAGACTGTATGGTATTGACAGCTACAATTGTGTTTACTGTTAACAGATTGTAAAGCTTGATGAATCATCCACTTCCACCATATTTTCTTTTGTATTTTTGAAATTCATGTGCTACATAATACTTTGTTTTACTATTTAAAATATTGCTCTCAAGTCATATCATTAATACGGTTCTTTAAGATTGTAAAGACTACCCCCCTTTTTTTTTATATACTGATATTTCAAGTTTGGACATCAAATTTTTCCTTGCAACCCAGCTTATATAGAAAATATTCAAAGAGATATGTACCAAGTCATTTGTGTCATCGCTCTGAATTTAAAAAAAAAGACTAATGGCATGTCAATAAACTAACTTAATGTGAATGTTTAAATTACTCAATGAAACTATTCTACGAACCCTGAGTTTCTTTGATGATGGCAGCTTCATGCAGGAGGCTGAAACCCTGTCTCCGCATCTCGGTCTGCCATTTAGCAGCTACCTGTACTCCTTTGGCCAACACTGCTACATGTGTACTCCCCTTCTTCAAGTTGTCCAGCACTCTCTTCAGTTTCTCTGATTCTTTAGATTTCTGTTTTGTAGAGGGGGGAAAAAACCTTCATTATTTCATATCTAATAGTTTAAGAATTATCTTAGTTATTAATCAATCAATCAATCAGGCTAAAGTTCATCCAGGACGTTGGACAAAGCCCTCCTCATAACATTTCCATTCTCTTCTGTCTCTAGCTATCCTTGTCCAAGCGACCGTTCCCATGTACATGTATGATGTTAGGTCATCTCTCCATCTTCTCTTCTGCCTTCCTCTTCTTCTCTTTCCCGTCCTTGGTTGCCATTCTGTTAAACGATTTGTCCATCTATTGTTCTGAAGTCTTGCTACATACCCAGCCCATCTCCACTTTGATTCTTAGTTATAGTAATGGACAAACATGTAAATATTCTTTGCCCCTCTAACTCTAAATCATCCATGTTTGTGAGCTAGATTGACACCACCCCTATTTTCCTTTCCTATACGACTATGGTCTCTTCAATATATCCATATAGTAATGTTCAAAATGAGGAGAGTATCATAGGCTCTTTGGAGTGATGAGAAATATATAGTATAACAGGCTCTACTTCTGCATTAGCTGCATTATAAAAGGTAAACTCTGATCTGAAATGTGTATGTATGCATATTTCTTTCAGAATCTGAGAGCTTCATTCAAGCATTCCCTCATCAATTTACTCTGTAATGATAACGAAATGCTGAATGGGTGTAAAAGCTATGGACTGAAATTATTTCATATCCAAGTACTTGCATGAATATGTTCAAAATGCTAGTCATATCTAAATATCATACATCTTATTTTCAAACAGCGAACAGTCTTCATCCTATCTATATACATGTATGCAAATAGATTACATCCAATAGCATGTATCACTTACCACTTCTAGAACTATTAGAGAAACCGGAGCCATTCTAAGATGCTCATATGAGGAAGATCCATTTTCTGCACTCTTTTCTGCTTCCCTTACATAGTCGATAAACTCCATGGGGACTGCCTTTTTGAAGTTCATACCTGTTCAAATATTGAATTAAAATTGGTTACTTAATGATATAAAAAATATTTCATGACCAACTGTTTAAAATAGAACTACACTTGCCCCAAAACAACATAAGTAGTTTGATATAATTATTCTTTCAAGTTTTTTTTTTTTGGAGGGGCGTTTCCAGGTAAATCCTCATGATTGAGAAGATAATACGTCAGCTTTATATACCGTATGTACGAAAGTATTACAAATAATATAGAATTACAAGATTTTGTTAACTATGAAAAACTTGATTCTATATCATGTTTTCAAATTTTCTATATGATTACCGAAGTTCTTTTATTATACGTACATTTTACTTTTGAAATTAACAAATCTAGCTATCATATTGGATGCCATTTCATCTTAATAAACCAATTCTTGTTATCTTTCATGGTAATACCACATAATTGAAAGAAACACTGCTGATTCTTGGTGAAAGAGAACTTGATCTGAAAGATTACTGTAGTTCAATTTATGATAAACTTTCAATTTTGAGCAGAAGCAAAAAATGATCACAGTCTATGTGAAAAATGATCCAAATAGTATTTACATTGAGCTGTATGTACAGTTGAAGAAAAAAAAATCAAGAGCTTTAATCTTAAATCAAGGAGAATTATCAAACCAGTTCTTTAACAAAAAGTAAAATATCTTTAGCCCACCGCCAGTGTTGTCACCAGCCATTTTCTACTGGTGGAAATTTAATGGCGTGACATGCTATGCTACTGCTATTGGAATTTTTGAGTGGTGGAAGGCTCCGACCACCGCCGACCACCATAGTGACAACACTGCCAACCGCACACTACACAACCTGTCTGCTATCCGACTTTAGACAAAATGTTAAAATACTTTATGTCAACATTCAAACATGGAAAATCATACTGACCTAAGTTCTAAATAGTCGTATCAAGACCAATGTTGAAATTCATGGCTATTTTGATTTCAGTATTCCTATATTCATTTCGAACCTTAAATAAGATAATTTTCCTCGTTTTAACTTTCAATGTTAATGTAAAATACGATTATTTCAAAAATCTGGTTGCAGTCGGATCGTATAGCGTGCGGTGGGCTTTATATGTATTAATCCCTTAGAAAAGGAAAATAATCACATTTCTTTCAGTCACTTGTTTGTGTTGTACTCACTCATGAAATAATCAAGAGCTGCAGTCTGTGTATGTGCTGGAAACTCTTCACAGCATTCCTCCCATGTTGCCTTCTTTGTCAGCTCTTTGAAGATATGCTTGATGGTACTCAGTTGCTTCAGACGCGTAGCTTCTACCTTCACCTCTTCCACTTTTAACGTGCCATTGACCAACTTGCATAGCACATCAAATTTGTCAACTTCAGTGAGACCTTGCAAGTATAAAAACATCTGAAAGACAAGGAAACAATTCAAATGCTAACTTTGTTGGAGGAGTCTGCGCCTTTGAATGTTTTTGAAACAATATATGGCTCCATACAAATGCTGTGAATCATCATCATCATCATCATCAACAACTACTGTCTTACCCATGAATGTTTTTTTTAAGTTACGGAATACAATCATAAAATCTTAGGTTCATCGTAAACGATGAACCTAAGATTTTATGATTGCACTATTCTGTAACTGCTGTCGGAAAAGCGGCGCCTATGTCTTGCTACTGCTATGCAGGTGAGACAATAATATCAACATTAATAATAATAGTACAAAATTTACTATTCGATTTCATATAGTGCATAGCACAGGCATAGAACATTCATGTAGTACAGAAGGAGTGCAAATGGTGCACTGGGTTCCTTTTTTATGATTATTGCGTAGAGGTGTCGTGGTAGAGCGGTTATGTCGCCGGACTGTCGACCACAAGGTCCGCGGTTCGAGTCCCGCCGTGGCCCTAATGTCCTTTGGCACGACAGTGATCTACATTTGTCACACTCAACCCAGGTGATGTAAATGGGTACCTGGCAGGAAATAATTCCTTGAAATGCTAGAGCGCCTTCATGGCCTTGCTAAAGCCAGGGTAATAATCAGGGCAGCGTAAGGAGCATCACGTTGTGAAGAACATGTGCGCTATATAATAAGCCACCATTATTATTATTAATATTATTATGACATTTACAAATGCTCTAATTATTTTTCAAAGAAACTTCTAAACTTTCCATATGCATTTACGTTTCGAATTTCTACTGAAACCTACAAACATGATGCAACTTTCTATTACGACTGGGGACATACTTACAGAAGTTTTCATAGCCTTGCCATGTTGTTCTTCATACCATCTGAAGAGCCGTATCAACTTTTCATGACACCGTTTTGAGTACAATGCCAACTGGAATGTCGTTTCCAAGGGTTTCAGCTCCTGCATTAAAAGAGTGTAATAAACATAAGAATCAGCCAAATGGACATAATTATTTGCCTATAATAACATCACATGTGAGTGAACTACTGCATTTTACTAAACCCTACACAGGTCAATGACACAAATTGTTGCAGTGTTTAATTTTTGTTTATATTTTTTATTTTTTTAAGTTTTACATTTATTTTATTTTTATCTTTTTTTTCTTTTCAGAGGCTAAGATATAACAAATAACATGTTTGCGCAAATTAGCCCCAGTGCCATCTTTCATTTTTCTTCATTTTTTTTTTTTGGGGGGGGGGGGAGATTGGTGGGAGTGGTTTTAAGCTACTGAGAGCCCTAATGGCTTCTGTTAATTTATGCTAAATCATAACAAAGGTGGTTAATGCTGGCTCTCTACTGTATTGGGGGGGGGGGGGGGGGTCAGTTACACCCCCCTTGAAAAAATGTTTAAAAAATGACGATTAATTGTATCACACAATTCTTTATTTTTTACTCCAAGCATTTAATTTACTGTAAAAAAAAATCATAAAGTAACTAAAATATAATTTTTTTCTTCAGTATCCTATTTTAATACTGATGTAAGAAAACTGGCTGGTGCTGCTCAGACGTTGCCAATAGTTATACCCTGAAATGACCAATATACCGCAAATTGTAATTCAGAAGAAAAAAACTTAATAAAACCTTTAGGGAGAATCACATGCATTGCAGTGGTTTTGCAAAATAGACTGGAAACTAAATTAAATATTTTTACCTTTCTTGAAGAAGTTACAATCCCTAGTGACGCCGCAGATTGAGTCCGCCATTCCAATTTTACATTATTGGGGGGCTCCTCGGTCTCATCGATGTCATGCATGGCATAAAGCAGTCTTCTGCATACATTCACTTTCGCTTCAAGTGTTGGGATGTCGTCTACTAAGAGGCTCTGTTCTTGTTGGAATAGTGCTCCAACTTGCAGTGCCTCTGTTGGTGTGAGCCCTTCATGTACATGAACAAGGACACGTCTGTAGCAGGAATATAAAGAGAGAACATTATACATTGCCGATTTTTAGCAGAGTCAATGATAAAATGTACATTTATGTCTGTATGTACAGGTTGTACATGTACAAACAGTTATTTTGCATTACAAAACATTTTTTTTTCTTGTTGTAGGCAAGAAGTTTATTATAGTATTTCACCTAAATTTCATTAAGCAAAATGTCAGTATTATTTGTATCTTTTTAAAGGAAACTTTTTTTGTGCGTGCATGATTCTGACTTTTACAACGGGATGTAAATCATGATTGCAAACATCTGTTGATGTTTTGAAGCTCCTACCTCAAAACCCTGAGCTTATCATGCCAGATCAAACAAACACATTAAAACTAAGTCCACAGCAATAGATGCTTTTTTTTTAAAGAAGAATTTTGCATGACAAGTTAATTACAAAATATAAAGTTCCAATACAGAATTGATATTTCAAGTGTACCAATCACCTGAAAAAATAATTTGTAATCAAAGCTTCTACTTTACCCTCCCCAAGGCAGAAGAAGAAATGAATCAAATTTAAACACACATACCTGTCATCGTTAGACAAGTCCAGCAAAGCTTCAAACAAACTATATCCACCAAGAAGAATGTATGAGGATTCCTCAGCATTTTCCTGATCCCATGACCCTTCTACAAGTACTGGTAGTAGCGGTAGTTGAATCCCCTCGTTGGCTTTTAAGGCCGCCTTGAAGGCTTCCACCCTACAGTGAGACGATTGGACAAGCGTGAACTCTCTAGATGCTCTCTTTAAAGTCCTTAGGGGAACCTCAACAACTCCTAGTAATTTTAAAAATTGTATAAGAACAAAAACATGAAAATAAATACAGAAATGTAGTTGCCATTATTTAAGACCCTGGAGAAATGTAATGAACCCTACATGTAATTAACAATAAATATTACATTTTGAATGGCAATACTAAATGGTAAATTGACTGACTGAAAGTGCAATTGGAAGAGTTTACTCTTAATTCTTGTTTATAAACATAAATTTGTGAGAATAAAAAAATAAAAAAATTCAAAAACAGAAACATTGGTTACACTTCGATGAGAATATTTTATATAATTTTATTCATAAATCTCTTTTTCCTTTCAAAACATCTTCACCAGTTTACATGTACATGTACTCTTTCCCCTAGAGCATCCAAGTATTTTCTTTTGCAAATGAAACATACACATAGAGAGAGCAACAACTAAGTGTAAAATTGGCAACACACTTTGGACACTGAAATACCCATTATCAAGAACCAAACTTTTTTTTTTTAATTCATCATCCTGTGAAGTGGGAAAATCTTCACCATTGGATGTGACTAGTTTCACATATGTCCCTTGAAGGGAAATCCAACCTAATAGGCAAGAGAGAAAACTACTCTTTTCCCTACAAATTATGTTATTAAAAGGGATGAACTGCCTTTTAGATTTAATTAGGTTTATTATTTGCCTGAAAATTATTAAATGTAATTAAATATTGACTGGCCTTGATAGAGATCTGACATTGCCCAAATTAGATCATATCGTCCAAGGCTTCAGCAGAGGGTGATATGAATCTAATGAGGGCAATATACATGTACATTGTATATGTACATGTATAAAGTCATCGCTCATTCATGGCAAGTGCTTTTTAAAATTATTATTATTAACTATTATCTAATATTAAGTAATAAAAGTTAACTATTATTTAAGTGCTAAGTGGAATTTATACAAGTTGATGTGGGTAAAAATATGTTTCACTTATAGACCTTAGGATCTACAGTGAATTGCGCACATTATTGGGAGGGTAGGAGCGCAAGAACATGCATAAAGATGCTAAGGGGAATTTAAAATTTTGCCCAAAGGACAATTTCCCCTTTGTTAGACATATATACTAGACATATATACTAATTTTTTCTCCATCATCTTGTCCTTTGTTTTTAATCTAGAGCAAGTTGATTTATTATTGATCAAAAAGATAATCTCACCTTTGAAATTTCCTTGAGAATCACTGTCTTGTGTAGTTCCTATTGTCAGCTTCTGTTTCTTCCTCCTTGGTTGCATTCGGGGTACTGGTGTAGATTGGAATTGGGGCTGGAAGGCTAAGTCGTCAACAGTAAAATTCTCACTATCCGGGAATAATTGGCTTAAGGAATCCAAATCAGCATCTTCTGCACGAAGACTTATTTTTTTTCCATCCTCCAATGTGATCTACAATGTATATGGATAACAAAATTCATTCATCGTGATAAACATTCGGATTGAGAAGGAGCTCAGTCAAACTGATTTTTTTTCACTGAAACACAAATTCAAAAACATATATGTCTGCTATGAATCATATTGATATCTGTTCAGCTTCCAGTAGTCTGTAAGGCCCTATATCATTACCATAACCATAAAGACCTTGAACCAGGGAGCTGTTAAATTGAAGGAGTAAAAAATCTTTTAATTTATGCAAATGTATATAAGTTCTAAAGCGTAACAATGGGACGGTTAACATTCAACATGGCTTTGCAGTTCCACGTGCCGAGCTGCTCTTCTACGGCGGGGAAATTTGGAGACTAGGCACCAGTTTCGCATTTATTACATTACCGGCAGAACTTCATATTATGAAATACCGGTAATGTGTTTGGAATAGTGCAGTGAACAATTTTACAAATTCATTACTCCGCTCTTCCTATAATTTGTGTGGCAGCGTTTGTTATAGGAAAATTACATCCTGACAAATATTCAATATTTTAGGATATTCCAACCATTTTCGCAAGTTTAAATATTTTGTCATTTAAAGGTACTACATGTACAGTATGTCCCATTTGCAGGCCAAAAAAAAATGAAAAGGTTAAATTTCAACAGCATTTAAAAGACAATACTAATTTAGAACTTCCCTCAAAACGAAAGGGTTTGAAAATGGCTTTTAGTTGGAAAATTAGTAGGAAGTTGTCAAATTGACTTAAAGGTGAAATTCAAAGAAAATCAAAAATATGTCAACTAATGAATGACTAGAAACTGGTAAGCTAACAGATGGCATCGTACAAGTTTTAGGTCAATTACATATCGAGTGATTTATAAAAAATACAAATACAACCACCTGCATAGCAGCTGGGATATACAAGAGATTTGCCAGAAAAATAATGATGTTTTAATGACGTCACTATATGGACCAATATACAGCCCAAGCAGACGACATCCCATAAAGAATGAACATAATTGCAAAGCTTTTATTTGTCCATCGTACAAGTTTTAGGTCAACTACATATCCGGTGATTTATAAAAAATACAAATACAACCACCTGCATAGCAGCTGGGATATACGAGAGATTCGCCAGAAAAATAATGATGTTTTAATGGACCAATACTGCCCAAGCAGACGACATCCCATAAAGAATGAACATAATTGCAAAGCTTTTATTTGTCAAATTATAATGAGTTTAGTGTATATAAATGTGATGGCATGTCAAACCATTCAAAGGGGATATGATCCGATTCCGATAACTAAAATCTTTTGCTTGTAAATACACAGGATAGGGGTTAATTAACAATCGAAGAAACCAGACTTTCGAATTGAAAACCCCCTGGAATGATATTAAGGACGGCATTTGTTCCCTCTTGAAACGCCAAACATACCGCGGTGTGTGCAGCTGAATATTCAATGGCGTCTTATTTTGTTTACAAGCGACAGATTCCTTTATTTTTGTATCGCTGCATTTGTCATCAAAATAAACCCATGCGCGAGGTTTAGAGTGAGGCAATAGATTATACATTTAGCCTGAGGGTAGTGAAGTAAGAGAAAAATCTCAAGAGAAGATGAAAACACAGGCACTGAAAATGTGTGAGATGTCATGGGACATCGTCTGCTTGTGCAAATCGTGTCCATACTGTGATCTCACACATCTCAGCAGCGTTCGGAGAGCTCTTCAGGTGCTATGCCGGGGCTGTATTTTAGCGTTTTATAATATATACATGTAATAATCATTACTTCGAATGTTTCCAAGCATTGAATTTTGATAACCTTGTCAAATCAAAGTTTAAACTTTGCAATAATGAAATGAAATTAGTTTTTAAACTCAATGAATATCTACTTTAAGATAATTCCATACTACAATATCAATCCACAAAACCTAGCACCGGATTTGAAACTAATTAAGATCATGTCATCAACAGAGCTGCAATAAAATGTCAAAATTTGTAAATCATTACGGTACGCCAAATCACTAAGTTGTCATCATTCTTAGAGAACATTAGTTATCATTCTTTTTATTAAAATTGATTACACCCCTCATCAGTATCCTTGAATTTATTAGAACACATTACAAACTTGACCTTTGTCATCATTTTTCATTCCAAACATTTGAAGCTTTAACAAAATTTCATCCTGACATATTTTCTCTAAGTGCTAGCAGATCTAGTCAAAGGTGCCCTAGCTGTCACACCCCCCCCCCCCTCCCCTTCCCTTAGTCCCATATGTACAGTATAATACGAAGAGTATGGAAATAGACCTTCTGCAAGAGGGTTAATATAAATTAGTCTGCTATATATGGTCCTAGTCATCTAACTTCCAACTTCAACCTCCACCTTGTCGTTTTTAGTGTATTTTCTCTGAGCGCTAGCAAACCGATTCAAAGTCAACCCCCCCCCCCCCCATGGCACCATTTGTATTACGCGCAGGGTATGGATAGTGTCTGTCTGCAAGAAGACTAGTCCGTGCTACGGTCTTAGCCATCTTACAGGGTGTACAGTTCTTTGAATAAAATATCATTTGGTTGGTAGATTAGACCTTGCTCTTCAACCTCCACCTAGTCGTTTTTGAGGGTATTTTCTCTGAGTGCTAGCGGACATCGTCAAAGTCACCCTGCCTCACCCTTCCCTTTAAAAGTCCCATGTATAATACAGTGTATGTAGAGTATGTAAATTCGCCGTCTGCAAGAGGGCTTTAGACTGCGATGGTCTTACCTACATGTACATGTATCTAACTTCTAATGGACATTTTTTTTTTGTGCATAGATAAGATGAGATCAGTGAAGAATAAAAATATAAAAAAGGGCAGTTTAAAATTGCCTCAGGTGAAATAATATAAAGTATATGCTTAAATCAAAATTATCATAAGAGATGTTGGTACAATTTTAATTTTAAGTTCAGAGTGAATGGAAAATAAACTCATTTAGAATTCCCAGCCTTGTTTGTAGTCTTAATGCAAATTTGAAAAAAGTTAAAGAAACATAAATTGAATTTTTCTTTTTATCAAAGCCAGATTACTAGTCTTTAATTGGACAATTAATATAATAAGCCAATACTTCAAACAAGGGAAACACTCTCTGCGGTCTCGCCTGCATTACGCAATTTGATATGATGAAAAATTGGGGTTGGGACATTATTTATACATGTACACATGATACTTGATAATCATTTAGTCCAAGTTTCATTGAAAAAGAACTTATATTTTCAAAATCGTAACCGGTAAAGCGGCGCCTATGTCTCGCTTTTTGCTACGCAGGCGAGACAAAAATGTTGTAACACATGATACAGTATATTTACATGAAGCAGCAGGTCCATCTCTTGCAAAACATACCACTCATTACTAGTGCTGCTGCCCCTTGTAATTCTGTTACCGTGAAATTACGTTACCAGTGTTTTAATTTGAAAAAATTATATACCTCTGAAAGCGACAACAGAAATTATGAATATGGCACTGTTCTTTTAAACTATGACCAAATAGCTAAATGGCCCTTTGAGAGCCTGAAACTTTACAAAGATAACGAATTAGAAATCAGTTACAACTTTTTCTTGTAGCATGGACCTAGTTTGACCTCCCATAGCTTAATGAAAATTTTTCAATGTTGCTTTATGTGCATGAGGTATCCCTGAACAGCAAATTGTTTACGGAATTTCGTAACAAAATTGACATATCTTTTTGGTTGGAACCGAAAAAAATATATAGCTACAAACAATATGTTTGTTTTTTCTATTGATGATTAATGAGCATGGGTGGATCTTAAAGAAAGTTAACAGTAATCTGAATTAACTCGTGTATTTTGATGGAACAGTGCAATTGAAAATGGTGTTTCGGACGTTACATTTTCCGTAAACAATGTAGACCCTCATTTAACCCATTAGAACAATGAATTATTGAGATTGTATATGTTTTGAATAAGCTTATTAGTTACTCCAATTTATTAAATTAAAAGAAAATATAATTTAATTATAGTAGCACTTTTATTAGAAATATACTAAAAAATTTGAAAAAGTTGTCTCATTTTCCGTAAACAATTTTGTGTCGTCCGAAACTACGAAAGTAGCAGAAAATAGCAGGAAATATATGAACTGCAGGACCTATCTATCGTAACATTTTTTAAAACATTTAATTGCGGCTACCCACCAAAAAAAAAGAAATTTGCAATACATCACTACAATACTATTTTATAGTTAAAACCAATTTTCAGACTTTGTAACGTCCGAAACAAATGTAACGTTCGAAACAAAAAATACCAATTAAAGGAATATAATCTATATTTTAGGGTATCTGGAGTGAATAAATCATCATGAAATAAGTTATTGTAAGTCTTAACACAAGTCAAAACACATATCAGGTCTTTCAAATCCAATAATTTTGTGTAAGCTCAAGAAGGGTGTTTCGGACGTTACACTATTTGATTGTTAACACATACCGGTAGTTTGCAAATTTCAACTAATTTTCGATCATTGTTACTAGTATTAAAATCTAAAACATACACAATTTTAAAGTTACATGTAAAATGTCTCATTCTCAGGATGTACAATGGATAAGAGTTTCCTTATTTCTTATTACTTGAATGGCTGGGGATACTTCTTTATAGTTTTATTTAAGACAAAATATTTGTCAATGTTTTGCTTACATACAGTACATGTACATGTTCATGTACATGTACATGTGTTAGTGATATTATTGAATGACACACTATATAGTTTAAGGCAAAAAGTAAATTTTCTCAGGAGTTTTGATGACTACAAGTCTACAATTGCTATTAGCTTCATATTTCGCTCTGTTATGTAGATCACATGCATGCATGTACATGTAAGCATTTATAAGAACACGTTCTTGAAATGAACAGTATAGTAGTATACCTTACATAAATTGGGTAGTCCCTGAAGACAAACTAGGTATAAGATCAATGTGCTAAACCAATCAAAACTGCACAATTTTTTCAATAAATGTATTTTTCTTCAAACAATTAATGTAACTTAGGTCAATAATACCTAAAGAAAGCAACTAACTTGAATAAAGTTATGATGTTAACAGTGTGTAACGTCCAAAACACTAGTGGTGTGACATGAAAATTATTAGGCAATGCACTGGTTCCCAATTTGTGGGTATGTATTTATCTTATATCACCGGTTCTTATATTAAAATAAGTTTGACCCAAGAAAAACGCACTTTACCTATTGAAATAAAAACTTGCTATTGTCAAAACCCTAATTTAGAGCTATTTTTCACTTTCAAGGTATACAAAATCTGTATTTTTCAAGGTAGAAACTCAGAAATTTGCAGGAATAATCTTTGAAACATATTCTTAAAAACCAACATATTTAATGGTGTAGTTAATAGCAAATGAGTTTTATATCACAGTTATTAGATATGCTATAGTTCACAATAAAATTGTAAGAACTCAAAGTATTCATATCTGGTGAATAAATAGGGAGATAGATTAAGCTCCGAAATTTGCACTTCTCAAAAATATGAATAAATCTAGTCCTGATCCTAAAAATACACGTTTACAGTAAGTAAACCCGTTTAGACCCATCAGATTGCAAGATTCTTAGTACCCGGTATGCGGGATATAGGCCTATAAATCATATGATTGATTTTTATCTTAATAGTTTATCAAAAGTCACATTCTTCATGATTTAACTGGAAAAAAATACTTTATATGAGTGCATCCACTCTAATATCAATCTAACTTCGATGCTGGTGTGAAGAAATAAGAATCTTACGGGGAAAATAGGAAATTTATATCAATATAAAGAAAACGATTACTATTATTAGTGGATAGTGAGGACATGACGTCACAATTTCCAATTTGTCTTGTGATTTTCATTGTTCCATAGTTTTAGATCTAGACTCTAGACTAGATTCTAGATCTAGATCTACAGACTTTTTCAAAAAATCACAACTTAATTTCTTATTAAATATCCAATTTTACTCATACTTTTTTGATTGGTTTATTAATCTTTACAAACATTACAAATTAGCAAATCATTTGCATAGGTCTAGTCTAGGCTAGACTAGAATCTAGATAACGTTAGGGGTCTATTATTAAAAAATGAGAAAAATTACTGTAAGGTTTAGATTCTCCATTTTTTTTAGCTTTCCAAAGATAGTCTAGTCTCTAGATTCTACATCTAGACCTCTACTCTAGGCCTCTAGGCCCTAGACTAGATTCTAGATCTAGACCTAGATCTAGGCCTTTTAGTTTTAGTTTTAAAGAGTTTTATTTAATTGAAGTAAATCATACTTAGATCTAGATCTAGGTCTAAACTCAAAGCAATGTAATTTACTGACCTCCATCTTATCTTTGTTCCGCCGGACGCCAACAACAGGCTTGTCGTAGACTTCCCCAGTCCTCTTCGAACGTGCCGGTTCTCTACCGACTTTCAGGAAGAGAGCGTCGACTCCAAGTTCTTCGTCTCTAACAACCGTGTACTCCTCACTCTCGCTCGAACTAGGCTGGCTCTGGGTACCGGAAAGCGAAAGCGACCACAGACCTGTCTGCTTACTCTTTGCCGTTGCCATCTCGACGAAGGCGAAACTAACTCTGGCAAGTTCCGAAGTTAATGAAATCAAATTAAAAACGCGTTATAAAAGGAAAACGTAACAGATTATGGACATGCAACCGAGAATGACGACGTCGAATCGAAGAATGAAATGAAATCTGGCGCTGGCGCGTGTACCATACGTGAGACGACAAAGCTAAGCTCTAGCTGTTTACAAACAATGTACGCATGACTGGCCGGCGACCGGCCGCGCATGGCTATTGTTCTCTATAGCTCTCTCTCTCTCTAGGTTTGTTTGGAGCAGGGACTTGGGATACAAGTTCCTGGTTGTAGCTAGTCTGCAGACACAGACCCTTGGCAGCCATTATGAGTAAAAACAATGTCTAAATTTCAAACATGAAAGTACTGAGTTATGTCATGCAGCTGCTTCTGACACAGTGAAATACTGGAAAAGAAACATACCACATCAAGCAGAATCTGATTCTCCTGATTATTTCATGTGGTTTTATTCAAGAGTAAAGTTGAGTCTGTGTTACAGACTTGGTTTGAGATAGAACTGATAATCCCCGTGCGAACAATGGTCTGGGGAGAATATGGGTGTATAATCTCCCTGGTGTATGTAGTAAATGGGTGTATCATAATCGTAAATTGCAGACCTTTTAGCTATCTATCAGGGTGGTTACTTAATTTGCAAAAAGCCACCTTTCAGAAAGAAAACGTGCATTTTTTGCAGAAAATAGAAGACAAGACACAGTTTTGGGCTATGAAGTATAATTGTTTAATAATATCAGGGAACCAGCTGTGTGCGCGGTCGCAAAATATGAGCAATACTATCTTTAAAAAATGCAAATTCATGTATTAATTTCACTAAGACTCTTAAGAGCATAAATCGGAGGGAAAGTTGAAAACAAACGATATTAATTTTATATGTGTTTGATTTTTCTGACTTCCGTTGAATCTATCCGTGTTTAAAATTTGTAAACTTGGCAGAGTTCAGAATGGGCCTTAATTTGGACAGCATCCCATATAACGTTTATTATACGCATAATAATGCTACGGTCTTGATATGTAATTTCTTTCTTGTTCCCTGAAATCTTATTCGATGTTTTGTGGAGTTCATCGGCATGAGACACTTTCTTTAGTTGCAAACCCAGGCATGATGTGACCGATTCCCCATGAAGTGCAACCGTGAATCGTTCGGACAACCATGCATGCCTATATTTTAATAAATAATATAAACCAACTGCAATTGTGTACGAACATGTAAAGACATGGCCCCTAACCGAAGATAGGCCTAAATACATTCGATATAATGAACTTCACATGATTGTTGGTAAATAATATAGTAGGCCTATATCATTCATAGCAATTTTTGGTTTCATTCCAAATCTATATTATCGGCCATAATTATTATGGCCCATACAAGCTATGGACGAACCAGTAGCGAATGGTATGTCTATTGACCGAGAAGAATTTCTCTTTTTGAACTTGCATTTGACGAGCATTGCACGTACCGAGACATAACGTCCTTGTTTTCAATCGTAACGCAAAGTGAATTCAATTTTTTTTCACTACCGTCACTTCGTGAAAAGTTTGAACACGACTTTGCATGAGATTCCTTGCAAAATCTAATGATGGGTATATAGTTTTCAAATTTTACTGTTCATACAGGATATACCATTTTCGCCCATTTTGATGCTAAATTAGTACACATTTTAAAACAAATAATTATTTTAAAAATGGCCCTATAGGATAGGTACGGGTTTGGCGGCTTCAGCGGCCCCCACGCGCCCCCGCCGTAGGCCTATAATGGTTTTTAGGATTTTGTTTTTTTATTCATGCAGCACTGTCACCAAATGGTGGGGCGCGAATGGCGGCTCAAGAAAGATTGACACATTTTCTATGAGCACTTTTCGTCGGGTCAGGGGGGGGGGGGTGTACGGCGGGCTGGTCAATGTCCCCCTGGATCCGCCAAACTTCTTCAGGTTTCCCCGAGTCCATGTGATCGCCGCCCCCGCACGGCGCCCCTGGTTGAACTTGTATTCATCTCTACTTCATTGTGCGGTTTATAATTATGTTTTATTTTGAGTTAAAGAGCTAAAGAGAGAGTTGGGTTGGGTTTTGCGGCTTCAGCGGCACATCCCGTCTGATGTGTACTAAATCTGAGTATCCCCCCCCCCCTCGGGTACCCATCACAGAACATCATGAGTTACATCTCTTAGCCTGTCAATAGGCTGTATATAATATTGGAGGTACTATGGGAATTGGAATAGCACCGGCCGACGGGGGCTGATCAAAGATTTCCCAATAATATGAATAAGACGCCCTGAAATTTGAAAATCACACAAATTCCAGGGATTCCTGCAATTTGCGGCTGCCGAAGCAGAAGTGACAATTAATCATAAACAGTAATAATCAAGCTCAGTGGCGTACAGGGGCGTCTCCAAAAGGGGGGGTGTGGGTGTGCGACACCCCCCCCCCCACCTGTCAGGATATTGTCGGTGAAATTGCGCTGCCGTCGGGAAAAAAAGGAAAAGGGGAGGGGGAAAAAGAGAGAGAGAAAGGGAAAGAGAAAAAAAGGAAAATAAAGGAAAATAAAGGAAAGAAAGGAAATAAAGGAAAAGAAAGGAAAGAAAAGAGAAGAAAGAAAGAGAAAAAAGAAAGAGAGGAGGGAGAAGAAAGAAAGTAAAGATAGAAAAGAGAAAAAAGGAGAAGAAAAAAAAAAAAAAAAAAAAGAGAAAAAGGGAAAGAAAAGAAACGGGGGTGAAAGAGAGGAGAGACCGAGGAGATCGAGAAAGGGGAGAGGGGGAGTTAAGAGCCTGAGAGAGGAGTGGGAGTAAAAATAATCGTTAGGCTCTACACCACCACCCCTACACTGAAAAAGGTCTAGCGACGCCCCTGGTGGCGTACGCATGATTTTTTTCAAGGAGAGGGGGGGTGGGGGGTTAACATTTTCAAAGTCAGGCCGAAAATATCACAACGACTCAGTCAGCCGCTGAATAAGCGGGGGGGGGGCACGTTCTTCCTCAATTTTCTTTTAGAGGGGGAAGGGGGTCGGGGGTCGTCCCCGCCGGAAATGATTTTGAAAAAGTGCACACGAGAAATGTATAGCAAATACTGACTATGAAAGACTGCAACACACTTTTAGGCTCTAGCAGGAGGGCCCAAGAATGCAGCATTCAGATATTATAATTATAGGCCTATAGATATAAAAATGCAAAAATCTTTTCGCTCCCTCGCATTTAAAATGTAGGCCCACAAGTAAATATAGGCCTAGTAGAAAATCTGTATAGGCCTACTCCGTTTGTATCACCGCATGATACCATCGGAATACAGATTTTCCTTCACATATTTGGTCCCCCCCCCCCCCCCCGGCCCCACGGCCATGAAATCGCTGATGGTAGTAGTAGTAGTAGTAGTATAGTAGTAGTAGCAGCAGCTACTTTTTCTTTTTATCACCAAGGGCTTATTATTGTGCCAAATCGATGTCATGTACATGCAGGCAGTATGTATATTATCATATAGGCCTATTTTATTACGATGTTGGAAATTAAGAAAAAGAGAGTCTGGAAAAATAACGCCTTTCTCAGTTGCTAGCTCGTTCACAAATTGTGGTTTGGAATATGAGTTCTATTAGTAACTGTAAAACCATGGAGCTAATACATGCACGTTTTGATCAATTGAGGGTCCGGTTTCTCGAAACCGTCATAACACGCGTTTTTAATTTTAGATTTTTATGACGGTTTCGTGATACGGGGGCCGCCATAGGGTCAGCTTCCACCTCACACCATTTTGGATCCCACTCGCAACGACCATTTCCGTAGAGATCAGTGTCAACGACCCGTACACCGTACACACACACACGCACACACCACCACCACCACACACACAAGTTCAACACCGGTCAGGCTTACGCTTTGTATTATACTAGATATACTGCGCACGTGTAGTTAATTTGTATACAAAGCCGTGTACGCGTGCAGTTCTACTTTTGTTTCAATAGACCAAGGAGTTACTAGGTCACACCGCAGCTCAGTGCAAATTTGTCAGTCTAATTCTCGATCGAGATCACACTTCTTGATGTTATTTTCTCTTGCTGAATGACAGTGACATCTCACGATTGCAATGTTGGCTCAGTCTAAGAAAAAAAGAATCTACGACGGCGACGAAGCACGGCATCTTTTCGAAGCTCTTTATTTTACAGAACCTGCAACAAGTGCTGATGATACTACGGTCGAGCAGCGTACAACAGGGCTTAGCCCTGACAGTGACACATCTACTAGCCTTGACAGTTCCGACTCTGACACTGAGCTGAGTATTGACGGTTTGACATCGTCTCCGTGTTCGAGGACTACAACAAGCAACGTTGCCAACGATTCACAAGGCAATGCCGGTGTTAAAAACAAGGTATGTCTCCACTTCATGACTTGTACTCGGGGGTTAGATTTCTAGACCTGGCTAAGCTAGGCTAGAGCCTAGATAGAGGTCTACTACTAGTCTAGATCTAGATCTAGGTAGTCTAGACTATAGATCTAGAGCCTAGAGGGGGTTAGTCAGTTAGTCAATACCGTGTGAGTCAAACAAAATTTACACCTAGAAAATTGCTAATTATTAGATCTAGATCTAGATCTAGATCTAGACCTACATGTAGACCTAGGTCTAGTATGAAATTGAAAGAGTGTTTATCCCAAATCATTTGGTATCATTTGGATCCGGGCTAACTCGGACCAGGGGACAACTCGGCCCAGCTGCAAAAACTGTCATTTTTGTAATTTTACCCTAACTCTAACCCTAACCCTAACCCTAAACCTAACCCTAACCCTAACCCTAACCCTAACCCTAAACCTACACTGGGCCGAGTTAGCCCGACTCCCATTTGTGTGTGGTATGTCACGCTTGGATGAACAGTGATGCCTACAGTAGGCTATGTATTATGTGAGATTAGCGGAGTGAGAGAATGAATTGAATGTATCAAATGAAATGCATTGCAATGATTGCATAGACCCTAATATGCTTTTGCAGGAGCAAAGTCACACACATACGAGCGCACAAATTTTTGTTGATATTCGATATTTGTTATGTGTGGCATGCTCTTAATTTTGTTAGGGATGTTATTTGGATCTGCAAAGACCGAATTAATACCCAAATCCCAATTGTTTTATTCAAACATCACATAAGCAACTTTGGCGCAAGTCAATTTTTGCACTCTCACAAACAATGCCTCCTGTTAGAATAATAATCCAATATACTATAGGTCTATAGGCCCTAATTCATATTATTGAATCTTTAGTGAATCTATACACTTAGATCTACATGTACATGTAGCTCTAATTGTAGACCTACATTATCTTCATGGAGGAAATTTACAGAATAGAGTATACTATACACTGTAATTTTTTTAATTTTAAGTATTGATATTTCTTTATTTTTTTTTGTAGGTGAGACTTGAAGTTTTCAGTGAAAACGGCTCTACAGCACGAGCGGAGAAGGCACATCCTCCAAGAGATGAGCCCCAAACAAGTGAAGCAGAACTTGAAGCAAGTATGTGCACTCTATATTGATTAGTGTAAATTTTAAATTTACTTTACTCTAAAAAATAATAATAATAATACCATGATAAAATTCAAAAATAAGAAAAGAAAGGAAAAATGAAAAATATAAACAATATAAAAAATACAAAATAAATACAAAAATACAGAATACAACAACAACAAAAAACTAAAAAAAAAAAAAATTGTTTCAATGATGTTATAAAATCAGAATTTCCATTAGTCTATGTAATTATACTACATACCGTACATGTCCATGAAGATATGTATGTAGACGTATTTGCCTTTTACCCTTGGAAGCATGATACAGTGCAAGTATTGGTTAACAAACCAAACAAAATGTTTTAGTTTTGGTAGTAAAACAAGAAGACTGGTATGAGAAGACTGATTAAATATAGTCTCAAACTTTCTGCCTTGCGTAAAGATACAGTACATGCATGAGAGCATAGGATATTCCACTCCTGATTTCCGGTGAATTTTAGTGTATTTATGTCAGGGCAATATATCGGCTTTTACTAAACACATGAGGCTCTGTGCGCTGGAAAACACTCTATTTTTTTAATGGTGTCTTCAAATCGGCTGTACCCTGGGGAAAATTTTATATTATTTGATATTTTTTATCGACTGTTCTTTTTTCAATTGTCTTAAAAGGGGCAAAGAAAAAAATTATCAAAGATGCTGAAATGTTGCGATTTTGTTTTTAAATGAGAGAAAAAGGAAAACCAGAATTAAACCTGAAGTTAGGAAAGAAAAAATATTATATGAATAATGTGGATTTTAAGAAAAAGTGTATTTCTACAAGAAAAAAAACAAAAACGGCCTATTAATAGTTAGCAAGGATTTTGTTTTAATGGAGAGACAGAAAATAAGATGGATTGAAAGAAATTGACATTGTAATGAAGAACTAAAATACAAAGAAGAATCAAATTTAAAAAATATAGAATGATAGGGGGAAAATGAAAGATACTAAGATAGACATGAAGAATTAAGAAACTGAAATAATTCAAATGCTAGATTCAACAGTAATTGATATTAAGACAGAAATGAGAGATATATATTTTGATTTGATTTGATTTTTGTTTCCACTCTTGTTTTTCTTTAACAAATTACAATAAGTCATACATGACACAATCATAACAATTAGTTGTAAATTATAATAAAAAATGAACAATTTGCATGAGAATAATACTGAAGTCAATGAATTGTAAGGAATTTTATAATATTTATAACAAAAGTGGTGGAACCTAATTTAGAAGCAATGCTTGTATAACATATGTGCCAAAAGATAAAAAAAAAAGAATTATACTTATAAATTTGTTCACAAAAATAAAATGAGCCCAACACTGATTTTCAAATCAACTAAGAGATACATTAAACAAGACAACTAAAAACAAACAATTTAACAATTGAAAAGAAATGTGAACAGTTAGGAGATTATAAAAAGGAGATGTAGGAAGATGTGAAGAGAGAGGGAGGGGGGGGGGGGGGGGCAAGTCTATCAATTTTGAAAATGAGTTTTTGTTTGTTTAGTAACATCTTTTTATTTTTGTTTAAAGCTGAACAAGCTTTGTGGAACCTTTAGCCTACATGTATAAACATTCAATGAATTCCAGAGCTTAGTGCCAGTAAAAGTAAACATTTTACTTGCAAAAAGAGTTTGTGTTAAAGGTATACGGTATAAATTGGATTGTGTTTTTAGATATTTGTGAATGGTGCTACATTTGTATTTTGAGTGAATAAGTTTGTAAAAATGTTTGGCATTTCTTGTTCGTTGTATTTATACAGACAATTTTCTCTTGAAGTATACATGTATACATGTATATAGTTTTGTTTTATTGTATTGAAATTGTCTTTTTTATTTTTGGTCACTTCACGGTACATTGATATATTTGACAAATGATTCACACACCAGTGAAAATGAACATTTGATTACCTATTACATTTAACGTTAAAAAAAATCTTTCTTTCCTTATCTGACAATGGATACCATTGGGCCATGCCCTGCCACCTGCTGTCATGGGCAGCTTTTTTCTCATTGCGTATAGCAATGTATCTCTCCATTTTATACAATTTAATTAATAAGGAAATGAAGTTGGAAATATTTGGTTTAACTTATTTGCATCTATTCAGGTAAATTGTTTTATTTGCAATTATTAAATATATGATTAAAAAGAATATAATTCTTTGTCAGTATAACAAGAATTACATTTTTGGGGGGTTAAAATCAAGAAATCAAACATAGTCTGCTCTTTTCCGAGCTGATTCCAAAAATCTTGTACTATTGTACATTTCCAACAAAAATGTTCAATCGTTTCACTGTCTAGGTCATAAAAAGAACATAATGGGGAACTAATGACTATCATTTTATACAGTTTATAATTCAAATTCAGAATATTATTTAATACCTTGAACTAAAATTCTCTGTAAATTACATCAATTGTAGTTGACATAATACCTGGAACGAGCGAATAACAATTCTTTATCTGAAACATCATATCTATTCTTTAGTCTAAACGTACTGACTAGGCATTCATATTTCTCTGCGACCAACAGGTCATAAAATTGTTTGCTTTTTATTCTGTTAAAAAATATCAACTAAGGGGTTAGAATAATATGGGAAGTAATATCGTTTTTGAATGAATTTGTATAAACTATTTTAGGAATATTATTTATCTTTGATAACGAAGAGTACACTCCCTGTATCCTAAAGTAATCATTTGCATCTAGTTCAAATAACCTTTTCATGTCATCTTGTTCCTTTAAATTGCCCCCTTTTGTGAGGATGTCACTAAAAAACACCATTCTTTTAATGAAAAGTTTTCGAAAGAAAATCATATCTGAATTGACTTGTATAATTGTCTTTTGTCCCAAATAATCTGGAATTTCGTACTATCCTACCTGTTTCTCACATTGAGAGAGTTCCATCTTTCTAAAATAGCTTGATAGAACTTAGGAATGTTTTTGTCTAACATTTTATGACTATAGTTACAATAGAACAGGAACAAACCACCGTTCTTTTTAAGATAATATTTAAGAATTTGAAACCATCCTTGTTTATCGGCTTCTTTTATTCTTTGAATCCAATATAATTGTTGTGCGCTGGCAGATGACTGAACATCTACCATCTTACTTCCTCCCTTTGACAAATCTTGGATCATTACATTCCTTCGAATGTTATCAGGTCCATTCCAAATAAATTTGAAAAACATACTCTCCATTTTCTTTAGGAACCAGTCTGGCAATAACAAAGATGAAACAAGTACATACATTTTGATATTCCAAGGGATTTGATAATTTGTATTTTTCCAAAAGTTTCTCATTTTCCACATATTTAAAGTGACTTGTAATGATGATAATATTTCTTCTGCTTTTTTAACCTGCGCAGAATATGATCCGATACCTACATAAGTACCAAGTACATTAATAATATTAACAAAATTCAGGCTGTGTTGAAAATCAGCGTCTGGTACATATCCAACTTGCAGTATTTCTGTCTTACTTAGGTTTATAGTTAAACTGGAACATTTCTCGAATTGTTGGATAATATCAAATAATGAATTAAGCAATTTTACATCTGAACAAAAAGAGCAAAAATCGTCTGCATACATAGACAGCTTTAATTCACTCGTACCTACGACTACTCCTCTTATATCTACTGAATGTCTGATAAGTAATGCAAGTGTTTTTAAACAAATTATAAACATGTAGGGAAAGAGGGGGTCTCCCTGTCTTACTCCTCTTGTAATCAGAAAATATCCTGTAGATTTTCCATTATTTAAAACGCAACCTTCTACATTTTCATACAAAGCTTTTACCCATTTAATAAAAGATGCTCCAAAACCGAAATAAAGTAAACATTGAGTCATGTAACCATGGTCTAAAGAGTCAAACGCTTTCTTAAAATCTACGGAAGCAATGAATCCTGTTTTTTGTTCAGTACAAAGAAAATGGAAAAAAAGTACATTTCAGATAGCTTCTCCTATTGCCCTCCCACGTAAAAAAGCATACTGATCGGTGTCAATTATTTCGTCTAAAACTTGTATTATTCTATTCGCCAACACCTATAGTTGATCAAGTTGAACTTTCAAAATGTTTCCCCAAGCAAGAATAACATAAGTAAAATATGATAGGATCAATGTAGAATATAACATGAGGAGAGTTGAAGGTGGAAATTCATATTTTTATTTTTTGATAGTTTATGTTTTGGGAAATAGTTTAACTTACTTTGCCTATGAGAATTGTTTAAGATAATTGCTCATCAATTGTAAAACCTAACAATTTAGTTGAGTTGACCTTGTTAAGAATAGCATTGTCAATTATTAAGTCGCAAGGGAGATTATGAATAATATAAATTTATAATTGACAATTTGTTGGATTTAATCCACTGTGAAACATTTTACAATTCAGATATTGCAGTTCTAAGAAGAACATGTGGGTCTGGGTTAGATATGAAGGAAAGCAAGTATGAACAATGTTGAATATCATGAATGTAAATTAAGTAAAGTAAAATATATATATATGTACCAAAAAGAAATTACATTATACAGCAGAAAGAAGGAGAATAAAGGAAATTCCATATGTACATGTACATGTACTGTAGATAGTTGAAAACTGAATGAAAAGGAAAAGAGAAGAATTAAAATTACACTTGATCGGATGGAAATAATATCAAAAGAGTTTTGTTAAAGGTTGAGATGTTGGATTGATGGGAAATAAAAATATATGGAAAGAGGAATACAGAAAAATCAAATATTATAGGCATGTACAGGTGTATGCAAGATTACCATAGCATTCACAATTGACATAAAAATAGAAAAATATGAATTCCAAAGAATAATATCAGAATAGAGAAGAGGAAAGAAGCTGAAAATAAATTTATAGAAAGAGCTAAAGATATCAAACAAATGTTTTAAAAAAGATTGTTGTAACTGTAAGAAAACAAAGATGTAGATGATAGAGGACAATGAAAAGAAAAATCGTAATAAATGAAAAGATGAAATATGATTAGAATGTTTGAAGATCAAGACGAAATGGAATGACAAAAATAAACATATAAAGAACAGAGAATTAAATTTGAAGGCTATATAGGGAAATAATATTTGTATTGACACGTCTGCAATTCTTATTTCTTAATGATTTCTTATTTGTTGTCAATCTTTTATAACTTTTGTTCTTTCTACATTTAATAAATTCTTTCCCTTTATTTATCTTTTGATTGATTTGATATATTTATTCTTCAAATTCACAATAAAAAACTGATACAATGTATATACAAATCAATTAAAACGTAACATGAATTTATAACAAACATTTAAACATAATATACAAAGAAAAGAAAACAATAATGAAGTCAGAAAGATGCCCAGTTCAGTCCATTCTTTCATTTTCTTAGCTAATCCACATTTCCCACCTGATAGTTTAATTGTTAGTTTTTTATGTTGTAGTTTTGCTGCATTTTAATATTGCAGAAGCTAAACAGAAGTTACAGAACAAAAGCTTTAAATACTGCAAACTGGGTCAGAAAGGCTGATACACCTTCTAATTACGAGACAATAGCAAGGCAGGAAGTTGTGCCCAGGAGGGTATTGATTTTTTTTCTTTTGTTCATGCTGTGTACAGTTGTGCTAGGTCTATGTTCTCAACAATGTAATGAATGTGTTGAACATCTGAAGTTAAGAGTCTTGATTAAACACATTTGCCTGAAACAAAACCAAAAAGACCCGAAAGTCCTATTAATATATCGTTATTAGCATTGGATTGTTCACTTATAGAAAACATCAGCATGGAGTCATAAACTGCTTCAAATCTTCCAAAATCCACTCCTACCCACTTAAGATTTGCTTCATTGTACAACCAGAGAAGAATTTTGGAGGTCTTTCCTGATTTTCCATGGTAGCAAAGCACCCCCCCCCCCCCAAAGTAAAAATTGCAAAACCATTGCAAAATCACCATGACAAGAAAGCTACATGTATATGTACTGCGAACATGGACTGTACACTTTCCTGCTTATTGTCTAAATCATTCATAATTCCAATTGATTTCACCTATCGATCTGTGCTCAGGTGCGAAGCGGTATCGTTGGCTACAATTTTAAGTGTGAACGGTTCAAATATAGAGGAAATAAGACTTAATAAGTAAAATATTCAAATTCACAATAAAAAACATGATATATATACAAATCAATTAAAACATAATATGAATTTATAACAAACATTTAAACATAAAACAAAGAAAAGAAAACAATAATGAAGTCAGAGAGATGCCCAGTTCATTCCATTCTTTCTTTTTCTTAGCTAATCCACATTTCCAACCAGATAGTTTAATTGTTAGTTTTTTATGTTGTGGTTTTGCTGCATTTTAATATTACAGAAGCTAAACAGATCAATAGCTTTAAATACTGCAAACTGGGTCAGAAAGGCTGATACACCTTCTAATTACGAGACAATAGCAAGGCAGGAAGTTGTGCCCAGGAGGGTATTGATTTTTTTTCTTTTGTTCATGCTGTGTACAGTTGTGCTAGGTCTATGTTCTCAACAATGTAATGAATGTGTTGAACATCTGAAGTTAAGAGTCTTGATTTGAAACACATTTGCCAGAAACAAAACCAAACAGACCAGAAAGTAATAGTAATAATATATATTTATATCGTTATTAGCATTGGATTGTTCACTTATAGAAAACATCAGCATGGAGTCATAAACTGCTTCAAATCTTCAAAAATCCACTCCTACCCACTTAAGATTTGCTTCATTGTATAACCAGAGAAGAATTTTGGAGGTCTTTGCCGATTTTCCATGGTAGCAAAGCACCCCCCCCCCCCAAAGTAAAAATTGCAAAACCATTGCAAAACCACCATGACAAGAAAGCTACATGTATACTGCAAACATGGACGGTACACTTTCCTGCTTATTGTCTATATCATTCATAATTCCAATTGATTTCACCTATCGATCTGTGCTCAGGTGCGAAGCGGTATCGTTGGCTACAATTTTAAGTGTGAACGGTTCAAATATAGAGGAAATAAGACTTAATAAGTAAAATATTCAAATTCACAATAAAAAACATGATATATATACAAATCAATTAAAACATAATATGAATTTATAACAAACATTTAAACATAAAACAAAGAAAAGAAAACAATAATGAAGTCAGAAAGATGCCCAGTTCATTCCATTCTTTCTTTTTCTTAGCTAATCCACATTTCCCACCTGATAGTTTAATAGTTAGTTTTTATGTTGTTGTAGTTTTGCTGCATTTTAATATTACAGAAGCTAAACAGAAGTTACAGAACAAAAGCTTTAAATACTGCAAACTGGGTCAGAAAGGCTGATACACCTTCTAATTACGAGACAATAGCAAGGCAGGAAGTTGTGCCCAGGAGGGTATTGATTTTTTTCTTTTGTTCATGCTGTGTACAGTTGTGCTAGGTCTATGTTCTCAACAATGTAATGAATGTGTTGAACATCTGAAGTTAAGAGTCTTGATTTGAAACACATTTGCCTGAAACAAAACCAAAAAGACCCGAAAGTCCAATTCTAGTTTTGGTAGGCCCTGAAAAACAGTGCGTTAGAGTTTCTTGTATTCAGCGCGTCTGTAGCATGCTAGCTGTGGTGTTAATGGTTAGGAGCCAGAGCATATAACATTGAGTTCCCATAGGACATATATTTATTCAGATGGTTTTATCTCAGCCAATACTTAACATATTAAATTGTTTTTTGACATGTGGTCATTATTTTTGATGCTCTTTTGGAAAATGAAGAAAACATTTAGAAATTCTAAAAATAGATTTTTATGACGTCACAGCCTCGGTACTCTATACTGTACATGACAAAAACCTGTCGTTTAAAATTGAAGCCCCCATTTGACTTTCACCACTTCTAGAGCAGTAAGCCTAAAGTAAACACTAGCACTGTCCAATGTAACCTCCCCCCCCCCCCCCAGCTCCCCTTGACTGGGTGATAGAGGGGGGGGGGGGGGAGATAAGCGTGAGAGAGGAAGGGAGAAAGAGCGCAAGTTTTCAGAGTTAAAATTGTTGTTATATCGCCAATTCTGGGTAATGTAAATCAGGGATGTCATCTCACTAGCCTACACACGTATAATGAACGTGTAACACCAATGAGAGTTCCGTTTGCCTGAAGAGAGTGTATGGATCGTGGTAATCGCTCTGTTGGGGGAATAGGTCGGGTTCAAGAGTCCTAGCATATTGGTAAAAAGTAACTGTTACATATTGCGCTCATTTCAGAAGTACACTGAAATTCACCAGAAATCATGAGTGGAATATCAGATGATCTCACACATGTACAGTGTACATGTACATATGCAACCAAATGATAAGGTTTAAGATTTTGAATATTTAACATAATTTTGAAAATATACATTCCTATTCCATGAAACTTGAACATATCGAGTAGTTATCCAGAGCTGCCAACTATAGTACAGATTTCCTGTAATTAGTACAGAAATTAACGATCATTACGGCAGTACGGAAAGTTGTCTAAAATAAAAAAAAAAGGAAAAAGGAAAAAAAAAATTTATCGTAGCGAGTGCTGTACAGTATGCCTTTGTATGGCGGCCATCCAACACTCGCTGAGCAAGACGGAAAAGTATCAAGTATTCTCTAAATAGAAGCCAATTTTTTTCATTGAAAATTGATGTGTTGTGATGACCTGAAATTCTGAAAATCAATATTTTACAACTTTGTATGAGTAAAATCACAAAAAAATTCAGATAATCATGCCCTCCACCTGCGCAGTGTTGGCGTGCCATTCTTTAAAGATTCATATAGCACCGCATAGGAAATTACTGATTTATTCCCCAAATTACTGATTTTGAGCCTTGTGATTACTGATTTTCTGTTCTAGAAGTTGGCAGCTCTGAGTATCACCAATCATGTGATTAGAATTTAGGTGACAAAGGTCATTTCAGGTCTGCAAACTTAGACTTTATTGTGGCATCAACATCAAGATTTTGAATTTTTAACATGTCAAAAGTGTTACCGGGTATGAGAATTAATAAATGAATTTTTAGTATTTGTTCATATTTCATGAAAGTCATCAATATCAATCTTGGTACAAATTGTGTATGGCATTGTCTCTATGGCAATATTGCCTCTAGGATCAACATTAATTTTAGGTCATGTAAAACTGTATTGCAGGTGATTGTGCAAAGTACTAAAGTAGTTTGTTATGCAACCCGATATGAATGGTGCCAATTAATTAGTGGTTATATTCCGATCCGTATTGGTAAACATGAAAATAATGTAATGTGAGGTCTGTTCTATCATGGTATACATGTACAACTATAAATGTACATGTACTGTATGTACCAAGCCTGGGAAAATTATTTGAATATTCAAATATTGATTCTTAGTCAACATATTATTCACTTCCAAATGCTGATTATATTCAGAGGATATCATTTTGGGAGGCCTGCAAATGAGCCATCCTGCCTATAAATAATGTCCCAACCAATATTTCATCAGATCAAATTGCGTAATGCTGGCAAGACCGCAAAGAGCGTTTCACTTGTTTTTTTGTTGGTATAAATTATAAAACCATATCACAAGCATTAATTGAAAGGAAATTTTTAGGATACAATCTGTACCTAGCTTTATAACATACAAGCAAAATCTACATGAATAAGACAATTGTTCTGAAGGCTTATATTAAGGAAAATAATAACAACGCTGAGAGAGGGCGCTAAATCTGATCTAATGGTCGAAATTCAATTTTTTGTGAATATTCCATTACCAGTAATAAAAAAATTGATGTATCAATCACTAACTGTTCGTAGGATTTTAATGTATTATTAGAGTCTGATATACCGTTAATTGTTTTTTTAAATCTTTACCCAAAAAAAAAACTAGCTTTAAGAATAATTCCTAGTAAATAAAGTAACCATCAGATCACACGTTATTTAAAATAAAGAAAATTATAAATATCAAAGGGTAGTTTGGGGTGCTGCCCCTTGTCCCCCCCCCCCATCCCTAGGGAGAGGGGTAACTCATGTTTCCTGTTTGAAAATATCTAGAGTCTCACCTTATGCCTCTTTTCCATCGTAAACCTCACCTAGTATGCATCTATATAATTTAAACAGAGCCAGGATGTTTGGTACCACAATTTTCAGATTTTCTCAATTATCTCTCAAGTTGTGGCTTTACTCTTTGTGAACTCAACATTTGTTGTGTAAAATATATTTTCCCATGATATGTCTTGAGCAAAGAAGGAGACATGCTGCAATTTGCGAGATAAT
Organism: Strongylocentrotus purpuratus; assembly: GCF_000002235.5. NCBI lineage: Eukaryota > Metazoa > Echinodermata > Echinoidea > Camarodonta > Strongylocentrotidae > Strongylocentrotus > Strongylocentrotus purpuratus. The sequence goes on from NW_022145610.1 coordinate 21,387,707, forward strand.
AATAATAATAATAATATTGGATTCTTATATAGCGCACGTATTGACCTTGCAAAGGTCCTCAAGGCGCTCCAACATTACCGGCTATGCTAGGCTGCCGATATCAACGCTCACAGCATTTTAAGGAATTCCTTCCTACCGGTACCCATTTAACACCTAGGTGGAGTGTGGCAAATGTAGATCAATGTCTTGCCAAAGGACATTAGTGCCGCGGCGTGACTCGAACCGCGTACCTTGTGATCGTCAGTCCGGCGACGTATCCACTCATCCACGACACCTCTAATATGGTCAAAAATTTAGTACAAGTCCACAAAAGCTTGCCATTTTGAAGTAATATTGCCAATTTGTTAATTGCCATAGAAAGTAAATAGAGACTTTTCAAACTGCCATATATACATGTAATTCTCTCATTTTCTAACAGATTTTGATGGAACTTTTTTTTAATTGCTTCTCCTTATCTTTTTTCTCTTCTGTTTAGATGAACCTAACTCTGGAGATTGCTCATTCACAGAAGTAGATTTGCCCATTAGCGAGTCAGATTGTTACCTTTCTGAAGTCGATGTTACTTACAAAGTACTAGGTAAACCTTTAAACTTTGTTTATTTCAAATGGTACCCCAGTAATGAAGTGGCATAAATGAAAACAAAACAGTGTGTGTGTACATGTATAGTTTGGAGGATGCATGGATGTACTAAAGGTTGCTTATACGTGTTCAGGAGTATCAGAAAAAAGTAGACACTTTTACATCAACACTTATTTTATAATATTGAAATCATTATTTTCATATATCGTAGATATTTGGCTTACCATACCGTAGGTATTAAGATATATATACATGTACATGTAGGTATGTATCTCAACAATGGCCTTATTGAATTAATTTGTTATTTTGGGGGTTTAAATCCCAATTCAATTGAGAAGGCTGTATATAAAGTATAAGACTCCTATCACTGATTGATGATTACTATATAGTAGAATGAAATGTTAACCCTCTAGGCAGAATCTGTCATTGCGGCCATCCTGTATTGACCTCCAATCTGCCTGATTTGTGTCAGATTTTTGTGTTTACCGGTAATACATTTTGCAAAGTTGGACTCATAAATTTGTTATCTTTTTTAATTAGGGGAGAACTAAAGAAAGATATTTGCTGAATGGTCTCCAAGTTACTATTTGGCACAATTTTTAAATGTACAGTTGAAATTATATTATCTTGAATGTGATCGAAGTTTTAAACATTAATTCTTTTAGGTAGAGACCCTGAAGGAGGAGCTATATCAGAGATTGATTTACAGAATGCTACAGGTAATTTAAAGTAGTACAAACGGTTGACTATGTGCCGGGCATGTACATGTAGCAAGGGGGGGGGGGGGGGGGGGGTGAGGACAGTCCAAAATGCAAAAAAAGGGAAACAAAAATGAAAGAGAAAAATGAAAACTTATCGAAAATGTAGGAAGGAAAGGAACCGACAAGGAATGATTAAAAAAAAAAAAAAATGTAATTTTCAAAAAGATTTGAAATTTACACCTTAGTTCTCCCAAAATTTAATGAAATGTAATATTTGAATACGCGCTTAATAGGAACATTTAGGATTCATCCAAATTGATCAGTCAATTTTCTGATTTTTATAGAAATGGATAGTTTCATCATTATTCTACCATTCCCTAACTTCTTGAGTCAGAAATATATATTTTTTAAGCAGTTTAAAATGACACCTTATTTTCACCTTAGATTGGAGTAAGTGAGTATTTGAGAGCTTTAGTATAAGCCAATGCCCACTAAGCCACTTACCGTACCCACAAGGTTATCACATTGATTTTCAATGGAAGTAAAGAATATGTCCCACTCTTGGGGTGAGAAAAAATTTAACTTTGTCTGATAATCCCTTCATACCAGTTGCTATGGACATGATATGAATGTCCTGTTTAGCTTGGTCGCATAAAGAGAGCTATTAGACTAGTCTGGTTCAAAACTTCAATGGCCTTTTCTCTGAACTTGAGATATATTGATTGATAGTTACATTATGTGATATTGAAGGATGTTACCATTGAGGACTTGAGACAAGTAATATACCATTTGAAAGCTGAGAATCTCTTTTTTTTTCAGAAAAGGTATTTTTTTAGAAGAAATATTAATTATGTAGGTTTTTGAAGTGGTTGGTCACAGATGTTGATGATGTTAGTGCTATTAAATTATTATTTTGGGGGTTTAAATCACAATTCAATGGAGAAGGCTGTATATATGGTAATTGGTATAAGACTCTTACCACTGATTGATGATTACTATTTAATAATATTTAATAATATCTACTTTACTATTTTTTTTCTTCTGTTTAGATGAACCTAACTCTGTAGATTGCTCATTCACAGAAGTAGATTTGCCCATTAGCGAGTCAGATTGTTACCTTTCTGAAGTCGATGTTACTTTCAAAGTACCAGGTAAACCTTTAAACTTTGTTTATTTCAAATGATACCCCAGTTATGAAGTGGCATAAATGAAAACAAAAAAGTGTGTGTGTACATGTATAGTTTGGAGGATGCATGGATGTACTAATGGTTGCTTACTGGTACTTACATGTACATGTATTTACAAGTGGCACTGTGTGTAATGTACTGTGCATGTACGTGTTCAGGAGTATCAGAAAAAAGTCGACACAAGGTCATCACATTGATTTTCAATGGAAGTAAAGAATATGTCCCACTTTTGGGGTGAGAAAAAATTTAACTTTGTCTGATAATCCCTTCATACCAGTTGCTATGGACATGATATGAATGTCCTGTTTAGCTTGGTCGCATAAAGAGAGCTATTAGACTAGTCTGGTTCAAAACTTCAATGGCCTTTTCTCTGAACTTGAGATATATTGATTGATAGTTACATTATGTGATATTGAAGGATGTTACCATTGAGGACTTGAGACAAGTAATATACCATTTGAAAGCTGAGAATCTCTTTTTTTCAGAAAATGTATTTTTTTAGAAGAAATATTAATTATGTAGGTTTTTGAAGTGGTGGGTCACAGATGTTGATGATGTTAGTGCTATTAAATTATTATTTTGGGGGTTTAAATCACAATTCAATGGAGAAGGCTGTATATATGGTAATTGGTATAAGACTCTTACCACTGATTGATGATTACTATTTAATAATATCTACTTTACTATTTTATTTTTCTTCTGTTTAGATGAACCTAACTCTGTAGATTGCTCATTCACAGAAGTAGATTTGCCCATTAGCGAGTCAGATTGTTACCTTTCTGAAGTCGATGTTACTTTCAAAGTACATGTACCAGGTAAACCTTTAAACTTTGTTTATTTCAAATGATACCCCAGTAATGAAGTGGCATAAATGAAAACAAAAAAGTGTGTGTGTACATGTATAGTTTGGAGGATGCATGGATGTACTAATGGTTGCTTACTGGTACTTACATGTACATGTATTTACAAGTGGCACTGTGTGTAATGTACTGTGCATGTACATGTTCAGGAGTATCAGAAAAAAGTAGACACTTTTACATCAACACTTATTTTATAATATTGAAATCATTATTTTCATATATCGTAGATATTTGACTTACACATAGGTATTCAGACATATACATGTACGTGTAGGTATGTATCTCAACAATGGCCTTATTGAATTAATTTGTTATTTTGGGGGTTTAAATCCCAATTCAATTGAGAAGGCTGTATATAAAGTAGACTCCTATCACTGATTGATGATTACTATATAGTAGAATGAAATGTTAACCCTCTAGGCAGAATCTGTCATTGTTTTTTCCTTCTATCACCTTTCCTTATGTTATTCTTTGTTTTAATCATTCTATCGACTTTCTCTTTCTGTCTTTCCTTATTTTATTCTTTGTTTCTTCCTTCTATCACTATCTCAATCTTTGTTTTATTATTGCGATTATGCTCAAAACAGCAGTCGACTGTCGCCGTAAACAATTCTAGAAAGCGCGCACCGAAGTTGACCTATACTTCCTGGGTCAAACTGGGCATTGTGATGCGCAGTGGCTGGGCTCGAAATGAGCGTTAATGGAAAGTCGCTTGAACGCTTTCCCGCAGTGACCTTGTTTTGTAACGGCGTTTTGATTTGTGATTCATGTATGTGATTCTAGCTTCTAAAAATCGCTTGAACGCACCCTTATACATTTTGCAAAGTTGGACTCATAAATTTGTTATCTTTTTGAATTAGGGGAGAACTAAATAAAGGTATTTGCTGAATGGTCTCCAAGGTACTATTTGGCACAATTTTTAAATGTACAGTTGAAATTATATTATCTTGAATGTGATCAAAGTTTTAAACATTAATTCTTTTAGGTAGTGACCCTGAAGGAGGAGCTATATCAGAGATTGATTTACAGGATGCTACAGGTAATTTAAAGTAGTACAAACGGTTGACTATGTGCCGGGCATGTACATGTAGCAAGGGGGGGGGGGGGGGGTGAGGACAGTCCAAAATGCAAAAAAGGGAAACAAAAATTAAAATAGAAACTAGACTATGAAACAAGAACAAATAACCAATGTTTTATTTCTTTTTTGGTAACATGATATTTCCATATGTTTCGTACAAAAATTAGCAATTTTCGGGCTGACATCCAAAGTCAAAAGGTCACATGACTTTGTAATGGTAGGTCTGATTTTCCAAAAATTTGTTTCAAAAGATGCGCAAGACTTGCCATAGAAAGTAAATAGAGACTTTTCAAACTGCCATATATAATTCTCTCATTTTCTAACAGATTTTGATGGAACTTTTTTTTAAATTGCTTCTCCTTATTTTTTCTCTTCTGTTTAGATGAACCTAACTCTGGAGATTGCTCATTCACAGAAGTAGATTTGCCCATTAGCGAGTCAGATTGTTACCTTTCTGAAGTCGATGTTACTTACAAAGTACTAGGTAAACCTTTAAACTTTGTTTATTTCAAATGATACCCCAGTAATGAAGTGGCATAAATGAAAACAAAACAGTGTGTGTGTACATGTATAGTTTGGAGGATGCATGGATGTACTAAAGGTTGCTTATACGTGTTCAGGAGTATCAGAAAAAAGTAGACACTTTTACATCGACACTTATTTTATAATATTGAAATCATTATTTTCATATATTGTAGATATTTGGCTTACACATACTGTAGGTATTGAGATATATATACATGTACATGTAGGTATGTATCTCAACAATGGCCTTATTGAATTAATTTGTTATTTTGGGGGTTTAAATCCCAATTCAAATGAGAAGGCTGTATATAAAGTAGACTCCTATCACTGATTGATGATTACTATATAGTAGAATGAAATGTTAACCCTCTAGGCAGAATCTGTCATTGCGGCCATCCTGTATTGACCTCCAATCTGCCTGATTTGTGTCAGATTTTTTGTGTTTTATACATTTTGCAAAGTTGGACTCATAAATTTGTTATCTTTTTTAATTAGGGGAGAACTAAAGAAAGGTATTTGCTGAATGGTCTCCAAGTTACTATTTGGCACAATTTTTAAATGTACAGTTGAAATTATATTATCTTGAATGTGATCGAAGTTTTAAACATTAATTCTTTTAGGTAGTGACCCTGAAGGAGGAGCTATATCAGAGATTGATTTACAGGATGCTACAGGTAATTTAAAGTAGTACAAACGGTTGACTATGTGCCGGGCATGTACATGTAGCAAGGGGGGGGGGGGGGGGGTGAGGACAGTCCAAAATGCAAAAAAAGGGAAACAAAAATTAAAATAGAAACTAGACTATGAAACAAGAACAAATAACCAATGTTTTATTTCTTTTTGGTAACATGATATTTCCATATGTTTCGTACAAAAATTAGCAATTTTCGGGCTGACATCCAAAGTCAAAAGGTCACATGACTTTGTAATGGTAGGTCTGATTTTCCAAAAATTTGTTTCAAAAGATGCGCAAGACTGGAAAGAAAAAAGTTATAAAATTTAAGCGCAATATTTTGTTTGCCTTAAAAAATTATCGCGAAAAATGTAGAATGTGAAAATGTGGCTTGCCCCCCCCCCCCCACCCCCAGCTATATAGGGTTAAGGTTGGATTTTCTGCGTATCGCGATGTGCTGTTACATAACTTTTTTTCCTTGAAGCTTCACACATCTTTTGACACCAAGTTTGCAATAATTATACAAAGGGTAGTGGAGTTGTGGCACATTATTTTATAATATAAGTATAGGGAATGAAAAAAATATAATGAATAAGAAATTAAAAATACATAAGAATGAATTTGAGCTTGGCAACTTTGCACATATTATGATGTTTCAAAACGATTTTCTCAAAATTCCTACAACAAAATTGGCCTCAATTCACCTTATCCGAATGAAAATATGCATCATATTTGCTTAATTTTAATAATGAATAACAATTTTTTTTTTTTTTTTTTTTTTTTTGCAGAAACAATTTACACCTTAAATTACCGAAGATATTCATCTCATGGAGAAACGTTCTTTTTTCAAACAATAATATTTATTATTTTATTGTGGATTTTTAATTTTTTTTATACCGATCTGTCCTTTTATGGCAGAAGATCTTTAGGGGGGTTCAAATTGACCCTCACCCCATTCAAATGCTGTTTGAGAAGCCCAGTTGGAATATAGTTAAAGGTTCATTTTTTTAATTCACAATTCTTTGGTAAGCAGTTTATGGTTATTGGAAGCGACATAGCAGCATAATATACACAACATTTTGACCAGTGATGTCTGAAGAAAAACTTATTGAATATTTAAATATAAATCAGTGTTGTGATGAAATTCTAATCCTTTCTGTCTAAGCTAGCTATCCTGATGTGACAAACTTCAGGGATAGATCCATGTATTTTAATTGTAACAAGGAGAAGAACGAGGGTGAGGAAATTAAATTTTGCAAATAAGATGTGACTTTGACACTAAATAGGGAAAGTACTTGGTTGTGTAACAAAACAAAAAAAACCTTCCTAGAGAAAATTTTAACTGGACGTGGAATGCAATTTCCTTATAGTTAACCAAAACCCCAAAGTTGATATACTTAACTTTAGCAGTACTGCAATTTAATTGTTTTCTGTTTTTTGCAGCTCTACGTGGGAGGAAACGCACTCGTGTTCATTTTATTGATGGCAGTTCAGATTCATCTTGCGCCAGTATTGTTTCATCCAGTGTTAAGAGAAGAAGTAAGTTTTTATGTCTGTTTTATAGGATTTATTTGAAGAATGCAAATTTGGCCATCCACCACAAAACAAACAATAAGCCAGTAATTTCATTTTCTTGTTTTTAACTGAGTTGTAAGGAACAGATTCTTAGCTTTAAAATGATGTGTCTTGCTATGTCTTAATGAAGAAAACTCTTTGAAATAAAAGTGAGAAAGTCAGACAGGCTGGTTTTTTTTTCTTCAGAATAAGGGAAAAAAAAGTCTCAAAGGGTTGGACCGTTGACATACAGCAAAAAAATATTAAATTAAACATCCTTGGCTACCATTGTGAATGACTCTAGCTAATAAAACTTACACAACATTTGAATACCTAGAATCCTTTGATGCATCAAAGTTTGAGAGTCTAACATCACCTTTCTTTGAGTTATGGTCATTAATTTAAGCCATCTTGATGAATAAGATTTAGAGTATCTGAGTTTCTGCCTAATAATGAGTCTGGGCACACCATTTTAAACCAAAGAAAAATAAAAACATGTACATGTATATGACCCTCAATTTTTGTACAGATAATACTTAGGATTGAATTATTACCTTTTAAAAAAATCAACTCTACTCTGTTTTGGCTTTTTACATCACAATTCCCATAGTGACGTATTGGTCGTTTTAGGGTAGAGAGTCAGAAATATTGAACAAAACAAATGTTTAAATGTTAAAGATAAAGTTGAGTTCTGGTCAAGTGATTGCATTGTGAAAGAAACGTTGTGGAATCGATCAGAAAAGGTTGATCATCTAGCATATAAGTATTGGTGTTGTACTGCAAGGTTCTGGAATCATCAGAATGATAAGAAATTTGGCCCAGTCTTGGTAAAGTTACAAGCACTGTACACAGAAAGATGTATATGGAACTACACACGACCATGTGGCATAAAAATCTGTCCCAAATTTTATGATGTTACATGCCACATTTAGAATATTAAGGCATTTGAAGAGCCATGCTTTTTCAGGGAACACTTTTTATCTGATGTTCTTCCACACTTGCACAATACAATGATAACGCTCGTATTCACCTCTTCCCAGAACTCAACCTTAATTCTCTTTAAGCTCCTGCACATGTGATGTATAAATGCTTTATACCTACTATTTTTGCATGTAGTGCTATCTCTACTTTTACAATTGAAAGAGGTGAGAACAGTGAGATTTGCAACAATAAACCGTGTATTTGTTTATTGGCAATGGTGATGACAAGTGAGAAAAAGTGCTAACCTCTGTTATGCTCTATTTCCAAATTGTAGAGGAAAACAATTCCAGTCGGGAGCTATCATCTATTCTACGAATGAAATGCTGCAGAAATTACTGCCTGCACAAGGTGTCACGAAAAGAGGTAGCATACAGCAGAAATGCCTTCCAGGAGAAATCCAAATGTGAGCAAAGGCAGTGGATCTTGCAGTACCTCCTCGAACATCATGAAGAGTCTGGGAATACAGTTCAAGTCCGCTTCAGTATTGGGGTGACAGAAGTTTGTCAGCGTGGTTGGCGTTTAGCCTTAGGAATCCCCAGAACAAGGCTTTGGCAGATCCAGTCTCATTTCCAAGGTAAATATACAGTATAAGATGCATGTATCTGCATATTTTTCTATAAATAGAATTCTCTAGGTTAGCAAAGACAGGTAGTTAATATAAAAAACAATTCATGTTTGTTAGTGCATATGATTAAACAAGCATTAAAGTCCAAGTCCACTCCAAAAATAACTTACTTTCAATAGAAGCAGAAAAATCAGACAAACCATTGATATAAAACTACACCCATTTCATCACAAATCGTATGTTGATGCACATTCATTAAAGCAATATTGAGCAAAATGAAATGTTGTGAAAGCAGATATCGAGCATGCGTTATCAATTTCAATTTTTTGCTAAGTGGGAATAATAAATGCACGTCCATTTAGTGGCAATTGATTGATTGGATTGCTAAGATTCTAGAACATGTCTTGATAGACCAAACTGGGAGGTCACAGATTCCAACCTCGTTGATGTGCTTGACAAATCAATATTTGTTATTAGTATTAGTAGTAGAAGTAATAGTACTAGTGGAAGTAACCCCAATACTTATACCTCTATGTTACAGGTGGACTAAAGGCATACATATCCCCAAATCATCACAGACGAGGAATGCAGTCAAAAGCAGTGGCTGCAGCATTGATGTGGCTGGATATGTTTTGTCGCAGATTTGGCGACAAAATGCCAGGACAAATGAAAATACACTTGCCATCCTGCCTAACACGAGCCAGCGTGTATCAGACAATGAAAGAAGAAATGGAGGATCATGGGGAGCACGTTTGCAGCAAAGTCCATTTCTTCCGCATGTGGAGGAAGGAAATGTCACATGTGACCATTCCAAAGGTAATCATAATTTATTCCTAATGCAGAATTAGCTTTTGATTAGAAATGTTCAATATCAGATATTGTTTCTTGCATCTTCTTACAATTTCTGCATATTATCATTGTGAAGCCATGGATGTGGCAGTATTCACTATGAATATGACGGACAAAGAAAGCGGACAAAATATACAGTTCCTCAGGTAGACAAAGGAACATCCCTTCACTGCTATTATGTAAAAAATTGTAGAACAGAATGAAAAGAGTCCAACGCCAATTTTATATGTATGAGAAATTACTGCATCTGCTTAATAATTTGTTTTTGAATATAACACAAAGGGGATCGATTCATTAAAAATGCTGCCTGTGGTTATCCATTCTACCTTCCATCTGTCTGAATATATTCCCAGGGATTTCTAAAAACCGTTTTGACAAAGTTTGTTAAAGTGTTTTATGTTCTTAGGGAAGGCATGTTATCTCATTCAATTTAGGGCTTAATGGCCAAAGGTTTCAACGTTAATTTCTGTATAATATCTTGTGATAGTTGAACAAATTATACCTTCTTACCTGCTCATTTTTCTTTCATTGTCTTGATATCTTATGTTTAAAAAACACTACATTATATGCATTCGTCAATGGTATGTCTAAGATGTAGCGATTTTAAAATAAAAAGGTGAAAACATATCATACAAACAAACAAGAGTCTAGTTGTAAAAGAATTTTATTTTTGAACACGATGAATTACTCATGATATTTTCTATGGTCTTTATTTATGTCAGGTGAATAGATTTTCAAAATGCGATGTCTGTACTCAGCTGAAGCAAAGCATCTCGAAAAAACTAATGAAAAAGAAGCGAGGCAAGCACTCCATCAACAAAGAGAGGATCATCTTACACTGCAAAAGTAAGAACCTTTTAAATTCCTTCAAAAGTACATCATATCCATACTTGAATGCAAATACAAGTTGATTCCTATTGATGTACATTCCTGCATACATCTCTTATTTTGTCATTAAATTGTGTAAATATGTTTCATACTTTTTGTATGACTCCTTTGAGCGCTGGGGACATATCGCATGAAAAGTTGTGGATTCACCCCCTACTCCCCCCCCCCCCCCCCCCCCCAGCCTGATTAGGATTTAGGATTCTTCTAACCTACAATTTATACTCTAAATGTAGAGTACTGAATTGATTAAGTACCCTAAATGGCAATTGAAGCTGTAAAATACCCCATTATAAAAAGGCCAAGTAAATCCTAATATCAAGTTGATCTGGATTTGTGAATAGAGTAAAATCAAACAAGCATAGAAGTGAAAATTTCATCAAAATCGGATGTTTTAAATATATTGTACAATGATGATGTGCATATCATAGGCGGTATGCAAATGAGTGAGCTGATGATGTGACATACTCACTTTCCTTACCTATGTACTTTATTATATGAAATTTCAAATATTCCCATTTTTTTGCTCCAATAATGTTAAGCATGGTTTGACTCATCATGGAACATGTAAAATCATCTTTATTTTAACTAATTGTGATACAAAGAAAACAGGTCTCAAATTAATTTTTTGTCCACGGGGCTCTTCCCCCAAAAAGAGCCCAAGGGGGGGGGGGGTTAAACCCCCTAACCCCCCCCGTAGAGCTGCCCATGTTACCATAACTATCCTTCCACGACATCTCTTGATCTTCCTCTTCTCAATATTTATTTATTGGTCGAGGTTCATTATTTGCTGGTCATTTGCAATCACCATATTACAGAGGATTCACGCTTTTCACAACAAAAAAGCTCCAGCAGATATGGGGCGGCAGCGTGCACACGTACCGGTACTAACGGCCCAGTAGGCATATAGCCACTGCTGACGGCGGTGCAAGCTTCCGTTGTTTGAATCAGTACTAATACTCATAGAACGAGCTCATGTTATGCATATCACAGTTTTATGAAACAATGTAAAACTGTAAAATGCCATCACTTTCTTAGTTATACATCTGATTTTTGTGAAATTTTAAATGCTATGCTTGTTTGATTTTAATATATTTATTTAAAGCAAATGATATTAGGGTGAACTCTCAAGGAAAACGGAGTTGTGGAAGAAGTACATTGTAGCAGTAGTAATAGTTTTATGACCCCTAATACTTTCAAATTTCATTTACACTCTCATTTACATGTATGATCATGTTATATACATGTATCAAAATGTCATGTAAGCTTTCATTTAATGCACTCTCCAATGTTCTTTACCATTTAGTATCTGTAAAATCATATTCCTCGAAAATATGTCTTTTCATCCATGTCATATTTAGTTACATATTTTTATTTTTGTATCATTTATACAGAACTGAGAGAATGAAATACTACAAACATGCACAAAAAGCAAGACAACATCCAGACAAGTATATCAGCATCATTATTGATGGAATGGACCAGAAATCAACAAGTATTCCCAAATTTTACAGAACATCCAAATCAGTATCATCAGCATGGAAACTTCCAACACACATCACCGGAACGATAGTGCATGGGAGGGGACAACACATGTTCCTTGACAACAAAGAATACCCACATGATTCGAACCTTACCGCAACGATCCTTCTCCAGGTTCTTCATAAATATTCCACCACGCTACCAGACACATTATACCTTCAAATGGATAACTGTGGGAGGGAGAACAAGAATCAGTGTCTCCTTGGACTCTGTGCTCTTCTAGTGGAACTCGACGTGTTCAAAAAGGTAAAAGTAAATATAGAGGACTAATCCAATTGAAGTAATAGTTGGCATCAATCTGGACATAAAATTTGTTATCCCATTGGCTAATGATGTCTCTAACTATCCTAGCCAATGGGTTAATTTGCTTTCCATCAGTACAATCCAGAGTTATCAATGCAAAAGCTACCTTTGGATTGAGCAGCCGATGTAGCAGTAACATTTCTAGACAGAATTCTTTCAATCTTGTATGGAAGTGTATCTTAGTAAAATCTAAAGCCTATTGATTTGGTTGATGCTGCTCCCAATATTTGTTTGTTTTATATAAGGTTGAAGGTCATAATTGTGATGTCCCTCCCTTATATATATATATATTTATGATGTCATTCTCTATTTCACCCCCGCTCTCCCCCTCCTCTCCCTCTCTCATTCTCTTGCGGGTTTCTGGTTGCGCTCGTATCCATGGAGCTTTTTTATGCTTCTAGCTCTTTGTGGGTATTTTAATACATGTAAATATCATTCTGATGGCCTATGGTCGAAAATTTGAAAAACTTGTTATCGGTGTTTACAGAATTTCTGATTTACTTGTCTACTTTATATACATGTATATATTCTGTATATAAGAAGATTAAAAAATACCATGTTTGCCATTAATTCCAAATATATAGGATTAAAAAAAACAATAATAGTGGTCCTGTGTACGAGGAGACAACCCCATTACCCTATACTATAGATTTGTATAGGAGTAGGAAGATATCCCTAGCCACCTTGCACAACTGTAAACCCCAATCAATTATACTAGAAGGAGAGACCTGAGGGTTTCACTGACATAGTTCTCAGGCAGAGGTACTGCAAAATATCAAATAATAATACTAGTAGTAGTTGTTGTAACATTGTTTATTTTATTTCTCTTGTTTATATCATTACAGGTAAAACTGTGCTTTTTGATGAAGGGGCACACACACGAAGACATCGATCAGCTATTTAGCCGCATATCCACATATACATCTAAGCATAACTTCCTACGCTGTCTTCACTACTACACCACATTCCAAAATCATTCAACAAGCCGAATACCACTGCGGAACGAATCGAAACCATCTTCAACATCAGGGACTGGCTACAGACACAATTAAACAAACCATCACACCATAGCCTTCCACACCAATTTAAGATCACCAAAGTCGAGGGAAAGGCCATAATCCAGACCAAAAAATGGAGCAACAGCTCTGCATGGCAAGCAACGACTGGTTCAAGCCACATCTGTCGGAACATCCCTCCGGTACACCAGATGTTGTCTGCAGAA
>NW_022145610.1:21401711-21516711 GCF_000002235.5 Strongylocentrotus purpuratus
ATAATTGACAATTTGTTGGATTTAATCCACTGTGAAACATTTTACAATTCAGATATTGCAGTTCTAAGAAGAACATGTGGGTCTGGGTTAGATATGAAGGAAAGCAAGTATGAACAATGTTGAATATCATGAATGTAAATTAAGTAAAGTAAAATATATATATATGTACCAAAAAGAAATTACATTATACAGCAGAAAGAAGGAGAATAAAGGAAATTCCATATGTACATGTACTGTAGATAGTTGAAAACTGAATGAAAAGGAAAAGAGAAGAATTAAAATTACACTTGATCGGATGGAAATAATATCAAAAGAGTTTTGTTAAAGGTTGAGATGTTGGATTGATGGGAAATAAAAATATATGGAAAGAGGAATACAGAAAAATCAAATATTATAGGCATGTACAGGTGTATGCAAGATTACCATAGCATTCACAATTGACATAAAAATAGAAAAATATGAATTCCAAAGAATAATATCAGAATAGAGAAGAGGAAAGAAGCTGAAAATAAATTTATAGAAAGAGCTAAAGATATCAAACAAATGTTTTAAAAAAGATTGTTGTAACTGTAAGAAAACAAAGATGTAGATGATAGAGGACAATGAAAAGAAAAATCGTAATAAATGAAAAGATGAAATATGATTAGAATTTTTGAAGATCAAGACGAAATGGAATGACAAAAATAAACAGATAAAGAACAGAGAATTAAATTTGAAGGCTATATAGGGAAATAATATTTGTATTGACACGTCTGCAATTCTTATTTCTTAATGATTTCTTATTTGTTGTCAATCTTTTATAACTTTTGTTCTTTCTACATTTAATAAATTCTTTCCCTTTATTTATCTTTTGATTGATTTGATATATTCATTCTTCAAATTCACAATAAAAAACTGATACAATGTATATAAATTAAAACGTAACATGAATTTATAACAAACATTTAAACATAATATACAAAGAAAAGAAAACAATAATGAAGTCAGAAAGATGCCCAGTTCAGTCCATTCTTTCATTTTCTTAGCTAATCCACATTTCCCACCTGATAGTTTAATTGTTAGTTTTTTATGTTATAGTTTTGCTGCATTCTAATATTGCAGAAGCTAAACAGAAGTTACAGAACAAAAGCTTTAAATACTGCAAACTGGGTCAGAAAGGCTGATACACCTTCTAATTACGAGACAATAGCAAGGCAGGAAGTTGTGCCCAGGAGGGTATTGATTTTTTTTCTTTTGTTCATGCTGTGTACAGTTGTGCTAGGTCTATGTTCTCAACAATGTAATGAATGTGTTGAACATCTGAAGTTAAGAGTCTTGATTTGAAACACATTTGCCTGAAACAAAACCAAAAAGACCCGAAAGTCCTATTAATATATCGTTATTAGCATTGGATTGTTCACTTATAGAAAACATCAGCATGGAGTCATAAACTGCTTCAAATCTTCAAAAATCCACTCCTACCCACTTAAGATTTGCTTCATTGTACAACCAGAGAAGAATTTTGGAGGTCTTTGCTGATTTTCCATGGTAGCAAAGCACCCCCCCCCCCCCAAAGTAAAAATTGCAAAACCATTGCAAAATCACCATGACAAGAAAGCTACATGTATATGTACTGCGAACATGGACTGTACACTTTCCTGCTTATTGTCTAAATCATTCATAATTCCAATTGATTTCACCTATCGATCTGTGCTCAGGTGCGAAGCGGTATCGTTGGCTACAATTTTAAGTGTGAACGGTTCAAATATAGAGGAAATAAGACTTAATATTTCAAATATTCAAATTCACAATAAAAAACATGATATATATACAAATCAATTAAAACATAATATGAATTTATAACAAACATTTAAACATAAAACAAAGAAAAGAAAACAATAATGAAGTCAGAGAGATGCCCAGTTCATTCCATTCTTTCTTTTTCTTAGCTAATCCACATTTCCAACCAGATAGTTTAATTGTTAGTTTTTTATGTTGTGGTTTTGCTGCATTTTAATATTACAGAAGCTAAACAGATCAATAGCTTTAAATACTGCAAACTGGGTCAGAAAGGCTGATACACCTTCTAATTACGAGACAATAGCAAGGGAGGAAGTTGTGCCCAGGAGGGTATTGATTTTTTTTCTTTTGTTCATGCTGTGTACAGTTGTGCTAGGTCTATGTTCTCAACAATGTAATGAATGTGTTGAACATCTGAAGTTAAGAGTCTTGATTTGATAAACACATTTGCCAGAAACAAAACCAAACAGACCAGAAAGTAATAGTAATAATATATATTTATATCGTTATTAGCATTGGATTGTTCACTTATAGAAAACATCAGCATGGAGTCATAAACTGCTTCAAATCTTCAAAAATCCACTCCTACCCACTTAAGATTTGCTTCATTGTATAACCAGAGAAGAATTTTGGAGGTCTTTGCCGATTTTCCATGGTAGCAAAGCACCCCCCCCCCCCAAAGTAAAAATTGCAAAACCATTGCAAAACCACCATGACAAGAAAGCTACATGTATACTGCAAACATGGACGGTACACTTTCCTGCTTATTGTCTATATCATTCATAATTCCAATTGATTTCACCTATCGATCTGTGCTCAGGTGCGAAGCGGTATCGTTGGCTACAATTTTAAGTGTGAACGGTTCAAATATAGAGGAAATAAGACTTAATAAGTCAAATATTCAAATTCACAATAAAAAACATGATATATATACAAATCAATTAAAACATAATATGAATTTATAACAAACATTTAAACATAAAACAAAGAAAAGAAAACAATAATGAAGTCAGAAAGATGCCCAGTTCATTCCATTCTTTCTTTTTCTTAGCTAATCCACATTTCCCACCTGATAGTTTAATAGTTAGTTTTTTATGTTGTAGTTTTGCTGCATTTTAATATTACAGAAGCTAAACAGAAGTTACAGAACAAAATCTTTAAATACTGCAAACTGGGTCAGAAAGGCTGATACACCTTCTAATTACGAGACAATAGCAAGGCAGGAAGTTGTGCCCAGGAGGGTATTGATTTTTTTCTTTTGTTCATGCTGTGTACAGTTGTGCTAGGTCTATGTTCTCAACAATGTAATGAATGTGTTGAACATCTGAAGTTAAGAGTCTTGATTTGAAACACATTTGCCTGAAACAAAACAAAACCAAAAAGACCCGAAAGTCCAATTCTAGTTTTGGTAGGCCCTGAAAAACAGTGCGTTAGAGTTTCTTGTATTCAGCGCGTCTGTAGCATGCTAGCTGTGGTGTTAATGGTTAGGAGCCAGAGCATATAACATTGAGTTCCCATAGGACATATATTTATTCAGATGGTTTTATCTCAGCCAATACTTAACATATTAAATTGTTTTTTGACATGTGGTCATTATTTTTGATGCTCTTTTGGAAAATGAAGAAAACATTTAGAAATTCTAAAAATAGATTTTTATGACGTCACAGCCTCGGTACTCTATACTGTACATGACAAAAACCTGTTGTTTAAAATTGAAGCCCCCATTTGACTTTCACCACTTCTAGAGCAGTAAGCCTAAAGTAAACACTAGCACTGTCCAATGTAACCTCCCCCCCCCCCCCCCCAGCTCCCCTTGACTGGGTGATAGAGGGGGGGGGGGGGGAGATAAGCGTGAGAGAGGAAGGGAGAAAGAGCGCAAGTTTTCAGAGTTAAAATTGTTGTTATATCGCCAATTCTGGGTAATGTAAATCAGGGATGTCATCTCACTAGCCTACACACGTATAATGAACGTGTAACACCAATGAGAGTTCCGTTTGCCTGAAGAGAGTGTATGGATCGTGGTAATCGCTCTGTTGGGGGAATAGGTCGGGTTCAAGAGTCCTAGCATATTGGTAAAAAGTAACTGTTACATATTGCGCTCATTTCAGAAGTACACTGAAATTCACCAGAAATCATGAGTGGAATATCAGATGATCTCACACATGTACATGTACATATGCAACCAAATGATAAGGTTTAAGATTTTGAATATTTAACATAATTTTGAAAATATACATTCCTATTCCATGAAACTTGAACATATCGAGTAGTATCCAGAGCTGCCAACTATAGTACAGATTTCCTGTAATTAGTACAGAAATTAACGATCATTACGGCAGTACGGAAAGTTGTCTAAAATAAAAAAAAAAGGAAAAAGGAAAAAAAAAATTTATCGTAGCGAGTGCTGTACAGTATGCCTTTGTATGGCGGCCATCCAACACTCGCTGAGCAAGACGGAAAAGTATCAAGTATTCTCTAAATAGAAGCCAATTTTTTTCATTGAAAATTGATGTGTTGTGATGACCTGAAATTCTGAAAATCAATATTTTACAACTTTGTATGAGTAAAATCACAAAAAAATTCAGATAATCATGCCCTCCACCTGCGCAGTGTTGGCGTGCCATTCTTTAAAGATTCATATAGCACCGCATAGGAAATTACTGATTTATTCCCCAAATTACTGATTTTGAGCCTTGTGATTACTGATTTTCTGTTCTAGAAGTTGGCAGCTCTGAGTATCACCAATCATGTTATTAGAATTTAGGTGACAAAGGTCATTTCAGGTCTGCAAACTTAGACTTTATCGTGGCATCAACATCAAGATTTTGAATTTTTAACATGTCAAAAGTTTTGTTCAAATTCATGAAACTTCTTCCAAGGGTTGTTAAGTCACAATCATGTGACACAAATTCCATGTCACTAAGTCAAGGTCAAAGTCTTTTGAGGTCCGTAGCCTTTGATTTTTTTTTCTTCAAAACTTAATACCGGGTATGAGAATTAATAAATGAATTTTTAGTATTTGTTCATATTTCATGAAAGTCATCAATATCAATCTTGGTACAAATTGTGTATGGCATTGTCTCTATGGCAATATTGCCTCTAGGATCAACATTAATTTTAGGTCATGTAAAACTGTATTGCAGGTGATTGTGCAAAGTACTAAAGTAGTTTGTTATGCAACCCGATATGAATGGTGCCAATTAATTAGTGGTTATATTCCGATCCGTATTGGTAAACATGAAAATAATGTAATGTGAGGTCTGTTCTATCATGGTATACATGTACAACTATAAATGTACATGTACTGTATGTACCAAGCCTGGGAAAATTATTTGAATATTCAAATATTGATTCTTAGTCAACATATTATTCACTTCCAAATGCTGATTATATTCAGAGGATATCATTTTGGGAGGCCTGCAAATGAGCCATCCTGCCTATAAATAATGTCCCAACCAATATTTCATCAGATCAAATTGCGTAATGCTGGCAAGACCGCAAAGAGCGTTTCACTTGTTTTTTTGTTGGTATAAATTATAAAACCATATCACAAGCATTAATTGAAAGGAAATTTTTAGGATACAATCTGTACCTAGCTTTATAACATACAAGCAAAATCTACATGAATAAGACAATTGTTCTGAAGGCTTATATTAAGGAAAATAATAACAACGCTGAGAGAGGGCGCTAAATCTGATCTAATGGTCGAAATTCAATTTTTTGTGAATATTCCATTACCAGTAATAAAAAAATTGATGTATCAATCACTAACTGTTCGTAGGATTTTAATGTATTATTAGAGTCTGATATACCGTTAATTGTTTTTTTAAATCTTTACCCAAAAAAAAAACTAGCTTTAAGAATAATTCCTAGTAAATAAAGTAACCATCAGATCACACGTTATTTAAAATAAAGAAAATTATAAATATCAAAGGGTAGTTTGGGGTGCTGCCCCTTGTCCCCCCCCCCATCCCTAGGGAGAGGGGTAACTCATGTTTCCTGTTTGAAAATATCTAGAGTCTCACCTTATGCCTCTTTTCCATCGTAAACCTCACCTAGTATGCATCTATATAATTTAAACAGAGCCAGGATGTTTGGTACCACAATTTTCAGATTTTCTCAATTATCTCTCAAGTTGTGGCTTTACTCTTTGTGAACTCAACATTTGTTGTGTAAAATATATTTTCCCATGATATGTCTTGAGCAAAGAAGGAGACATGCTGCAATTTGCGAGATAATAATAATAATAATAATATTGGATTCTTATATAGCGCACGTATTGACCTTGCAAAGGTCCTCAAGGCGCTCCAACATTACCGGCTATGCTAGGCTGCCGATATCAACGCTCACAGCATTTTAAGGAATTCCTTCCTACCGGTACCCATTTAACACCTAGGTGGAGTGTGGCAAATGTAGATCAATGTCTTGCCAAAGGACATTAGTGCCGCGGCGTGACTCGAACCGCGTACCTTGTGATCGTCAGTCCGGCGACGTATCCACTCATCCACGACACCTCTAATATGGTCAAAAATTTAGTACAAGTCCACAAAAGCTTGCCATTTTGAAGTAATATTGCCAATTTGTTAATTGCCATAGAAAGTAAATAGAGACTTTTCAAACTGCCATATATACATGTAATTCTCTCATTTTCTAACAGATTTTGATGGAACTTTTTTTTAATTGCTTCTCCTTATCTTTTTTCTCTTCTGTTTAGATGAACCTAACTCTGGAGATTGCTCATTCACAGAAGTAGATTTGCCCATTAGCGAGTCAGATTGTTACCTTTCTGAAGTCGATGTTACTTACAAAGTACTAGGTAAACCTTTAAACTTTGTTTATTTCAAATGGTACCCCAGTAATGAAGTGGCATAAATGAAAACAAAACAGTGTGTGTGTACATGTATAGTTTGGAGGATGCATGGATGTACTAAAGGTTGCTTATACGTGTTCAGGAGTATCAGAAAAAAGTAGACACTTTTACATCAACACTTATTTTATAATATTGAAATCATTATTTTCATATATCGTAGATATTTGGCTTACCATACCGTAGGTATTAAGATATATATACATGTACATGTAGGTATGTATCTCAACAATGGCCTTATTGAATTAATTTGTTATTTTGGGGGTTTAAATCCCAATTCAATTGAGAAGGCTGTATATAAAGTATAAGACTCCTATCACTGATTGATGATTACTATATAGTAGAATGAAATGTTAACCCTCTAGGCAGAATCTGTCATTGCGGCCATCCTGTATTGACCTCCAATCTGCCTGATTTGTGTCAGATTTTTGTGTTTACCGGTAATACATTTTGCAAAGTTGGACTCATAAATTTGTTATCTTTTTTAATTAGGGGAGAACTAAAGAAAGGTATTTGCTGAATGGTCTCCAAGTTACTATTTGGCACAATTTTTAAATGTACAGTTGAAATTATATTATCTTGAATGTGATCGAAGTTTTAAACATTAATTCTTTTAGGTAGAGACCCTGAAGGAGGAGCTATATCAGAGATTGATTTACAGAATGCTACAGGTAATTTAAAGTAGTACAAACGGTTGACTATGTGCCGGGCATGTACATGTAGCAAGGGGGGGGGGGGGGGGGTGAGGACAGTCCAAAATGCAAAAAAAGGGAAACAAAAATGAAAGAGAAAAATGAAAACTTATCGAAAATGTAGGAAGGAAAGGAACCGACAAGGAATGATTAAAAAAAAAAAAAAAATGTAATTTTCAAAAAGATTTGAAATTTACACCTTAGTTCTCCCAAAATTTAATGAAATGTAATATTTGAATACGCGCTTAATAGGAACATTTAGGATTCATCCAAATTGATCATTCAATTTTCTGATTTTTATAGAAATGGATAGTTTCATCATTATTCTACCAATCCCTAACTTCTTGAGTCAGAAATATATATTTTTTAAGCAGTTTAAAATGACACCTTATTTTCACCTTAGATTGGAGTAAGTGAGTATTTGAGAGCTTTAGTATAAGCCAATGCCCACTAAGCCACTTACCGTACCCACAAGGTTATCACATTGATTTTCAATGGAAGTAAAGAATATGTCCCACTCTTGGGGTGAGAAAAAATTTAACTTTGTCTGATAATCCCTTCATACCAGTTGCTATGGACATGATATGAATGTCCTGTTTAGCTTGGTCGCATATAAAGAGAGCTATTAGACTAGTCTGGTTCAAAACTTCAATGGCCTTTTCTCTGAACTTGAGATATATTGATTGATAGTTACATTATGTGATATTGAAGGATGTTACCATTGAGGACTTGAGACAAGTAATATACCATTTGAAAGCTGAGAATCTCTTTTTTTTTCAGAAAAGGTATTTTTTTAGAAGAAATATTAATTATGTAGGTTTTGAAGTGGTTGGTCACAGATGTTGATGATGTTAGTGCTATTAAATTATTATTTGGGGGTTTAAATCACAATTCAATGGAGAAGGCTGTATATATGGTAATTGGTATAAGACTCTTACCACTGATTGATGATTACTATTTAATAATATTTAATAATATCTACTTTACTATTTTTTTTTCTTCTGTTTAGATGAACCTAACTCTGTAGATTGCTCATTCACAGAAGTAGATTTGCCCATTAGCGAGTCAGATTGTTACCTTTCTGAAGTCGATGTTACTTTCAAAGTACCAGGTAAACCTTTAAACTTTGTTTATTTCAAATGATACCCCAGTTATGAAGTGGCATAAATGAAAACAAAAAAGTGTGTGTGTACATAGTTTGGAGGATGCATGGATGTACTAATGGTTGCTTACTGGTACTTACATGTACATGTATTTACAAGTGGCACTGTGTGTAATGTACTGTGCATGTACGTGTTCAGGAGTATCAGAAAAAAGTCGACACAAGGTCATCACATTGATTTTCAATGGAAGTAAAGAATATGTCCCACTTTTGGGGTGAGAAAAAATTTAACTTTGTCTGATAATCCCTTCATACCAGTTGCTATGGACATGATATGAATGTCCTGTTTAGCTTGGTCGCATAAAGAGAGCTATTAGACTAGTCTGGTTCAAAACTTCAATGGCCTTTTCTCTGAACTTGAGATATATTGATTGATAGTTACATTATGTGATATTGAAGGATGTTACCATTGAGGACTTGAGACAAGTAATATACCATTTGAAAGCTGAGAATCTCTTTTTTTCAGAAAATGTATTTTTTTAGAAGAAATATTAATTATGTAGGTTTTTGAAGTGGTGGGTCACAGATGTTGATGATGTTAGTGCTATTAAATTATTATTTTGGGGGTTTAAATCACAATTCAATGGAGAAGGCTGTATATATGGTAATTGGTATAAGACTCTTACCACTGATTGATGATTACTATTTAATAATATCTACTTTACTATTTTATTTTTCTTCTGTTTAGATGAACCTAACTCTGTAGATTGCTCATTCACAGAAGTAGATTTGCCCATTAGCGAGTCAGATTGTTACCTTTCTGAAGTCGATGTTACTTTCAAAGTACATGTACCAGGTAAACCTTTAAACTTTGTTTATTTCAAATGATACCCCAGTAATGAAGTGGCATAAATGAAAACAAAAAAGTGTGTGTGTACATGTATACTGTAGTTGGAGGATGCATGGATGTACTAATGGTTGCTTACTGGTACTTACATGTACATGTATTTACAAGTGGCACTGTGTGTAATGTACTGTGCATGTACATGTTCAGGAGTATCAGAAAAAAGTAGACACTTTTACATCAACACTTATTTTATAATATTGAAATCATTATTTTCATATATCGTAGATATTTGACTTACACATAGGTATTCAGACATATACATGTACATGTAGGTATGTATCTCAACAATGGCCTTATTGAATTAATTTGTTATTTTGGGGGTTTAAATCCCAATTCAATTGAGAAGGCTGTATATAAAGTAGACTCCTATCACTGATTGATGATTACTATATAGTAGAATGAAATGTTAACCCTCTAGGCAGAATCTGTCATTGTTTTTTCCTTCTATCACCTTTCCTTATGTTATTCTTTGTTTTAATCATTCTATCGACTTTCTCTTTCTGTCTTTCCTTATTTTATTCTTTGTTTCTTCCTTCTATCACTATCTCAATCTTTGTTTTATTATTGCGATTATGCTCAAAACAGCAGTCGACTGTCGCCGTAAACAATTCTAGAAAGCGCGCACCGAAGTTGACCTATACTTCCTGGGTCAAACTGGGCATTGTGATGCGCAGTGGCTGGGCTCGAAATGAGCGTTAATGGAAAGTCGCTTGAACGCTTTCCCGCAGTGACCTTGTTTTGTAACGGCGTTTTGATTTGTGATTCATGTATGTGATTCTAGCTTCTAAAAATCGCTTGAACGCACCCTTATACATTTTGCAAAGTTGGACTCATAAATTTGTTATCTTTTTGAATTAGGGGAGAACTAAATAAAGGTATTTGCTGAATGGTCTCCAAGGTACTATTTGGCACAATTTTTAAATGTACAGTTGAAATTATATTATCTTGAATGTGATCAAAGTTTTAAACATTAATTCTTTTAGGTAGTGACCCTGAAGGAGGAGCTATATCAGAGATTGATTTACAGGATGCTACAGGTAATTTAAAGTAGTACAAACGGTTGACTATGTGCCGGGCATGTACATGTAGCAAGGGGGGGGGGGGGGGTGAGGACAGTCCAAAATGCAAAAAAGGGAAACAAAAATTAAAATAGAAACTAGACTATGAAACAAGAACAAATAACCAATGTTTTATTTCTTTTTTGGTAACATGATATTTCCATATGTTTCGTACAAAAATTAGCAATTTTCGGGCTGACATCCAAAGTCAAAAGGTCACATGACTTTGTAATGGTAGGTCTGATTTTCCAAAAATTTGTTTCAAAAGATGCGCAAGACTTGCCATAGAAAGTAAATAGAGACTTTTCAAACTGCCATATATAATTCTCTCATTTTCTAACAGATTTTGATGGAACTTTTTTTTAAATTGCTTCTCCTTATTTTTTCTCTTCTGTTTAGATGAACCTAACTCTGGAGATTGCTCATTCACAGAAGTAGATTTGCCCATTAGCGAGTCAGATTGTTACCTTTCTGAAGTCGATGTTACTTACAAAGTACTAGGTAAACCTTTAAACTTTGTTTATTTCAAATGATACCCCAGTAATGAAGTGGCATAAATGAAAACAAAACAGTGTGTGTGTATATGTATAGTTTGGAGGATGCATGGATGTACTAAAGGTTGCTTATACGTGTTCAGGAGTATCAGAAAAAAGTAGACACTTTTACATCGACACTTATTTTATAATATTGAAATCATTATTTTCATATATTGTAGATATTTGGCTTACACATACTGTAGGTATTGAGATATATATACATGTACATGTAGGTATGTATCTCAACAATGGCCTTATTGAATTAATTTGTTATTTTGGGGGTTTAAATCCCAATTCAAATGAGAAGGCTGTATATAAAGTAGACTCCTATCACTGATTGATGATTACTATATAGTAGAATGAAATGTTAACCCTCTAGGCAGAATCTGTCATTGCGGCCATCCTGTATTGACCTCCAATCTGCCTGATTTGTGTCAGATTTTTGTGTTTTATACATTTTGCAAAGTTGGACTCATAAATTTGTTATCTTTTTTAATTAGGGGAGAACTAAAGAAAGGTATTTGCTGAATGGTCTCCAAGTTACTATTTGGCACAATTTTTAAATGTACAGTTGAAATTATATTATCTTGAATGTGATCGAAGTTTTAAACATTAATTCTTTTAGGTAGTGACCCTGAAGGAGGAGCTATATCAGAGATTGATTTACAGGATGCTACAGGTAATTTAAAGTAGTACAAACGGTTGACTATGTGCCGGGCATGTACATGTAGCAAGGGGGGGGGGGGGGGGGGTGAGGACAGTCCAAAATGCAAAAAAAGGGAAACAAAAATTAAAATAGAAACTAGACTATGAAACAAGAACAAATAACCAATGTTTTATTTCTTTTTGGTAACATGATATTTCCATATGTTTCGTACAAAAATTAGCAATTTTCGGGCTGACATCCAAAGTCAAAAGGTCACATGACTTTGTAATGGTAGGTCTGATTTTCCAAAAATTTGTTTCAAAAGATGCGCAACACTGGAAAGAAAAAAGTTATAAAATTTAAGCGCAATATTTTGTTTGCCTTAAAAAATTATCGCGAAAAATGTAGAATGTGAAAATGTGGCTTGCCCCCCCCCCCACCCCCAGCTATATAGGGTTAAGGTTGGATTTTCTGCGTATCGCGATGTGCTTTACCTTGAAGCTTCACACATCTTTTGACACCAAGTTTGCAATAATTATACAAAGGGTAGTGGAGTTGTGGCACATTATTTTATAATATAAGTATAGGGAATGAAAAAAATATAATGAATAAGAAATTAAAAATACATAAGAATGAATTTGAGCTTGGCAACTTTGCACATATTATGATGTTTCAAAACGATTTTCTCAAAATTCCTACAACAAAATTGGCCTCAATTCACCTTATCCGAATGAAAATATGCATCATATTTGCTTAATTTTAATAATGAATAACAATTTTTTTTTTTTTTTTTTTTTTTTTGCAGAAACAATTTACACCTTAAATTACCGAAGATATACATCTCATGGAGAAACGTTCTTTTTTCAAACAATAATATTTATTATTTTATTGTGGATTTTTAATTTTTTTTATACCGATCTGTCCTTTTATGGCAGAAGATCTTTAGGGGGGTTCAAATTGACCCTCACCCCATTCAAATGCTGTTTGAGAAGCCCAGTTGGAATATAGTTAAAGGTTCATTTTTTTAATTCACAATTCTTTGGTAAGCAGTTTATGGTTATTGGAAGCGACATAGCAGCATAATATACACAACATTTTGACCAGTGATGTCTGAAGAAAAACTTATTGAATATTTAAATATAAATCAGTGTTGTGATGAAATTCTAATCCTTTCTGTCTAAGCTAGCTATCCTGATGTGACAAACTTCAGGGATAGATCCATGTATTTTAATTGTAACAAGGAGAAGAACGAGGGTGAGGAAATTAAATTTTGCAAATAAGATGTGACTTTGACACTAAATAGGGAAAGTACTTGGTTGTGTAACAAAACAAAAAAAAACCTTCCTAGAGAAAATTTTAACTGGACGTGGAATGCAATTTCCTTATAGTTAACCAAAACCCCAAAGTTGATATACTTAACTTTAGCAGTACTGCAATTTAATTGTTTTCTGTTTTTTGCAGCTCTACGTGGGAGGAAACGCACTCGTGTTCATTTTATTGATGGCAGTTCAGATTCATCTTGCGCCAGTATTGTTTCATCCAGTGTTAAGAGAAGAAGTAAGTTTTTATGTCTGTTTTATAGGATTTATTTGAAGAATGCAAATTTGGCCATCCACCACAAAACAAACAATAAGCCAGTAATTTCATTTTTCTTGTTTTTAACTGAGTTGTAAGGAACAGATTCTTAGCTTTAAAATGATGTGTCTTGCTATGTCTTAATGAAGAAAACTCTTTGAAATAAAAGTGAGAAAGTCAGACAGGCTGGTTTTTTTTTCTTCAGAATAAGGGAAAAAAAGTCTCAAAGGGTTGGACCGTTGACATACAGCAAAAAAATATTAAATTAAACATCCTTGGCTACCATTGTGAATGACTCTAGCTAATAAAACTTACACAACATTTGAATACCTAGAATCCTTTGATGCATCAAAGTTTGAGAGTCTAACATCACCTTTCTTTGAGTTATGGTCATTAATTTAAGCCATCTTGATGAATAAGATTTAGAGTATCTGAGTTTCTGCCTAATAATGAGTCTGGGCACACCATTTTAAACCAAAGAAAAATAAAAACATGTACATGTATATGACCCTCAATTTTTGTACAGATAATACTTAGGATTGAATTATTACCTTTTAAAAAAATCAACTCTACTCTGTTTTGGCTTTTTACATCACAATTCCCATAGTGACGTATTGGTCGTTTTAGGGTAGAGAGTCAGAAATATTGAACAAAACAAATGTTTAAATGTTAAAGATAAAGTTGAGTTCTGGTCAAGTGATTGCATTGTGAAAGAAACGTTGTGGAATCGATCAGAAAAGGTTGATCATCTAGCATATAAGTATTGGTGTTGTACTGCAAGGTTCTGGAATCATCAGAATGATAAGAAATTTGGCCCAGTCTTGGTAAAGTTACAAGCACTGTACACAGAAAGATGTATATGGAACTACACACGACCATGTGGCATAAAAATCTGTCCCAAATTTTATGATGTTACATGCCACATTTAGAATATTAAGGCATTTGAAGAGCCATGCTTTTTCAGGGAACACTTTTTATCTGATGTTCTTCCACACTTGCACAATACAATGATAACGCTCGTATTCACCTCTTCCCAGAACTCAACCTTAATTCTCTTTAAGCTCCTGCACATGTGATGTATAAATGCTTTATACCTACTATTTTTGCATGTAGTGCTATCTCTACTTTTACAATTGAAAGAGGTGAGAACAGTGAGATTTGCAACAATAAACCGTGTATTTGTTTATTGGCAATGGTGATGACAAGTGAGAAAAAGTGCTAACCTCTGTTATGCTCTATTTCCAAATTGTAGAGGAAAACAATTCCAGTCGGGAGCTATCATCTATTCTACGAATGAAATGCTGCAGAAATTACTGCCTGCACAAGGTGTCACGAAAAGAGGTAGCATACAGCAGAAATGCCTTCCAGGAGAAATCCAAATGTGAGCAAAGGCAGTGGATCTTGCAGTACCTCCTCGAACATCATGAAGAGTCTGGGAATACAGTTCAAGTCCGCTTCAGTATTGGGGTGACAGAAGTTTGTCAGCGTGGTTGGCGTTTAGCCTTAGGAATCCCCAGAACAAGGCTTTGGCAGATCCAGTCTCATTTCCAAGGTAAATATACAGTATAAGATGCATGTATCTGCATATTTTTCTATAAATAGAATTCTCTAGGTTAGCAAAGACAGGTAGTTAATATAAAAAACAATTCATGTTTGTTAGTGCATATGATTAAACAAGCATTAAAGTCCAAG
Organism: Strongylocentrotus purpuratus; assembly: GCF_000002235.5. Taxonomy (NCBI): domain Eukaryota; kingdom Metazoa; phylum Echinodermata; class Echinoidea; order Camarodonta; family Strongylocentrotidae; genus Strongylocentrotus; species Strongylocentrotus purpuratus. The sequence goes on from NW_022145610.1 coordinate 21,416,566, forward strand.
TCCACTCCAAAAATAACTTACTTTCAATAGAAGCAGAAAAATCAGACAAACCATTGATATAAAACTACACCCATTTCATCACAAATCGTATGTTGATGCACATTCATTAAAGCAATATTGAGCAAAATGAAATGTTGTGAAAGCAGATATCGAGCATGCGTTATCAATTTCAATTTTTTGCTAAGTGGGAATAATAAATGCACGTCCATTTAGTGGCAATTGATTGATTGGATTGCTAAGATTCTAGAACATGTCTTGATAGACCAAACTGGGAGGTCACAGATTCCAACCTCGTTGATGTGCTTGACAAATCAATATTTGTTATTAGTATTAGTAGTAGTAGTAGAAGTAATAGTACTAGTGGAAGTAACCCCAATACTTATACCTCTATGTTACAGGTGGACTAAAGGCATACATATCCCCAAATCATCACAGACGAGGAATGCAGTCAAAAGCAGTGGCTGCAGCATTGATGTGGCTGGATATGTTTTGTCGCAGATTTGGCGACAAAATGCCAGGACAAATGAAAATACACTTGCCATCCTGCCTAACACGAGCCAGCGTGTATCAGACAATGAAAGAAGAAATGGAGGATCATGGGGAGCACGTTTGCAGCAAAGTCCATTTCTTCCGCATGTGGAGGAAGGAAATGTCACATGTGACCATTCCAAAGGTAATCATAATTTATTCCTAATGCAGAATTAGCTTTTGATTAGAAATGTTCAATATCAGATATTGTTTCTTGCATCTTCTTACAATTTCTGCATATTATCATTGTGAAGCCATGGATGTGGCAGTATTCACTATGAATATGACGGACAAAGAAAGCGGACAAAATATACAGTTCCTCAGGTAGACAAAGGAACATCCCTTCACTGCTATTATGTAAAAAATTGTAGAACAGAATGAAAAGAGTCCAACGCCAATTTTATATGTATGAGAAATTACTGCATCTGCTTAATAATTTGTTTTTGAATATAACACAAAGGGGATCGATTCATTAAAAATGCTGCCTGTGGTTATCCATTCTACCTTCCATCTGTCTGAATATATTCCCAGGGATTTCTAAAAACCGTTTTGACAAAGTTTGTTAAAAGTGTTTTATGTTCTTAGGGAAGGCATGTTATCTCATTCAATTTAGGGCTTAATGGCCAAAGGTTTCAACGTTAATTTCTGTATAATATCTTGTGATAGTTGAACAAATTATACCTTCTTACCTGCTCATTTTTCTTTCATTGTCTTGATATCTTATGTTTAAAAAACACTACATTATATGCATTCGTCAATGGTATGTCTAAGATGTAGCGATTTTAAAATAAAAAGGTGAAAACATCATACAAACAAACAAGAGTCTAGTTGTAAAAGAATTTTTATTTTTGAACACGATGAATTACTCATGATATTTTCTATGGTCTTTATTTATGTCAGGTGAATAGATTTTCAAAATGCGATGTCTGTACTCAGCTGAAGCAAAGCATCGAAAAAACTAATGAAAAAGAAGCGAGGCAAGCACTCCATCAACAAAGAGAGGATCATCTTACACTGCAAAAGTAAGAACCTTTTAAATTCCTTCAAAAGTACATCATATCCATACTTGAATGCAAATACAAGTTGATTCCTATTGATGTACATTCCTGCATACATCTCTTATTTTGTCATTAAATTGTGTAAATATGTTTCATACTTTTTGTATGACTCCTTTGAGCGCTGGGGACATATCGCATGAAAAGTTGTGGATTCACCCCCTACTCCCCCCTCCCCCCCCCCCCCCCCCCCCAGCCTGATTAGGATTTAGGATTCTTCTAACCTACAATTTATACTCTAAATGTAGAGTACTGAATTGATTAAGTACCCTAAATGGCAATTGAAGCTGTAAAATACCCCATTATAAAAAGGCCAAGTAAATCCTAATATCAAGTTGATCTGGATTTGTGAATAGAGTAAAATCAAACAAGCATAGAAGTGAAAATTTCATCAAAATCGGATGTTTTAAATATATTGTACAATGATGATGTGCATATCATAGGCGGTATGCAAATGAGTGAGCTGATGATGTGACATACTCACTTTCCTTACCTATGTACTTTATTATATGAAATTTCAAATATTCCCATTTTTTTGCTCCAATAATGTTAAGCATGGTTTGACTCATCATGGAACATGTAAAATCATCTTTATTTTAACTAATTGTGATACAAAGAAAACAGGTCTCAAATTAATTTTTTGTCCACGGGGCTCTTCCCCCAAAAAGAGCCCAAGGGGGGGGGGGGTTAAACCCCCTAACCCCCCCCGTAGAGCTGCCCATGTTACCATAACTATCCTTCCACGACATCTCTTGATCTTCCTCTTCTCAATATTTATTTATTGGTCGAGGTTCATTATTTGCTGGTCATTTGCAATCACCATATTACAGAGGATTCACGCTTTTCACAACAAAAAAGCTCCAGCAGATATGGGGCGGCAGCGTGCACACGTACCGGTACTAACGGCCCAGTAGGCATATAGCCACTGCTGACGGCGGTGCAAGCTTCCGTTGTTTGAATCAGTACTAATACTCATAGAACGAGCTCATGTTATGCATATCACAGTTTTATGAAACAATGTAAAACTGTAAAATGCCATCACTTTCTTAGTTATACATCTGATTTTTGTGAAATTTTAAATGCTATGCTTGTTTGATTTTAATATATTTATTTAAAGCAAATGATATTAGGGTGAACTCTCAAGGAAAACGGAGTTGTGGAAGAAGTACATTGTAGCAGTAGTAATAGTTTTATGACCCCTAATACTTTCAAATTTCATTTACACTCTCATTTACATGTATGATCATGTTATATACATGTATCAAAATGTCATGTAAGCTTTCATTTAATGCACTCTCCAATGTTCTTTACCATTTAGTATCTGTAAAATCATATTCCTCGAAAATATGTCTTTTCATCCATGTCATATTTAGTTACATATTTTTATTTTTGTATCATTTATACAGAACTGAGAGAATGAAATACTACAAACATGCACAAAAAGCAAGACAACATCCAGACAAGTATATCAGCATCATTATTGATGGAATGGACCAGAAATCAACAAGTATTCCCAAATTTTACAGAACATCCAAATCAGTATCATCAGCATGGAAACTTCCAACACACATCACCGGAACGATAGTGCATGGGAGGGGACAACACATGTTCCTTGACAACAAAGAATACCCACATGATTCGAACCTTACCGCAACGATCCTTCTCCAGGTTCTTCATAAATATTCCACCACGCTACCAGACACATTATACCTTCAAATGGATAACTGTGGGAGGGAGAACAAGAATCAGTGTCTCCTTGGACTCTGTGCTCTTCTAGTGGAACTCGACGTGTTCAAAAAGGTAAAAGTAAATATAGAGGACTAATCCAATTGAAGTAATAGTTGGCATCAATCTGGACATAAAATTTGTTATCCCATTGGCTAATGATGTCTCTAACTATCCTAGCCAATGGGTTAATTTGCTTTCCATCAGTACAATCCAGAGTTATCAATGCAAAAGCTACCTTTGGATTGAGCAGCCGATGTAGCAGTAACATTTCTAGACAGAATTCTTTCAATCTTGTATGGAAGTGTATCTTAGTAAAATCTAAAGCCTATTGATTTGGTTGATGCTGCTCCCAATATTTGTTTGTTTTATATAAGGTTGAAGGTCATAATTGTGATGTCCCTCCCTTATATATATATATATTTATGATGTCATTCTCTATTTCACCCCCGCTCTCCCCCTCCTCTCCCTCTCTCATTCTCTTGCGGGTTTCTGGTTGCGCTCGTATCCATGGAGCTTTTTTATGCTTCTAGCTCTTTGTGGGTATTTTAATACATGTAAATATCATTCCTGATGGCCTATGGTCGAAAATTTGAAAAACTTGTTATCGGTGTTTACAGAATTTCTGATTTACTTGTCTACTTTATATACATGTATATATTCTGTATATAAGAAGATTAAAAAAATACCATGTTTGCCATTAATTCCAACATATATAGGATTAAAAAAAACAATAATAGTGGTCCTGTGTACGAGGAGACAACCCCATTACCCTATACTATAGATTTGTATAGGAGTAGGAAGATATCCCTAGCCACCTTGCACAACTGTAAACCCCAATCAATTATACTAGAAGGAGAGACCTGAGGGTTTCACTGACATAGTTCTCAGGCAGAGGTACTGCAAAATATCAAATAATAATACTAGTAGTAGTTGTTGTAACATTGTTTATTTTATTTCTCTTGTTTATATCATTACAGGTAAAACTGTGCTTTTTGATGAAGGGGCACACACACGAAGACATCGATCAGCTATTTAGCCGCATATCCACATATACATCTAAGCATAACATTCCTACGCTGTCTTCACTACTACACCACATTCCAAAATCATTCAACAAGCCGAATACCACTGCGGAACGAATCGAAACCATCTTCAACATCAGGGACTGGCTACAGACACAATTAAACAAACCATCACACCATAGCCTTCCACACCAATTTAAGATCACCAAAGTCGAGGGAAAGGCCATAATCCAGACCAAAAAATGGAGCAACAGCTCTGCATGGCAAGCAACGACTGGTTCAAGCCACATCCTGTCGGAACATCCCTCCGGTACACCAGATGTTGTCTGCAGAAAGATGGAGGAACTCCACGTCAACAACCTCTATAGAGACATGGCCAAGTACCTACCGTACCTCAATGACTCGGAACATCAAGAATGGATGGAGCTGCTCCATTCTTTCGAAGCAGAAGATGGTAAGTAGTAATAAGGAACAACAAAAATAGATAGCCCTGTGACTATACTGGAGATTTCTTTATTAAGGAATTTATGTGTTCATGGAGCCATATTCCAGCTAAGCATTTGGTTATATGTTTTTTAGGGGTAGCTATTTTTTGAAAATCAAATTTTGAATTAAGTTAGAACAGGCAGTTAAAATATACCTCCTTGAAATATACACTACTGGTTAAAGATACTACCGGTATGTCCCTTTCGCAGCCAACATCAAATTCTTTAGAACTTAGCAGGAATTATGAATATGGCACGTATGTCCTATCTGTGAAATGTAACCCTTTGCAGTGTCCTAGTAATTAAATTATGCAAGGAAACCCGTTTATTTTTCGTTAAAGTGTAGCTTTTTTCATTGCATTATAATTCATACTAGTGAGATGCCAATTTCCTATTTTTCTATTTCATTTAAAATGAACATGAAGGACAATTTTTTGTCAGAAAGTTTTCAAGAAAGCATATTCAATAATATTGCACCAACAACATTTTGAAATTTGAAATGGGTTCCTTTAAATTTTCTACAGGTCTGTGAGTTTCTCAAGTGCTTTGTTTTTGTTTTTGGCAGTAATTTAGAATTGGGGATCGGGGGATATGAATTGTTGTTTGTACATGTACTTCTTGAAATGAAGGAATGAACCAAAATACCAAATCTTCTCTACATATCTAGATATTTGTTTCCACAATAAACTAATGGACAACTGTTCACCTGTTGCAAAAGCTTCTTTCAAGTATCATGATCAACAATATAGGCAAGAAGAACAAAGATGCATAATTTTCCTATGAAAATAAAAGGAGTGTGTAAATCATTACCAGCATCTCCCATTTCTGTAAATATGTACACATCAAAAAAAGGAAATGCATAGGGTTCCAATTAATCCATGTATTCAGTTATAATTATTTATGAAACTTTCCAATTCCTTTATGCAAGCATAAATGGTTACAGTTTAATATGCAGAATCTAGACTGCTTTATATGCTTCTTTTGAATGTAAATGTAAGACCTTCAATTCACATGTTTTTTTATCAGGAACGGAAGATTCACGTACATGGCCCCTGGTGGATATATTGATGGATAAAGAGTCTCAGTCCACACCACAAAGGGATCTTCATTCAACTCCAGAATTCTCGAATGATGAACAGCAACCTATTCAAGCAGTAAGAAGTATAGATGTGTAGTAGTAGCCAAATCAACATGCATTATTCAACTCTGACAGCTCACTATAATATATTTATAACTAATGTGACTTCACTATATCAGAAGGGTTGTTTCGAGAGCTCAATTAACTTACCTTTTAACTTTTCTTTTAAGTTCACTTGTGAAATGAGCAGTAATAGACCTCTAAATCGGACCTACCATTATAAAGTCACATGACCCTTTGTCTTTGCATGTCAGCCCGAAAATCGCTCATTTTCGTGATTTGTGTACAAAACATATGGAAATATCATTTTCCAACAAAAAAAGAGATAAAACATTTTTTATCGGGTCTTGTTCATAGTTTAGGTGTTTTTTTTTGGGGGGGGGGGGGGGGTCACAATAGTTGAATTATAGTTAGAAATGAAATAAAACAACAAAATTAATGAAATACATAAGTTACGAAAACAAAGAGATACATAAGAAATCACCAAAACAATAGATAACATAAGGAATAACCTGGCTCTTCCAAATGTATTTGTTGTATTATTATTTCAAATGGTCTAAAGAGTATATGCAGTGAAAAGGACAATTTAAATATAAAGGATATATGATTTATGGGTAAACATGTACATTTTATGACCTTAATTGCATAAATTACCACAAATATGCAAATGAGTAAATTTTTCAAAAAATAAGAATTACAATAGTATTCTATACACTCTACTTAACATGCATGCAAATTTTCGCAGTGATCGACTGTTTCACGGCTAAGATCATGGGAGGGGGGGGGGGGGGGCCTCATGTTGAAGATATCTGACTTCTACCAATGTCTTAGGATACAAAAAGTCTTTTAAGTTTTCACTTGACATTTAACACCTGCATACCCACCATAGGCATGAATCATAGTCATAATTTGTATCAGTATGGTATTCATATCTCCTACGTAAAAGTCCTTCAATTCAATTGCTCTTGTGCTAACTAGATTATTTCTGCTCCCCATTGTAATATTTCAGGTCCAGCTAGGTCCTAAAAGGAAGAGGCCTCTACAGCCAGTATTAAAACTGGGAGATATGGTTGGGGTCTACTTAGAAGAGTTTAGAAACGAATGGCCACAAGTGGGCCAAGTGTTGGACATAACTGGAGACCATGTGAAACTGCATTGGTACTCGGGATCAGAAACATCCGTGTGGACATCACTCACCACATCAGTGCAGGGACGAAGGGATCAGCCTTACACAGGAGAAGTCTCTCTTCAAGATGTCTTAACTGCACCCTTCAACCTTACTAAAGCCAACAAATTACCGGTGGAAATTCAGCGTCACTTGAAGGAGAAAGGAGAACAGTATTTTGTTCTACAGTAGGCTTGCGGGTGCATCATGTGAGAGAGAGAGGATTGAGGAGTCCTCAATGTTCATTAGGCCTATATGAATATTCACCAAGTACTCAAAGATGATGCTAAGTTTGATTGTGGTGTACACTAAAATCTGACAGGAACAACTTACACTTCCCTTCATATATTTGGTTATTTCATGCTTGGTGAAGCAAGCTCATGTTTATGTAACCCACTGGCTTATGAAACCTGCTAACTTGTGTATTAAGCCTAGGTAGGTACATATGTTAACTGTCACGACTGACGGGTCGTGACTTTCACGATTTGTCTCTATCTCTCGCTATTCTGTACATAGTGGGTAATGGAAAATTAAGTAAAGGTTTTATACGATCTATCCTTCTGGCCTTTGGTCTTCCACTCTTTCTTGACCCTTCAATTGACCCTGCAATATAACCTTCTGTAAAAAATTGGCCTACCACCTGGCAATACGCCCAAAGTACCCAAAGGGCCTGGCGATTGACAAGGTCTATAAGCTGACGCTTTCATTTGTTCTTCTTGCAGTCCAGGGAATTGTTAGCATTTTTTACCAGCACCAAAGCTCAAAAGCAGAAATGCAGCTTTTGTTAAAGCCCAATGCCAATTTTGGTAGTCCTTTGAAAATGGTTTGTTAGAGTTCCTTGTTTTCAGCTGGTCAGTGGCAAGACAAAAGCAAAACTAAGGTAATGAGAAGTTTTTTCCTCCTCAAGTTGAATATTGAACAAATGAATGAGAGGCGAAATATAATATTTGTCCTGTCCAAAAGAATAAAACCGGTCACACAGCCTGCACACATACACGTGTAAAACCAAATGAGGATAAATTCATCTTTGTTAACACAGTTAAAAGGTATTTTTTCCCTTTTGCAGCGAACCTCAAATTCTGTAGAATTTTGCAGGAATTATGAATATGTCATGTATGTCCTATCTGTGAAATTTAAATGGTAGCAGTGTCCTAATATTCAAATTATATGCAAGGAAACCTGTTTACTTGCTAGACTTCACTGTCAGACACTATCGAGTGACTGACTGGCTTTTTTTCTTCTTTGATAATAACATACATGAAATGAGCTGTAAAGGGTACATGAGCATTTGTCTACATCAATAACCCACTTCTTGTGATGGCCAAAATTAAACTAATTGAATCTTTGCACAGAATAAAACGTATGACCATTCAGTACAATGGTCTGAAAATCAAGACTATTACTTATTGGCTCTATAGCTCCTAAGTCGATTTGACAACTAATAGTCATTATTTTCCAACTTGAAGACATTTTTAAGCTCTACCTTTTTTAAGGAAGTTCTAAATTAGTATTATCTTTCAAATGCCCTTGGAATTTAACCTTTTCATTTTTTTTTGGCCTGCAAATGGGACATAGTACCTTTAAAGGTAATACAACGTTTTGGTATGGAGTCATGAATTTGGTTCAAATGAACATATTGGAAGCATATGCGATCCTTCAATATTCAGTGATCGTTTTCCTGGTTAAAATCGAGTCTAAAGTTGTGAAATTGTAAATAATAATTTCTTTATGTTGTATAGCTCCCTCTCAGGGTCAATATATTCATTTAGCTATAAAAACAATGTTTCTTGACTAAAATAGCTGTTAGATGAAAATAAATTCATCCTCATTGAACTGTGTCCACAAAGATAAATTTTTCCTCATTGAACTGTTAACAAAGATAAATTTATCCTCGTTTGGCTGTTAAACGAAGATAAATTTATCCTCGTTTGGCTGTTAAACGAAGATAAATTTATCCTCGTTTGGCTGTTAAACGAAGATAAATTTATCCTCGTTTGGCTGTTAAACGAAGATAAATTTATCCTCGTTTGGCTGTTAAACGAAGATAAATTTATCCTCGTTTGGCGGTTAAACGAAGATAAATTTATCCTCGTTTGGCTGTTAAACGAAGATAAATTTATCCTCGTTTGGCTGTTAAACGAAGATAAATTTATCCTCGTTTGGCTGTTAAACGAAGATAAATTTATCCTCGTTTGGCTGTTAAACGAAGATAAATTTATCCTCGTTTGGCTGTTAAACGAAGATAAATTTATCCTCGTTTGGCTGTTAAACGAAGATAAATTTATCCTCGTTTGGCTGTTAAACGAAGATAAATTTATCCTCGTTTGGCTGTTAAACGAAGATAAATTTATCCTCGTTTGGCTGTTAAACGAAGATAAATTTATCCTCGTTTGGCTGTTAAACGAAGATAAATTTATCCTCGTTTGGCTGTTAAACGAAGATAAATTTATCCTCGTTTGGCTGTTAAACGAAGATAAATTTATCCTCGTTTGGCTGTTAAACGAAGATAAATTTATCCTCGTTTGGCTGTTAAACGAAGATAAATTTATCCTCGTTTGGCTGTTAAACGAAGATAAATTTATCCTCGTTTGGCTGTTAAACGAAGATAAATTTATCCTCGTTTGGCTGTTAAACGAAGATAAATTTATCCTCGTTTGGCTGTTAAACGAAGATAAATTTATCCTCGTTTGGCTGTTAAACGAAGATAAATTTATCCTCGTTTGGCTGTTAAACGAAGATAAATTTATCCTCGTTTGGCTGTTAAACGAAGATAAATTTATCCTCGTTTGGCTGTTAAACGAAGATAAATTTATCCTCGGTTGGCTGTTAAACGAAGATATATTTATCCTCGTTTGGCTGTTAAACGAAGATAAATTTATCCTCGTTTAGCTGTTAAACGAATATAAATTTATCCTTATTAAGCTGTGATAAAGAAGATAAATTTATCTTCGTAATAATAATAGATTTGTACACAGTCGTATTTATTTATTTGTATTCAGTGGTACATATTAAATTGTATAGTACATTTGCATATCTTGTTTTCATTTGTTTTAATTATTTGTCATACCTTTTATGATCAAATGATAATTGAGTGAAGAGACTGGAGAGCGTGTGTAGAACAGAGATCGATAAGTCAGATATGTGGGTGGTCGTGTGTGGAGATGTGAAAGTAAAATCAAGGACTCAGCTTGATGAAATTTTGAGGAAAAATGAACAAAAATTCGTTCATTTTGAAAAGATATACTGTTTATAATAAACGGGAATTTGCATTTCAATTACTTGGATCTTCTCGTTGATCTACCAGAATATTAAAACAAAACAAAAATATGGAGAGAAAAACACCACAAACACGGGAAATCGAAGTAACCTAGTGCATTGCATGTAAATGACATGCGATCTCTAGGTGAAGAGAGCAGGCGCAGAAACAACGCGTTAAAAATCAAGGAACAATTAAAGCAAATGCGACTGCGTCTCGTATATGCCTCCGCCCTAAAATCAGTATACGAAATAAATGGCATTATTTGTGACATATCACAATGAAAAAATCTCTTGTGAATCTTGAGAAATGGCAATGGCAAGGCTAAAAACCTGTTATTTCAGAAATGTAATTTCAGAAGTTGACCTCAGTCTGCGACCTTTGCCCTTTGAATCACAAATCAGATCCTCTTCCTATATGGCATATTGCTCTGGTTGTCTCGTTTTTCGCTCGTTGGACCAAAGCCAGCACAAACGTAGCCTTTTGACAAGGCCTCGTGACTCTGGCTAAGCGGCTGAGATGAGTCTAGATACCCCGGGTGAACGCGCGACCGAGTGACGAATGTCACGAGGCCTTTTGCAAAGTGGGTTTCACTGCTCCGCATGAATTATTCATAGATACATATTAGCATGCCAATACGCCTACTTTGGATTTATTGACCTATCAGAACGGCGATCTCCCAGTTGGCTTCGTTCGTTCCATGTAGAGGTGGTCTTAGCACGTACGTATAGTAGGCATGTAGGTCCAGGTCTGGACAATTCGCACCGTGTGTTCATTCAGGTTTTCGCGATTAGTCTCTTTTTAGTCGCTCGTCGTCTATCAGGCATGTGGCCTTGTTTAAAGGCTAGCACAAACGTAGCTAGTTCGACGTCACTACCAAACTATAGCCAATCAGCTGTCAATCACGTCATATTGTATGAGGCGGCAAATATATTTTGTGAAATTATCGAGAAAAAAAATTCATTTCTAATTGCAAACTAGTTTTATTTCTGTATGGAAACGCAGCCATGGTTATCTTGGCTTGCATTCATGTCATCAGAATAGGTTAAAATACGTCTTACATGATTCAAGGGGTCTATTTTGCAGGAAAATTGTCAATTTCGTAGAATGTTCCACTATGTTACAGGGTGTGCCATTGGGTATGTGTGAACCGGGTGTGCAGAAATGGTGTGTTGAGGAGGGGAAGTGAGAGTGTTCGTGTGTGTGGTAATTGTATGTGTGTCAGATGGCTAAGCATAAATCTACAATGGCGAGTAAACTGTCTCCAAAACTAATTATGTGCCTTGAACGTATAGCAGACAGAATCGGCGGAGCAGCCGACACTTGATAGTGATTTTTTTATGTAAGATTGCTTTGCTAAATATAAACTACAAGAACCTTTTCCATATCTTTAAACTATCATTGATATCTGATAATTAAACAGGTAGTAAAATAAACCTACCAACTACATAGTACAATGAAATATCATGAAGACAATCACCCCCAAATTCATTTGATCTATAAACCTTGCACTAGGATATCCTCAGCATCATCCTCCAACACCACATTTCTACAAACAATATTTCCGGTCTCGTGAAGAGCTCTCAACCAATCAAAAGCCCAATGAATGTTGGACGAAAGATATATAAAAAAATAAATAAAAAAAAGAAACCGGAAAACCGGGCTGCCTCGCTGACGTTCACGCGTAAAAAATCGAATCTATTACTCTTTCAGATAAGAGTAGACTCTTGCATGATATTGACTGGTTCCCAACTTTCATCCCGGAGTCGTTTGCAGCCTGCTGATATATTGTATCCTGTAGCTCCCGGCAAGTGGTAAGTTAAACAAAAATATTAAATACGCTGTTTTCTTCATGAATTCTTTTAACATTTTGTAACAGTTTTCTAAAAAGAAAATCCAACTTAATAGCAAATTTCTCTAAAATAAAGCAGCAAAATTAAGAAAAGCAGATTGATGAAATTTTAAAGAAGATGTGGCAAAAATATAAGAGAGTTATGCATTTTTTTTCGGGGGGTAATTGTCATCGGGGGTAATTGACTTAGAATCAGTTTCAACCAGTACCTCGAAAAGAAAGCAGTGTATATTTGTGTTATATCCTACATCAAAATATTATTATCCCCTGGTGCTCAAGGGGGGGGGGGATAATAATTCCTTTATATGGAATATGTAATTAGTGGGGTATCAAGTGAAGGGCATTTTTGTTTGTATTTTCTGAAGGTGGTATAACTTTAACATTTTCAAATATGACGCTCGACTCGTTTTGTGATAAAACACTTCATTTTTTCATCACAATTTTGTGACTGCTCATTTAATTTTCATTTATAACATTATGTTTCAATGATTCTTTCCCGATACGTCGGATACATGCACACGAGTTGCAAGTCAAGTTGAAAAAAAACTCCTCGATGGTTAAAAATCCTGGTAATTAATATCTCCCTATCCTTGACTGTTCATTGTTATGCTGGTAGCAGGGGCGTCGCTAGACCTTTTTCAGTAGGGTGGGGGGGGGGGGGGTTGGAGAGGCCACCGATTACTGACAAAACTAGCCACCAATTACCGACAAAACTTGCGACCAATTACCAACAAATATATTTATGCCAATGTCCCAATGTCATCAAATTTAACCCTATAAACCCGTGGCCAGTTTCCCCCTCCCGCGCGAAGCGCGGGGGCTTTGACATTTCATTAATAATGTGAACGATATTATTTAATACAGGATCCCTGTGAAAGGGGAAAAAAGAAGAGAAAAAAAGAATCATTTCTTGGTACGTTTATATTTTTGTCCGTAGTATTGAAAATATATAGTTACATAGCCTATGAAGTTGGAATACTTTGTTTTACCTCTCATCCTGAAATAACTGTGACAATATGATTTATTTTTGATAGATAAAGCTTGTGACTTCTCATAACTTTAGAGATCAATCCTTTGCCTCTTTAGATTAATCCATAAAGTTTGGGGAAGATATAAACTTTATCTATCAGGAACAAACCATATTGTCGCAACCATTTCATGAAAAGGCGACGGACAAACTTAATCTAACTTTACGGGGAATGGTGCAGAACACCTAATAGGGAAGGGCGAGGAAAATTCATGTCCATTCATCAATCCTTTATTTTCTTTGCCTATTCTTACTACCGAATCTCACTATGTGTCTATCTTTCTGTCTCCCTCTCCACCTCTTTTCTCTACCCTACATATATTCCTCCCCCCCCTCTCTCTCTCCCTCTCTCTCTCTCTCTCTCCCTTCTGTCTCCCTTTTCCCCTCTCTCCCTCCCTCCTCCCTCCCATCTCTCTCTCTCTCTCTCTCTCTCTCTCTCTCGCTCTCCATCTCTATAATTTCTTGCTACTTCCACTGCTAGCACAAATTTTATTTGATTTATTTACAAACAGCAATATATTCCATACATTTTATACAATAATTACATAAACAGAAAGAGAAACTATTGGTTGGTAAAAGGGGCCAGATAATAACACATGTGCTAGTCGAGCCTAACCCCTTAAAACAGCTATTAAAACAAAGTATTTTGGTACAAATCAGTTTAAAGAACGTAACAAAACAAAAAATAATGAATTTACTTTTACAATCGATACTTAGAAAAAACAAGAATCAGTACTCAACAAGTATTTTCGATTGAAATTATTAAAATATAAAGAAAATAACGAGATTTGTTTTGATTATTGTTATAATAATTTCAAAATAATTCCTTTATATGGAATATGTAATTAGTGGGGTATCAAGTGAAGGGCATTTTTGTTTGTATTTTCTGAAGGTGGTATAACTTTAACATTTTCAAATATGACGCTCGACTCGTTTTGTGATAAAACACTTCATTTTTTCATCACAATTTTGTGACTGCTCATTTAATTTTCATTTATAACATTATGTTTCAATGATTCTTTCCCGATACGTCGGATACATGCACACGAGTTGCAAGTCAAGTTGAAATAAAACTCCTCGACGGTTAAAAATCCTGGTAATTAATATCTCCCTATCCTTGACTGTTCATTGTTATGCTGGTAGCAGGCGCGTCGCTAGACGTTTTTCAGTAGGGTGGGGGGAGGGGGGGGGGTTGGAGAGGCCACCGATTACTGACAAAACTAGCCACCAATTACCGACAAAACTTGCGACCAATTACCAACAAATATATTTATGCCAATGTCCCAATGTCATCAAATTTAACCCTATAAACCCGTGGCCAGTTTCCCCCTCCCGCGCGAAGCGCGGGGGCTTTGACATTTCATTAATTTAATAGAGAAAGATGACGATTCGTTGTACCGTTCTCGACTCTTAATCCTAGTCTGAATTCAGTCCCCCCCCCCCCCCCCCTTCCGCGCAATGCGGGGAAGCTTTTGACGTTTCATTATTAGAGAAAGAAGACGATTCGTTGGACCGTTTTCGACTCTTAATCCTTGTCTGGATATTATACCATACTGCGCGAAGCGCGTAAGCTTTGATGTTTCATTTAATTATTACTCTGAATCCTTGTCTGAATTCAGTTTTCCCCCTTTCACGCGAGGCGCGGAAGCTTTGATGTTTCATTAAATCATTGGAGAAAGAAGACGATTAGTTGTCCTGTTTCCGACTCTTAATCCTTGTCTGGATTCAATTATCCCCTAGCTCGCGAAGCGCGTAAGCTTTAAAGTTTCATTTAATTATTACTCTTAATCATTGTCTGAATACATTTTTCCCCCTTCCATCGGAGGTGCGGAAGCTTTGCAATTTCATTAATTTTAAGGGAAGGAAAACGATTCGCTGAACCGTTCTCGACTCTTAATCCTTGTCTGAATTCAGTTTCCCGCCCTTCCGCGCGATGCGGGGAAGCTTTTGACGTTTCATTATTAGAGAAAGAAGACGATTCGTTGGACCGTTTTCGACTCTTAATCCTTGTCTGGATATTATACCATACCGCGCGAAGCGCGTAAGCTTTGACGTTTCATTTAATTATTACTCTGAATCCTTGTCTGAATTCAGTTTTCCCCCTTTCACGCGAGGCGCGGAAGCTTTGATGTTTCATTAAATCATTGGAGAAAGAAGACGATTAGTGGTCCTGTTTCCGACTCTTAATCCTTGTCTGGATTCAATTATCCCCTAGCTCGCGAAGCGCGTAAGCTTTGAAGTTTCATTTAATTATTACTCTTTGTTATGTACTCTTACTTAAGGTACACAGATGAATACTCAAGACAGATAATAGCACACGTTTGATACTCGTGGTATAAGATTCCAAAGCAAGTTTATTGCGCCAGGCGCATGCGCAGCTTTACAATTGTGGGTCATTGTATGACGTCATCCATATATAACATCTCTCCCCCTTAGTTTTAAAGCCCCATTTAAAATTATAAAACAGTGTTTGTAAAAACAAAAAATATCGTAGGTATGAAATGTTAGGTAATCCAAATTATGATTACCTCAAATACTAGCATTAAGCCATATGTCATAAACAGTTTGCAAATCCACTTTCAACAAGTTGAGTATACTTTTACTCGTACATTAACTTTATATCAAATAATTTCTATAGACTTGAAAATTGACCAAATGAGTAAAGGCATCGATTCCTTTTATTGACTATTATTTCAAATATGAAACAAGTGAGATATGGTTTTATTACTTAGAATTAAAACATGATTAGCAGTTTGCATCAGTCCAAAATTATTCAAATCCATAGTAATTAGGTTTTCTTCGCTCTCGTCTAGGGTAATCCTTTCAACCGGCATCGCGATTGACGTCGCGGTTTTCGTCGAAGTCGTCTTCGCGAGCTTTGCGGATGTCCACTTGATCTTCGTGAATATCTTCGCGATCCTTATTATCGTTATCAGAATTGATAACATCATCTTCATCGAGTGTAGGGACAACACCTTCGTTCGCGTAGTCTTGTTTCCGCGCGGTCGATGATGAGGAAACTCGACTTCGGAGTTGGTCAACATGACCCTTCCATTTTAGTGTTGCACCGTCGACACTGACATTGACCACATATGATACTGGACCGGTACGGTCGGTTATTTTACCGGGTACCCATTGGTTGCCTCGAGCATAATTTGCGCTAGGCGCATGCGCAGCTTTACAATTGTGGGTCATCGTATGACGTCATCCATATATAACACTCTTAATCATTGTCTGAATACATTTTTCCCCCTTCCACCGGAGGTGCGGAAGCTTTGCAATTTCATTTAATTACTAGAGAAAGAAGACGATTCGTTGTACCTTTCTCGCCTCTGAATCCTTGTCTGAATTCAGTTTCACCCCTTCTTAATAATCATATGAGTAAAGCCAGCAGATAATGGCAGGCGCGCCGGAAGCAATTTGGGATTGGGGGGGGGGGCAAACATTCCAGGAGGCTTACTTTCCAAGGGCAGTGACGTAATGAGAAAACAAGTTCGGAAGGGGGGGGGCAGACGAAAAATCTGCATCACCACTAGTCTTACACGTTACATGCAGGTCCCGCGGAACGTTTTTCAACGATTATCGATCAGGTAGAGCGTAAATTGGCGTGGGGTCCAGGGCATGAGCCTCGGCAGGGGGTCAAGGGGGAGAGCCCCCAAAAGCTCAGAGGTTTTAATATTTAACTACGGTCAGATGAGCATCCAGGGGCTGTCTTAGGGCCCTTGGTGTGGTCCAGGGGGCAGAGCCCCCGGAAGCTCAAGGGATTTAGGTATTTAATTACGGTCAGATGAGCATCCAGGGGCCCGCCTTAGGGCCCTTGGTGGGGTCCAGGGGGCAGATCCCCCGAAAGCTCAGGGGTTTTAGGTATTTAATTACGGTCAGATGAGCATCCAGGGGCCCGCCTTAGGGCCCTTGGTGGGGTCCAGGGGGTAGAGCCCTCGGAAGCTCAGGGGTTTTAGGTATTTAATTACGGTCAGATGAGCATCCAGGGGCCCGCCATAGGGCCCTGGGTGCGGTCTAGGGGGCAGAGCCCCCGGAAGCTCAGGGGTTTTAGGTATTTAATTAAGGTCAGATAAGCATCCAGGGGGGCGCCTTAGGGCCCTTGGTGGGGTCCAGGGGGCAAAGCCTCGGAAGCTCAGGGGTTTGAGGTATTTAATAACGGTCAGATGAGCATCCAGGAGGTAGAACCCCCGGAAGCTCAGGGGTTTTAGGTATTTAATTACGGTCAGATGAGCATCCAGGGGCCCGCCAAAGGGCCCTTGGTGCGGTCTAGGGGCAGAGCCCCCGGAAGCTCAGGGGTTTTAGGTATTTAATTAAGGTTAGATAAGCATACAGGGGGCGCCTTAGGGCCCTTGGTGGGGTCCAGGGGGCAAAGCCTCGGAAGCTCAGGGGTTTGAGGTATTTAATAACGGTCAGATGAGCATCCAGGAGGTAGAACCCCCGGAAGCTCAGGGGTTTTAGGTATTTAATTACGGTCAGATGAGCATCCAGGGGCCCGCCATAGGGCCCTTGGTGCGGTCTAGGGGGCAGAGCCCCCGGAAGCTCAGGGGTTTTAGGTATTTAATTAAGGTCAGATAAGCATCCAGGGGGGCGCCTTAGTGCCCTTGGTGGGGTCCAGGGGGCAAAGCCTCGGAAGCTCAGGGGTTTGAGGTATTTGATAACGGTCAGATGAGCATCCAGGGGGTAGAACCCCCGGAAGCTCAGGGGTTTTAGGTATTTAATTACGGTCAGATGAGCATCCAGGGGCCCGCCTTAGGGCCCTTGGTGGGGTCCAGGGGGCAAAGCCCCGGAAGCTCAGGGGTTTGAGGTATTTAATAACGGTCAGATGAGCATCCAGGGGCCCGCCTTAGGGCCCTTGGTGGGGTTCCAGGGGGCAGAGCTTCCGGAAGCTCGGGGGTTTTAGGTATTTAATTACGGTCAGATGAGCATCCAGGGGCCCGCCTTAGGTCCCTTGGTGGGGTCCGGGGGTGGAGCCCCCGTAAGCTCTGGGGTTTTAAGCATTTTATTACGGTCAGATGAGGATTTTTTATACCTTATTTGTGACATTGGCAGGTCACTTATTTTTTTCTCCGTCTTTCTTTCTTTTTCTATTTACCATACTTTTTAAAAAAAGGAGGGGGGGGGGGGGCTCGAGCTCAGCCACTTTGCAGACCATGACTTAAAGGCTTCTAAATAAGCGTTTTTCGCCTGACTGTAATGTGGGAATTTCTTATTTTCCAACAAACGCATAAAAAGGTATGACTTACAAAAAAAATGGAGGAAAAAATGGAGGAAAATCATGTCACCGTGACAACATCGACATTTGTAAATCACTTGTTTCGAATAAGAAATACATTACCCCCCCCCCCCCCCCCCCCCCCATCAGTACGTCTGCGTTCAGGGGCTCATGTCTTCTCACCCCTATAACAAAAAAATGGACACGCTTTCCCATTCTCGCACAATATGTCCACGATATGCGCGTATCGCTATTATAGAGACCTCCATTTAACATACCGTATAGGTGGAATGCGCAATGTTTATGAAATTTAATTCCTGTGAACTTTCCTTTTTCTTTGAATGGAATTGTATATGTGATTTAATTCAGGTTTTTATTATTGTTACGTTCTTTTGGATTAAAAATACAAACCATGTTTACTCCTTTACTGTTTTTTTTTTTTTTTTTTGGGGGGGGGGAGGGGCAACTGCCCCCTGCCCCCCCCCCCCCAATTCCGGCGCCTATGGATAACGGTAATGGGTAGTGTCAGTGAAATACTAATTTTTATTACGATCACCATTTCTTATAGATTTTAAATTCATGTAGACCTGTTATTTGGACATAGAAAATACTGAATCCGTATCCGGGACAATACAACTACCCCAGGCAATAACCCCTAAATATAACTGCCCCAAAGGAAAATTACCTCGAGTATATTTAATTCCAGGAAAATTACCTCCATGACAACTATCTCCAGGACAATTTCCTTCAGGACAATTATCTCCAGGACAATAACCTTCAGGACAATTACTTCCTTTTCGTGTGTTGGAACAAATGGGAAAGAGGCATTACCGATTCAGCCCATATTAATTACAACTTTGACAAACTTCTTAACTTTCCAGTTTTTGGGGCCGATTTAATTCATTCAATTTTTCAAAAGTCTATCACTCACTCTCGAGATCCTGATTCCAAACACATTCGATGTCTATCCCCCTGTGATTGCGTGAAAGGGGATGTGACGTCACAACTCTTGCCAGTCTGTGAGTCGCAAACCAATCGCAGACCAATCGCAGACCAGTCGCAGACAATGATAGAAATCGCAACCAACATCATTATCCTGATCTAGGTTCTAAATAATGATAAGAATACCTACAATAGGAATTCGAGTGCGTTTAATTTTTTTACTGAGATTAATCGGCTTAAAATCGTAAACAATCGCAGCTGGTCTGACATCACTACGATTCTGAACCGATTTAGCATTTCCTCCTTCAGGGAAGCACGAAACCCCTTGACATTTTTATATTTGATAAACAATATGAATACTCATATCCTCGGCCATTAAGATTATACATTTTGAATCTTCATAGCAAATGTTATTTCAAATTCTCTCGCAATCGAATCGTAATCGGAACGTATAGTGTGCGGTGGGCTTAACGATAAAGTTGAGTTCTGGTCATGCGATTGAATTGTGAAAGAAAAGGTGTGGACTGGATCAGAAAAAGTTGATCATGTAGCATATAAGTATATGTACTGCAAGGTTCTGGAGTCATCAAAATCATAATAAATTTGGCCCAGTTTTGGTAAAATATCAAGCACTGTACACAAAAAGATGGATATGTGACTACACAAATGATGTCGGGCCTACTTACCTTGATTTCCTATGGTCTTTCTTTGCTCATTACTCAGCCAGGATTTGTAATCTTGAACATTCAGTGTAAGTTTTGTTTGATTCTGTGAGAATTCAGTTTTTGTTTTTTTTTATCAGAACTCGATTTTATCTTTAAGATCAGTCGTGAGGATTGGATTCCAGGCTCAATCTAACTTCTAGCCAATTAGACGGCAGTATTGATATGGCGTCATATTTTCTAGGATGGTGATGAAATGGACGCCGGTAATAAAGCAAAAGCCTATCGGATCGTCGGATGTACGGTGAGAGAAATTGTCCGTAAAATAGAAAATGCAATACTTGGTGCTTAATGTGCTATATGATTATAATTATATGGAGAGATGCAGATTTGTTATGTGGCACTAGCCGTTTAATTTGATTTGATCCAATGCTCAAATTCAAAGTACATTCATAGCTTTAATTTCAAATCTTAGAATTATGACCCTCTTCGCCTTGCTGTCTCTGTCTTTGTGCCTGTATCCCTTCTCTCTTTTGTCTGTCTTTTGTCTATCTTTTCTTTTCTTTTTATCTTTCTCGCCATCTTTCTTCTTCTCGCCCTCTCCATCTCTCTATATCTTTCTTAAGCTGAAATATCGAATGAAAGTAGTTGATTCCGTTATTTAGCTGAAAATATTTCTCGTCTTACAACCATTAGAATACAGTTATTAAGTGCATTAATATCACTACCGCAATTCAAAATATGGAAGAAAGGAACCATCTATTCTGAGGATGTCGTTCACAAAAACGTATTCCTCGTAAATGTCAAGGCCTAAAATATACCACTATGTCAAACGAATAGGCCTAGAACTATACAGTGCGACCCAGAAAAAAAGAAACCGAGAATTATCGATATTTTATCGTAACTTATAATTAATAAATGACACATATTTGTAAAGCTTAGATCCTCCTCTTTCATTTGATGCAAATCATATGATGCTCGGCTGTGCCAAATGGAATTGCATAATAATGAATGTTATTATTGTAGGAATACTGTTTTGGGATGTAAAACTTGCAAAATTTATTTCTTAGGCTGTTTGGCACCTGACATTAAAAGTTAAAACCGAGTATTTTTTTCTTTTTCTCCTCCTTTATAAGACGACCATGGTTACCTTTAGTGCATAATATTTACAACCAAATTTATAAAAAATATATCTTTCACGGCTCACACCATTTTGTAATGATCTAACAATCATTATTAAAGTGCATGGTAGATCGAACAACAACTACAGAGACCTAGTTATTGACCCTATTGACTGTGCGCATTTTGAGGTAAAGAATTGTGCGCCAGTGTGCATCATAACCACACAAAGTGCAATTAGTTGATACGAAAGGTGAAACAAAGAATTGATGAAAAACTGCAGAGATGTTATGGCAACTTTTCTTTTCATTTAATGTAACTTGGCAACCTAGGGGGAGACTCATTAATTTTGAAAATCATTATATTACTTCACGGTGTTTGTTAGCAACGTTAATAGCTTTTTAGGGGGCAATATACCGTATATTAGACTATTGTGGTGGTTAGTTCCTTATACATCAGTATGAATGTGTTGAAACATGCCTGTAAAGAAAAAACTTAAAATTGTGCAAACACATTTAATATTTTTTTAATGAAACTAACAAATGCCTCTCACGAATTGGAAAGAAAACAAAGGCTACTCACTTTCATTATTATTACTGCTTGTTTATACATGGCATCTGGAGCATGGCCCATTATACTGAGCCGTATTCAAACTGAGTCATTATATCTAACTGTTGGTTTTGGCTGTTGGGCACTGCTGTAATTATTTGTATTTGAAGGTTAAATATATGGAGAGAGCTGAATCGATATAAATCATTAAAAAGTTGGCAGATTATGACAGATGTAATGATAGCAAACATCTCATTATATAAAATATCTAATTATAGCAATGAATATTTGATTCATAGCAAATATCTGATTATAGCAAATATTTGATTATAGCAAACATTTTAAAACGTATTAACCTCCCATAGATAAGACATTAAGAAGTGATTGTCAAATAGAAGGATTTTCGGGCTCTTCGTTGCTCACATATGGGGTAATGCATCCTGATTTTATTTCCTCTAGAAATAACATACCATTGCGGTTTCTAATAATCGGTTTTCATGAAATTTACGTGCTGACAACGTTACAACAATGTATTTTTTGGATATAACATTAATAACTTAAAGAAACATCTATAACTATTGCAAATATTTAAAAATGTATGTACTTATATACCATAGATAGTAAATTGAAAGATTATATATTATTTATCTAACCAATCCTCTTTGACCATAGTATTATTCAATATAATGATGATGATGCTGGTGATAGTGGTGATACAGAGGAACACCGGACATTGTTTATAAATTGACTTGTTGTACTCCTTTCACTATTGAGCTATGATTGATGGTTTCCCCAATTACTGCAAACATACAAACATTTCCTGTAATTGTATTTCTTATTAATGGTTTCACAATCTACATTTTCTATCACTGCAAGTGAGATCACTCACTATGTCTAAACTTTGCAGACGATTTTAACATGATAGGTATTATTTCAACGTGATCTTACAAGATTTTTCCTGCTAAACGAATATTGACTCTGGAGATATTCAAAAAATATTAAGAAATATTAAGAAATCTATTTTCTGAAATGAAAAACATTCGGAACAATGCAAGTTGAAAAAACATAGTTTGTCATAATATCATAAAAATAATCCCGTTTCCACCAGTCTTTGGATGTGACCCCTTTATGTATATAATTAGGCAAGAAATTGTATTTTACATAATTTCCTTTGATAATGAAACCGTCAATGGTTACCTCAATGCCATTGTAAAAGTATAGTAAAATACTCTGGTGGTGATTGTGGATGTGGCATTGTGGTGGTGTTGGTGTTGAGCAGGCACAGAAATATATTTCCTAGAAAAACTGAGTATATTAAACGGGAATTTGCATTTTAATTACTTGGATCTCCTCGTTGATCTACCAGAATATTAAAACAAAACAAAAATATGGAGAGAAAAACACCACAAACACGGGAAATCGAAGTAACCTAGTGCATTGCATGTAAATGACATGCGATCTCTAGGTGAAGAGAGCAGGCACAGAAACAACGCGTTAAAAATCAAGAAACAAGGCAAATGCGACTGCGTCTCCTATATGCCTCCGCCCTAAAATCAGTATACGAAATAAATGGCATTATTTGTGACATATCACAATGAAAAAATCTCTTGTGAATCTTGAGAAATGGCAATGGCAAGGCTAAAACCTGTTATTTCAGAAATGTAATTTCAAAAGTTGACCTCAGTCTGCGACCTTTGCCCTTTGAACCCCAAATCAGATCCTCTTCCTATATGGCATATTGCTCCGGATGTCTCGTTTTCGCTCGTTGGACCAAAGCCAGCACACACGTAGCTAGTTCGACGTCACTACCAAACTATGGCCAATCAGCTGTCAATGACGTCATATTGTATGAGGCGGCAAATATATTTTGTGAAATTATTGACAAATTAACTATTTCTAATTGCAAACTAGTTTTATTTCTGTATGGAAACGCAGCCATTGTTATCTTGGCTTGCATTCATGTCATCAGAATAGGGTAAAATACGTCTTACATGATTCAAGGGGTCTATTTTGCAGGAAAATTGTCAATTTCGTAGAATATTCCACTATGTTACAAGGTGTGCCATTGGGTATGTGTGAACCTGGTGTGCGGAAATGGTGTGTTGGGGAGGGGAAGTGAGAGTGTTCGTGTGTGTGGTAATTGTATGTGTGTCAGATGGCTAAGCATAAATCTACAATGGCGAGTAAACTGTCTCCAAAACAGTCCACAGATAAATATGTGCCTTGAACGTATAGCAGACGGGAATCGGCGGAGCAGCCGACACTTGATAGTGATTTTGTATGTGAGATTGCTTTGCTAAATATAAACTACACAAACCTTTTCCATATCTTTAAACTATCATTGATATCTGATAATTAAACAGTTAGTAAAATAAACCTACCAACTACATAATACAATGAAATACTTGACTGAAAGTAGGGGAGTTTGATATGGTGCACAATTGCACCCCTCTGTAAAAAATCGAATAGTCCATGGTGTGTCATGAATATTCATGTTTTTGCTTACCTCGGCAAAATGTTTGCCTATACTAAATGGAAAAATTACGGTGGGGGGGGGGGGGGGTTGGCTGAAGTGGACATGAAGCAAACAAAAATGATCTATGATAATTCATGCTTGTTATCCTTCGTGTGCTTGACCTAAAATCTTACAATCGCGTGGTAAATTGCATCCAAAGTTTGACTTGTTACACATGCGTTATATAAGCAATGGCGAGCTGGCGAACTATTTTGATCAAATTACGGTGGGTGAACTTTCAAAAGTCAATGGGACATGAGGGTTCCAATGAAAGAGCTAGTGTCAACGTACGTCGGGGTGGATGTGCTTTTCGTTCAACCAAAAAATGAATTTTTAACGATTTTTTGTTGTTGTTGTAAAAGTCCATATGCTAACCAGGCGCGGATCCAGGATTTCTTAGGGGGGGGGGGCCCAAATTTGAAATTATGCGAGCCAAATATTGGGACGTATTGGTGACCAGCAGTGACATCAGAAATGCAGGGGGATGTAGGGAGGGGCGAGTTTCCCCCTCCCTCCTCCGCAAAGCGCGGAAGCTATATATGACGTTTCATTAAATAGTCCAGTAGACGGTACCATAGACCATGTACATGACCTGGAAAAGTTTATAAGTACAAGGTTTTTTTGTTGATTCGTGTTCTAGATGGGTATTGAAGTAAATTCAGCTTGGTTGCCAGCTTGGCAACCTTGGGCAACCTTGAGCAACTTTTTTTTATAGCCTAATTAGCATAATCATCTAATTATCATATGTGCAATATGTAATAATGTTGCTAATTTCAATCCAGGAAGCCTGAAAACATGGATAATACGACTTTTCAAGGGTTTTCTATGACGAGGAATTCATTTATGACACCAGTTTTTATTTTTAAGTAATGCAATTGTCTTAGGCCCCTTGGTGGAGTCCAGAGGGCAGAGCCCCCGAAAGCTCAAGGACTTTAGGCATTTAATTACGGCCAGATGAGCAGGAGAATACCTGGAATTTCATTAGTTGACCTCTGTGACCTTCGAACTTTGACCTAGTTTCTCCCAAATATAATCAGATTGTCTTATGGTGATACACACTAACAATAATTAAGATATTGCGTTAACGTGAAAGAAGGACGGACGTACGGACAATTCCCCCCGAGGACAGTTACCTTTCCCCACCCCCTGATTATTCCCCCTAGGACAATCCCCCTGTTCAATAAAGGGGAAGTCTACCCTGATAATAAGTTGGTTTTAATGAAATCAGATTTTTTTTTTCAAGGGGTAATTGTCCTCAGGCGGGGGGTAGATTGTCCAAAGGCGTATCAAGACAATAACATCCTGGACCATCACCTCCCGGATAATTACAACACGGAAAACTACCCCCCCCCCCCCCTCGTACAATAACTCCCTGAAAAATTTCCCCCGGAAATTTACCTCGGGCAACCACCCCTAGGACAATTTCTCCCGTGGACAATAACCCCCCCGCCCCTGAAGACAATCACCCCCAAATTCATTTGATCTATATACCTTGCACTAGGATATCCTCAGCATCATCCTCCAACACCACATTTCTACAAACAATATTTCCGGTCTCGTGAAGAGCTCTCAACGGAAGAGCTCTCAACAAATCAAAAACCCAATGAATGTTGGATGAAAGAAATGGAGGGGGCTGCCTCGCTGACGTTCACGCTTAAAAAACGAATCGATTACTCTTTCAGATAAGAGTAGACTCTTGCATGATATTGACTGGTTCCCAATTTTCATCCCGGAGTCGTTTGCAGCCTGCTGATATATTGTATCCTGTAGCTCCCGGCAAGTGGTAAGTTAAACAAATATTAAATACGCTGTTTTCTTCATGAATTCTTTAAAAATTTTGTAACAGCTTTCTAAAAGGAAAATCTAACTTAATAGCAAGTGTCTGTAAAAGAAAGCAGCACAATTAAGAAAGATTGAGTAGATTGATGAAAGTTTAAAGAAGATGGGGCAAAATATAAGAGAGTTGTGAATTTTTTCGGGGGTGGGGGGGGGGGGGGGGGGGGGGGGGTAATTGTCATCGGGGGTAATTGTTTTCGGGGGGGGGGGTTATTTTCCGGGCGGTGATTGTCCAGGGGCTTATTGTCCTAGAACCAGTTTTAACCAGTACCTCGAAAAGAAAGCAGTGTATATTTGTGTTATATCCTACATCAAAATATTATTTGATTGATGAAAGTTGAAAGGAAATGGGACAAAATATAAGTTAGTTATGAATATTTTAACGTTGGAATCACCTCACGTATTGAATTTCAAATTGGCCGTATCGGCTGTTGATTTGATATTTCAAACATTCACAACTTTTATGATTGACCCGATTTATTTCAAACTTTCGACATTTCGTTTCTCTGATTTTACTGCTTTCATGCAAATGAAATAGTACGAGGGCTAAATTGCCCTTTCAATCTAATGGTATTGGTGACTTTAAGCTTAACCACCGTGTATGGGGATGCCACTCCTTTTTATTGGTTTGATTGTTTGCTTTACCTGTTTATATTAATCTGAAAGCATACACTCTAAAGACTTAAGTGTTAATTCGACATCTGAATGGGCCAAGGAGATGGTCATATTTTCAGAATGGCAGATTAACACTTTTATACTTCAGTCACTCTTGCACTCGTGATTTGCCATGTACACACTTACAGACAGGCGCATACGCAGGCGGGGGTTGGGGTTAACCCCCCTCAAATTTCTTTAATGTGTGGGTCTAGGAGGATAACCACCCCCTCAATTTTTGTCAAATAAACAAATTAATAACAATTAAACAAATAAAAATAATAACAATTGTGTGTGCTAAAGGGTGAAACAAAAAACAGACGTGACCGCCCCCCCCCCCCCCCCACTGAACGAAATATCGGCCGGCCTACAGAAAAAAAAGTGTTTTTTCAAGTTTTAGCCCCCCGCCCCCCTTAAAAAATCCTGCGTATGAGAATGTTTATATTTCTTGAAAAAAAGAAACGTAATTAACCCACTTGATAAGACACTGATTTATGAGGACGACTCGCGGAGAAACATACATGAATACAAAAAACCCTCATATATTCGGTTACCTCGATACACGGAATATGGGAATATTCGGCGATTACCCAAATGTTGGAAGCGAGTAAAGTGAATGAGCATGCTAAAAATGTGATTTCGATTTTTTTTTTTTTTTTTTTTAAGTTACAAGATAAATTTGGGTACCTCGCTGACAAATAGAAGGATAATCGCGCACTTTGTTGCCCACATAATATGGGGTAATGCATCTTGTTTCTAATTCCTTGTGAAATAACATATTCTCGCGGTTTTTTTAAACTTCGTTTTCCATGAAACTGACGTTACTACGATATCACAACAATATTTGTGGTAATATAACATTAATTAATTAAAGAAACATAATGATCGAGTGTATATTGTTTCATAATTATCGATATTTATGTTTTATCTTGTAAAAACAATATGAATATAGTAAAAAAAAATATCGAGATTATGTAGCTACAGGCCTACAGGGACTGTTACAGGGATATTTACGAACAGAAACTTTTAGAGTAAGTTTTGCTGACACGTTTACTACTCAATATAAAATCAAATCGTGATGTTTCCTCATCATAATCTCTTGAAAGAGCTGCATTAACATAATAGTATAACATTTGAAGAGCATTTTCGAGCGAACTACAATGCCTTCTTATGGTTATTTCACGTTCTTTTTCCTTTTTCTTGCCATGCAATTGTTCTCCGGGGGTGATTGGCCAGGGGCTAATTGTCCTAGAACCAGTTTTAAAAGGTTAGCACACTTATCCCCCCCCCCAGAAAATTACCCCCAAGGACAATTACCCCCGTAGACAATTACAAACCCCTCCTCCCCCCCCCCCCCCCTGAAGACAATCACCCCAAAATCTCTTGACAAAATCATTTGATCTATGAACTTATACATTGCAGGATATCCTCAGCAATCTCCTATGACACCACATTTCGAAAGCGTGGATTTTCCCAACAAACAAACATTTCCGGTCTCGTGAAGAGCTCTCAACCAATCTAAAACCTACGAAAGCGTTAAAGTGCCATTCTACTTGACGACATGACGAGATATTTCATCTTGTCAAGTCGACTTAATATCCACATAATATCCACATGAATTTTTTGTGAAGTCGACTTGGCAAGATAATTTATTTCGCCATGTCGACATTACTTTTTGGGTAGTCGACTTGGTAAGATAATATATGTCGCCATGACGACATGTATGTTTTAGAAGTCGACTTGGTAAGATAACTTATGTCGCCATGACGACATGAACTTTTTGTGAAGTCGACTTGGCAAGATAATTTATTTCGCCATGTCGACTAATAAAAGTTGATAAGTCGACATGGTAGATTAAATATCTTTACATGTCGACATGATATGGATATTAAGTCGACTTGACAAGATGAAATATCTCGTCATGTCCTCAAGTAGAATGGCACTTTAACGCTTCCGTAAAAACCATTAAATGTTGGATGCGAGGTATAATAAATGATACCAGAAATAGGGGGGGGCTGCCTCGTTTTTAACCAGTAAAATATTCGGCGATTACCTAAATGTTGGAAGCGAGTAAAGCGAATGAGCCTGCTAAAAATGTGATTTCGATTTCGATTTGCCTCGCTGAAAATAGAAGGATAATCGCGCACTTCGTAGCCTCCATATGGGGAAATGCATCTTGTTTTTATTTCCTCGTGAAATAACATACTCTCGCGGTTTCTAGCCTTCGTTTTTCATGAAATTGACGTTATTACGATATTACAACCTGATTACAACAATGTTTTGGTGATATAACCTTAATTTAAAAGACAAAGAATGATCGAGTGTGTATTCTTTCATAATTATCGGTATTGATGTTTTACCTTGTAAAAACATTATGTAGCTACAGGCCTACAGTGACTGTTTAGAGTAAGTTTTGCTTACATGACTTTGTACTACTCAATAAAAAATCAAATCGTGATTTTTCTTTATCATAATCTCATGTAAGAAGTGCATTAACCCAAAAGTATAACCTTTGAAGAGTATTTTCGAGAAAAATACGATTTCTTCTTATGGTTATTCCACGTTCCTTTTCCTTTTCCTCCATCATTCCCTCCCTTGCATCTCCCCCCCCCCCCCACCCCTTTCGTAGATACGCCACTGTTGGAAACCGTATATTTTGAGAATTTTTTTTTTTTACTCCTAGGCCCTTTGAAGTGATTGACGCTCGAACGGAGCAGAAGTCTGCAAAATGTGTCAATCTTTTGTCTATATTTTCATAATTGTATACCCAATTCCAAAGAAAATGTTGTGACTAAAATATGTTATGAGTAGGTGTCGTGGTCGAGTGGATATG
This sequence comes from Strongylocentrotus purpuratus, assembly GCF_000002235.5. NCBI lineage: Eukaryota > Metazoa > Echinodermata > Echinoidea > Camarodonta > Strongylocentrotidae > Strongylocentrotus > Strongylocentrotus purpuratus. Next base: position 21,446,147 of record NW_022145610.1, read on the forward strand.
TCACCGGACTGTGGATCACAAGGTCCGCGGTTCAAGTCCCGCCGCGGCACTAATGTCCTTTGGCAAGACATTGATCTACATTTGCCACTCTCCACCCAGGTGTATGGGTACCCGGTAGGATGCGAAAGCTAATGTGGTTTGATTAGCAAGTGGCGCTTGTAAAATGGCGACTGGCTGGAATGCTCCCCAGGGAGTGGAGAATGTGCATACCTTGTGTGCGGGTAAGCCTGGATCCGATGACCGGGTAATAATATGTTCCGCGCCTAGAAACGTAGTATTAGGCGCATTATAAATGTGAGCTATTATTATTATTATTATTATTATTTCACTTTCTCCTTTCCATTGGTGATGTCAGATTTTCGAAATCTTACTGATTTGTTGAGATATGAAACTGTCTGCAAATTACGGTCACGTGCGAACTATGGTCACACCAACATACAGAGCAGAGTAGAGATGGGAGGGGAGCTCGCAAGATAAGTCACAGGGTTGCCAACTTGATTGATCGTACCTTCCATTATATTCATTACTTTCTTTTTTGTAGTCAGAATTTGTTCCAAATTTGACTTACCTGTTCCTCTCATTTTTCTGCATCTATGAAAACCAGCTTAATGTCAGGGTGGACTTCCTTTTTAATGCAGCTGAGTATTCCGTGTTTAAACAAGACGGAGCAAATCAATTTGTACGTGCTATCATATAATTATACAGAGAAGTTATGCAGCACACTGTTCTAACTTTAAACTCAGACACAAGATGTCGCTGTTGCTTATCCTATACAAGGGGGCTCAACTCCGCGTTTGCGGCCGTCAGGCCATGAGGAAAGGCGGGGCGCGTTTTTTTAAACATAACCTAGCCATCCAACCGCTGCATTTGATTAGGAACCTATACCTATACGTCATGCGCTAGTCATAAATATTCATGATACTCACGCACACAGAATCTGATGCGATAAAGTTGTAAAATAATGAGATTTCATAGAAAAAATTACAAAGTTATGTTTACTTAAAGGTATTATGTCCTATTTGCAGGCCAAAAAAATGAAAAAGTTAAATTCCAACGGCATTTGAAACTATTTAGAACTTCCTTATAAAAAAAGGGGGGGGGGGGCTTGAAAAAATGCAAGTGTGCGCTTGTAAAAATGACGCCTGGCTGGAATGCTCCCCAGGGAGTGGAGAATGTGCATACATTGTGTGCGGGTAAGCCTGGATCCAATGACCGGGGTAATAATATACTTATCTGTAAAGCGCTTTGAGAGGGCCTCCGGTCTTGAAAAGCGCTATATAAAAACGAGTTATTATTATTATTATTAAACAGGTTTCCTTGCATAATTTGAATATTAGGACACTGCTAACGTTTAAATTTCACAGATAGGACATACATGACATATGCATTATTCCTGCAAAGTTCTATGATGTTGGCTGCAAAAGGGACATAGTATCTTTCAAATAAATGACATTGTGAGAAAAATCGAGAGGCTTACCGTAAACGAATGACTACCCAGGTCGTAACTTGTCCATAATCATATCGACATACTGGTTAGGCCAGAATCCGTACCAACGCAAATATTCATATATTCAATATTAATATGCAGCGCTAGGATGGCTAGGTTAGGTTTAAACAAAGACGCAGGCGGGGCAAAGGCAGGCGCGTAGCCACGGGGGGGCACGGGGGGGCACGTGCCCCCCCTAAAATTTTCAGGATCGGTTGAAATTTTGTAGACCCCTTTTTTTGACCTCGATCGATTACATGTATGTGCCCCCCCAAACATCAAACTCTGGCTACGCGCCTGGGCAAAGGTGCACACTGCTCCTACTTTCATGTTATAGTCTATGAAGACGACAACTTTTTAGTACACCAGCGAAATGAGGATTTTGGCCTGCGGGCAGAGCGTAAACAAATGTAAATTACAAATTTGATATTAATGAGCACTTTTCCAATTATTAACAAAATATTGCAATAAAAAAAGTTTTTTTGTTGGTGTGTGCATGCATTACTATTTACAGAAACCTGGATCCGGACCCGAGCTAAATGTGTAAAAGAAAAAAAAGGGAATTAAACTTTTACAAATTCATTATTAATAAACATAAATTTTGGCCTTTGTGATTTTTTAATTAAGAAACTCAAACAATCGAACATTATTTAATGGTTTGTAAGAAATATGTACGAGAGGGGAAAAGGTTGTTTTCAAGGTTGAAAATTAAAAATAAGAGTTTAAAGAATTTACTGGGAAAATATGATCATCTGCACGATCTCTTGGCTTTCATAAAAGCCACAGATAGATACCATTCATTATTGAATTTTATATAGGTCTAAACGCCAAAGTTTAATTTGTCATTATTCGCCTCCTCTCTCTTGAAGAAGAAGGAAGGGAAAAGTGTAGTTTAGCACTGCACATTTAACTTCTATTATTAATAAAAAATACTCGCACCCTGTTCATGGTCGACACCTAAACTATTGCCTTCACCATCAAATGAACGGAAGCTGTGATACCCGGGTGGGTGTGATACCCACTGAATCAATATTAGAGCCAGAGGAAAATAAACAGCGCCATCTATAAATTGAAAAATAGTATAGCCAGGTGGAAATAATCTTTTCAGAATGGACAGCCGTATAGACCCAGCAACAACAACAAAAACAAATGAAATTTCAAGATCTCTTTCATTTCTTTTTACGCTTGAAGTCACTCATTTTTGTTAAACATTATCATAATATCATAAACATAATGTATAAAAGAAACATAATAAAATGATAACATAAATACCCGCCCTACCCCTACCCCCCCCCCCCCCCCCCAAAAAAAAAAAAAAAAAAAAAAAGTATGCTCCCTCGTCCCCCGCATTTCATGCCCCCCTCCCCCGGTCATGAAAAGAAATCACAGCCCCTGTACTGTGCTATACATATAAAAACGTGTATTACTTATACAGTAAAGGAAATAACGCCCAACGGTCCTCTGTGCAGATCACGTTACGTAGTATGGAGGAAAGTGGTACAGATCGCCATTTTTTAAATGTTTGAATATTGACAATAAACGAATTCTGAAATTCCGTTCGCTTTTCAATGATGTTTTAAAGTAATTTTACTTTATAATTGATCATAAATACATCTGGCAAAATGTTGATATTGTTAATTAATACTCTTATTCATATCATTATTCGCAAAATACCTGCTTTATTTGGATACCGCCTTACAATATCGTCATGGACCACTCACTCATGGGAAAACGAATTCTGAAAATATGTTAAACATTCCTTTACCTTTAGCCCTTTTTATAATAGACTGGATGCTATAGATCATAGTGGTTGGTCATAGGAATAAAATAACCTTTGCAGACGTATTCGAAATGCAACATTCATGTACACGAAAATCATGAGTGCTATATGTATTTGCCTATATACATGTAGCAAACGCATGCTGTTGTTAGGTGATGCGTGGGTTTCGAGTACAGGGTAGCCCCAGTAATGGCGGACGGACATAGTGCTGCTATACAGTGCGTATCAGAAAGGAATGTATCCGACATTAGCAGCTCCTCATTAAAAATTCTTTATCAATATGGCTTTTAAATTGGTTTCATGATGAAGGGTAACCTAATTTCTGTCCAATGATACCATATTCATAGCATGTCTGTCACGGGTAATCGAGTACCAGGGTCTTTGTAAAGTGTTGTCAAAATCGCCTCGTTCCAAATTCGGGCTTAAGGAAGCAAATGAATGTGGACCAGCCCCTATGCGTGTGTTTCTTTGGTTTAAAATCCTTAAAAATATAATTTGTGCCTCGTGTAAAATGATGCAATGTATCCAGGCTTCCACAGTATCTTGTTTCAGTCCACGGGAAACCCTTTAGTTAATTATTTTAAACAGCCTACTAACTACATGTCATGATATCTATGTTCTCTCTGCCCATTTGTCCACCGCACCATTTTACAAGCGTAAGGAGATGTTTATCTCGTATAGCGTATATAAACTCATAAACCTAAATGCATGATAAGGTACTTATCAAAGAAATGTGACAACAGACTTACATATTAAAAAAGATAACATCCCAAATAAACATCATCCATTTCGTATCACTCAATAAGAAGGTTACTTTAAACAAGGGAAACGAATGATGTCAAGATTGTAATTATCATAACAAGGATAATATCATAAATTCTTCTTGTAATAAGCAATTCATTGAGATTGAGCTGATATTAACACCTTTTTGTTTAAACTGCAATATATTGATTGTAAATAAATGAGCAATGTTTTATTTAATGAGATGACACACAAATAATGACATTTGACCCACATTCATTACTTCAGCCAAAACTTGAAACAAGAGGATTTTGACAATCATTTTTGGAAAAGCCTGCCGTTTAGTCATCCTTGGCAGCATACTTATGAAAATGGTATCATTAGACTGGATATTAGTTCTTCTTAGCTTACAATGAAATATGATTTAAAGGGACTTGGTGACATTGTTCAGATGAGAGAAAATGGTGCTAAGGTAGTGACTTCAATGCTAGATATAGAATTAAAGATTATCTTGGCTTAAAGAGAAGGCTGATTTCTGGGAAGCGGTGAACAATAATTTGTGAGCGTTATCATTGTATTATGCAATAGTGGAAGAACTTGAAAGGCATGACTCAGCAAAAACTTTAATAGGGTAAATATGGCATGTAACTTGAACTGAACTTTATATTTAAGAAACCAAATGAATATGTGCCAGCCTCTATGCATGTGTTTCGTTGGTTTAAAATCATTTAAAAATGTAAGTTGTGCCTCGTGATACCAGTGCTTTATTGTGATGCACTGTATCCAGGATTCCACAGTATCTTGTTTCAATCAACAGGATACCCTTTAAATTTTTTAAACATGCTACTAACTACATGTCATCAAATCTAAGTTCTCTCTGCTTATTTGTCCACTGGGCCATTTCACACGCGTAAGGAGCATAAGGTGTTTATCTGGTATAGCATATACACACTCTTGAACCTAAATGTATGATAAGGGCTATAATGATGATGAATATCAAAGAAATTAATGCAGACTTTCGTATAAAAAAAGATAACAACTCAAATAAACATCGTCCATGTTGTATCACTGAATGAGAAGGTTACTTTAAACAAGGGAAGCGAATGATGTCAAGATTGTTATTATCATCATAACTTGTGCTTGTAATAAGCTTTTTCTTGAGGTTGAGTTGATATTAACACGTTTCATTTTCTTCAACTGCCTAATATTCAATGTAAATAAATGAGTAATATTGTTTTATTTAAAGAGATCCGGTAACTTTGTCTCAGATTCTGAAACAAAATACTGGATTTAGCTCATGCTGCAATGATAATTATAAACCTTTAGGTCAGTCAGGAAATCCATGACTTTTAAAAGCCGATCGCCTGTCTGATTATCAAGATATTTATGATTGGAATTACAAATTTTGAAAACCGTTCGCCGAACGGTTTTCATAACACTACAGTCTACTGGGAAAAACGAGTTGGGTAAAACCGGTCACTCAAAGTATCTTGTTTCAGTCCACGGGAAACCCTTTAGTTAATATTTTAAAAGCCTACTAACCAGGCGCGTAGCCACGGGGGGGGGGGGGGGGGGGGGGCCCCCCTAAATTTCCAGGATCGGTTGCGTTTTTTTTAGACCCCTTTTTTTTTACCTCGATCGATTACATGTATGTGCCCCCCCCCCCCCCCAACATCAAACTCTGGCTACGTGCCTGCTACTAACTACATGTCATGATATCTAAGTTCTCTCTGCCCATTTGTCCACCGCACCATTTTACAAGCGTAAGGAGATGTTTATCTCGTATAGCGTATATAAACTCATAAACCTAAATGCATGATAAGGTACTTATCAAAGAAATGTGACAACAGACTTACATATTAAAAAAGATAACATCCCAAATAAACATCATCCATTTTGTATCACTTAATGAGAAGGTTACCTTAAACAAGGGAATCGAATGATGTCAAGATTGTAATTATCATAACAAGGATAATATCATCAATTCTTCTTGTTATAAGCAATTTATTGAGATTGAGCTGATATTAACACCTTTTATTTTAACTGCAATATATTGAATGTAAATAAATGTGCAATGTTTTGTTTAATGAGATAACACACAAATAATGGCATTTGACTCACATTCATTACTTCAGCCAAAACTTGGAACTAGAGGATTTTGACAATCATTTTTTGAAAAGCCTGCCGTTTAGTCATCCTTGGCAGCATACTTATGAAAATGGTATCATTAGACTGGATTTTAGTTCTTCTTAGCTTACAATGAAGTATGATTTAAAGGGACTTGGTGACGTTGTTCAGATGAGAGAAAATAGTGCTAAGGTAGTGACTTCAATGCTAGACATAGAATTAAAAATAAACTTGGCTTAAACAGAAGGCTGAGTTCTGGGAAGAGGTGAACAATAATTTGTGAGCGTTATGATTTGATTATGCAAGTGTGGAAGAATTTGAAAGGCATGGCTCTTCAAATGGCTTAATATTGTAAATATGGCATGTAACTTGAACTCAACTTTATATTTAAGGAACCAAATAAATGTGGGCCAGCCTCTATGCATGTGTTTCGTTGGTTTACGATCCTTAAAAATATAATTTGTGCCTCGTGATTCCAGTGCTTTATTGTGATGCAATATATCCAGGCTTTTACAATATCTTGTTTCAATCTACAGGATACCCTTTAATTTTTTTAAACAGCCTACTAACTACATGTCATCAAATCTAAGTTCTCTCTGCTTATTTGTCCACTGGGCCATTTCACACGCGTAAGGAGCATAAGGTGTTTATCTGGTATAGCGTATACACACTCTTGAACCTAAATGTATGATAAGGGCTATAATGATGATGAATATCAAAGAAATTAATGCAGACTTTCGTATAAAAAAAGATAACAACTCAAATAAACATCGTCCATGTTGTATCACTAAATGAGAAGGTTACCTTAAACACTGAAGGGAATCGAATGATGTCAAGATTGTAATTATCATCATAACTTGTGCTTGTAATAAGCTTTTTCTTGAGGTTGAGTTGATATTAACACGTTTTTTTCTTCAACTGCCTAATATTCAATGTAAATAAATGAGTAATTGTTTTGTTTAATGAGATAACACACCAGGGGTGTCGATTTGTATCCATGGTTGGGTGTGTGTGTGTGTGTGTGTGTGGGGGGGGGGGTGATAGATGCCAAAATATTTTCGGCAATGGATCAAAGCAACCAAGGGGTAGAAGCGTGTAGCAGGTTGCACCCCTCCCTTCCAAGTTATTAACTTTTTCAAGTCACCCTCAATAAAGATAACATTTCAGAGAATATGAGAGTGGTAATAAAATTAATAACATGCTAAATGTTAGTCCTGCAGTGTATAGGCCTACCAGACTGATATCATCTATTTTCAAGAAAACTTTACCAACATGTAGATATATAAATAAACAAAGAAATGGATGAATTCAATAAAACAAAATAGATACTGAGTATGTATTAGGGAACAAACTGAAAGTTTCTTCTCCTACATGCTGCCATTTGGACAAAACCGTCTTTCTCTTGTCTTTCTTCCTTTTTCTTCCCCCTTCCTTTTTTCTTCTGCCCGTTTGTTCCCCTTTTCCCTTTTTCCCAGGTAGCAAGCCCATATGGGGATGATCTGGGTCACTTGTGCTCAGAGGCGGCCCTCCCGGGGGGGGGGGGGGCAGGGGGGTGCACAGTGCCCCCCCCCCACTTTTTCAGATACACCAAAAGTGCCCCTTTTTACATAGGAAAAGTGCCCCTTTTACTTTGACAAGTGCCCCTATTGCTTAGTAAAAGTGCCCCTTCCCCTTTTTCACCTCTGACGCGTGCCCTTTTTATTTTTTGACACGTGCCCCATTTCCTTCGACATGTTCCCATTTTTCTTTGCAATAAGTGTTCATTTTCCATTCTCATAAATCTTGAAATTATCTTGAATAAATGCCCTTTTTAATCTCTAGTAAGTGCCTCTTTTCAGGTATGAGAAGTGCCCCTTTTCACTTTTAATAAGTGCCCCCTTCACCTCTGATACTTGCCCTATTCAAAACTGAGAGATGCTCTTTTTACTTTGACAACTTCCCCTTTTTTCCTTTGTAAGAAGTGCCCCTTCTCCTTTTAATAACTACCCCTTTTTTAAACTCGGATGAGCACACCTTTCATTTTAACATGTGCCCCTCTTATTTTCTAATAAGTGCCCCTTTTCCTTATGATAAGTGCCCCCATTAAAAAGAGAGAGCTCCTTCCCCTTCTCATAACTACCCCTTTCCCTTTCTAATAAGTGCCCCTTTTCCTTATGATAAGTGCCCCCATTAAAAAGAAAGAGCTCCTCCCCCTTCCCGTAACCGCCTCTTTTAAAAATCTGAACGGTGCCCCCTTTTCATTCAACAAATGCACATTTTCCTTTATTATAAGTGCCCCTTTTACATTTTCATAAGTGCCCCTTTTCATATCTGGTCAGTGCCCCATTTCAACTCTGTTAATTCCCCTTTTAATAATGATACGTGCCCCTTTTCCTTTCTAATATAGGACCTATCCCCTTTTCACCTCTTATAAATGCCCCTATCAAAATCTGATGGGTGCCCCTTTTCCGTCAACAAATGCCTATTTCCCATTTTCGGAAACGCCTTTTTTTCATCACTGGTGAGTGCCTCTTTTCAGGTGAAAAAATGCCTAATTTTCACCGCTTATAATTATCCTTTGTACTTTGACACGTGCTCCTTTTCTTTTCTAATAAGTGTATTATCCCTTTCGATAATTTTTCCCTTTTCATGTAATCATTATACGTGCCCCTTATTTGATGCGACTAAGAGCAATTTCCCCCAAAGTTCGCTCGCTGCGCTCGCTCGCATTTAAAGATGATATAATTATGTTACTTATCAAAGGTCTTTTCAGTCTTCCGTTATGAGAATGTGCTTATAACCCCATCACGGTCGGCTTTTTTCCTCTTTATAAGATGTAATTTTTCGCACTGCGACCTCACAGATCTTTAAAATTTTTCTTGCTCGCTTCGCTCGCTCGTAAATGCATATTCAGACATCACACCCAACTGTAAAGTATGATGCTTGAGCGATATCTTGTATGATGTATGAAGAGAAACAAATATTGAAATCATCCCTGATAATGTAATCACAATGTAGGGGTATATACATGGGCGTAGATCTGTAATTGATACCTATTGTTCAGGGGGGGGGGGGTGATTGATATATTCATTAATCCCCCCTGAACAATAGGTATTACGTAAGGATTGACGCCCATGGGTATATACCAATGTCTAAAAAATTGTATATTTTCGCTTTGAGATTTCCCACTGTAGGTGCCCTTTTTTCCCAGAAAGTGCCCTTTTTTTGTTTGTGCCCCCCCCCCGACTTTGGAAGTCGCTCGGCCGCCCCTGCTTGTGCTATATGGGATATGTATGCTGTTGTTAGGTGATGCGTGGGTTTCACTCATAGGAAAACGAATTCTGAAAATATGTTAAACATTCCTTCACCTTTAGCCATTTTTATAATAGACTGGATGCTATAGATCATATTGGTTGGTCATACACTAAAGATAGGAATAGAATAACTTTTGCAGACGTATTCGACACGCAACCACAAGCACACGAAAACCATGAGTGCTATACATGGGTACCTGCCTACACACAGTCATGTATACTATGCTGTTGTTAGGTGATGCGTGGGTTAATTGTTAAACATTCCTTTAGCTTTTGCCATTTTTATAATAGACTGGATGCTATAGATTATATTGGTTGGTCATACACTTAAGATAGGAATAGAATAAATTTGTGCAAACGTATTCGAAACGCAGCATTAATTTACACGGCAATCATGAGTGATATGTAGCTAACGTATGCTGTTGTAGGCGGTGCGTGTGTTTCTGATAATGGCGGACAGATATAGAGCCGCTTTACAGTGCGTATCCAAAAAAAATAGTATCCACTACCTTCGTAGCTTCTAATTAAAACAATCATGAAGAAATATGACTTTGAAATTGATTTCATGATGAAGAGTAAGTTATTTTCTGTCCAATGATACCCAATTCAAAATATTTCTGCCAAGGGTGAATGAGCACCAGGGTCTTTTAAAAGTGTTGTCAAAATCGCCTCGCTCCAATACGTGATGATACAAGATTTGCCGGGAAGGGAAACCGCCTACTAATTGATATATTTGGAAAATTATTACCAAGACTAACTTTAACTTTACCAAGACTGGGTCAAATTTCTCATCGTTTCGATGATTCCAGAACCTTGCAGTACACACTTATACTTATATGCTAGATGATCAACCTTTCTGATCGGTTCCACAACTCTTTTTTCACAATGCAATCGCATGACCAGAACTGGGTATACCTTTAAACAGGAAAAGGCGAATGTGTCAGGAATGTAATTATCATAACAAACATACTATCATACATTGTGCATTTCATTGATTTTGAGTTGATATCAACAGCCTTTATTCAACTGCCTCATATTCAATGTAAATAAACGAGCAATTGATTTGTTAAATAAGATAACATGCACATAATGGCATTTGACCCACATTCATTATATGCGTTTGTTATACGCGTTTCATATGTATAGCACTGAATATGTTACACATAATTGATATCATCTAAAACCATGACTATAGCAAGCGTTTTGCTTTACTTCCACATTATACACGAATCCGTATCAATTTAAGAGTTTACCCATTCTTGGTATCCTCAAATAAGAAAGTGTTGATCCTTGTGATACTAAATTATATTTCATTGTTAACTAAAAAGAACTTAAACAAGGGAAGTTAATGACGTCAGGATTGCAATTATCTTAACAAACATAATATCATTAATTGTGCATTTCATTGACTTTGAGTTGATATTAACACCCTTTATTCGACTGCCTAATAATACATGAGCATTTGATTTGTTAAATGAGATAACATGCACGTAATGCCATTTGACCCACATTCATTACTTCAGCCCAAACTTGGTACAATAGGATTTTGACATTATTTTTTTTTAAAGCCTGCTGTTCAGTCATTCTTGGCAGCATAATTATGAAAATGGTATCATTAGACAAGGTATTAGTTCTTCTTAGTTTACAATGAAATATGATTGAAAGGGACTTGCCGGTAACATTGTTCAGATGAGAGAAAAGGGTGCTAAGGTAGTGACTTCAACTCTAGATATACAATTAAAGATAGTCTAAAAGTTTGAGTAAAAACAGACTATTATTAATGACAAAAATTGGGGGAAACTGATCTGATCGATACCTGAATTCTCCAAACTATATTATTACAATTTAATTACATTGCAGGTGAATGTGAATCGTCACAAGGCAATGAATTGGCTCTATATACCATTCCAGACATTTAAGTGCTGAAAAAAATTTTTAAAGCCTGTTTTAAGTCTAATTTTCATCGAAAAACGGGTGGGAAAATTCAAAAATGGTTGCGAGAATTTACTGTTACAGGATGTTGCACGATGACACCATCCTAGAAAATCAAAAATATCTTTGTGGTTTGAGAAGTGTTTAAGGTTTTTTTTTGCATGTTAGATGGTTAGTACAGTAAAAGGGATATAATAAGTAACATTTCATACAAAAATTACGCAACTTTTTCATCAACCTTCAACAATGTTACCTAGTCACTTTAAAGATACTGTGTCCCTTTTGCAGCCAACATCAAATTCTGTAGAACGTTGCAGGAATCATGAATATGTCATGTAACTGTGAAATTTAGACTTCAGCAATGTCCTAGTATTCAAATTACGCAAGGAAACCCGTTTACTTTCTAGACTTCACTGTCAAACACTATTGAGTGACTGACTGATATTTTCTTTCTTTGGTAATAACATACATAAATGGGTTGTAACAGGTACATGCAGTATTTATCTACATCAATAACCCACTTCTTGTAATGGCCAAAATTAAACTGATTGAGTCTTTGCGCAGCACAAAATATACGACCATTCGGTACAAGCGTCTGAAAAATCAGACTATTTACTTAAGTGATTGCAATAACTTATGTCGATTCGACAACTAATCGTTGTTATTTTCCCACAACAAGATAATTATGTTCAAGCCCTTTCGTTTTTAAAGAAGTTCTAAATTAGTATTATCTTTCAAATGCCGTTGGATGTTTACATTTTCATATGTTTGGCCTGCAAATTGGACATAGTACCTTTAAGGTCACATGGGTTAACAATTTTTTTATTAGAAGCTACCCGCAGAATGCGTAGACTTTTTGTTGATACGGATTCGTGTATATGTTTCATATATGTACACTGTACATGTAATCTCTCTTCCTCCTTCTCTTCTCTATATCTTGATATGTTAATAAATGAATGTAAAACGGATATGTTAATTGTTTTCAGAAGAAATTACCCACTTTTATCACGAGGAAATTGATAGTTGAAAATATGAGACATAATAATACGGACCCCGTTAAATATCTATCACATTTCTATAACAAGTTTGTCAACAGTACAGCCAATCAATTACAAGCATTTCAGTAGCTTATAACAGTTATCATGATTTTTCCCCTTCCACGTGGTTCTTTATTTTCAAATCAGGTTCCATCTATTCAGTATCCATGAAATATATACAAATACGTTTTTAGTTAACAAATTAATTTCCATACATAATGGCTTAACAAAGGAATAATCACCACGACCGAAAACTTTGTGGCAGATAAAAACAAACAAATCAATTACCAAATCAGTATTTTTAATATATGAAATAATACCAAACATAAAATATGTAATCATTTTCGTGTAGGCACATTTCCAACACTCTCAAAATATTTTCTCTAGTGAAAACATTTCTCTTTCAATTTATTCTCAATGAGATCTGTTTGTATATGTATTTTTCCATTCATAATAACGTTTTACAGCTGGCTGATAACATTATATCAATTGGAGGTAGTTGATTTCGTAATTTGGCTGAAAATATTTCTCGTCTTACAACCGTCAGAATTCAGTTTTATTTTTGATTTGTAAATATGATCCTTTCCCCCGTATTACGAAATATCCAGTACTCAAATTTCGACCATACTTCATTAGAATAGCTGCAAAAGCAAAGCACATGTATGATAGTTTCATCATTGCTATTTTTTCTTGTCAACTAATGCACCAAATTTTAGCAAAGTATTCTATTTAAAATGTTGATTTGAAACCACATCATGTTGATATATATACTCTTTACTGAAATGGAATTAGACAGTACGAACCCTAAAGTTCATTTTAAAATCTAAAATACTTGTTCACTTTGTGAGAGCTTTACATTCTGTCACTTTATATTTTAGAAAAGATTGATAAATATGTGAACAACCAAATTTTGTTTTCACCACAAGGTGCAAGTCTTCGGAAATGATAGGTGCTATATGGCCTTCGAAACTACATGTGTACTGATTTTAAAACCTGACCGAATCGCATTACAAAGACCATAGTACTGGAGGAAGTTTATTTTTATGTCAAACCAAAGTTGAAATTCAAAATATTAAAGAAAGAAACCATTCACAAAACGTATTCGTCGTAAATTCCAAGGCCTAAAATACATACCACTTTGCATTCATTTAAATTCGGGGGTTATTCCAAAGAGGTTGACATGCAACTGACCAAGCGAAGAGGACATCTTTCGAAAATACATTTGGAGTCAAGTCTGCCAATTTTCTGTAGTAATATGAGCTCATAAGTGAAAAAAATAATTTTGGGGCAAGAATGAATTAAACATGTGAAAAGTGACACTTTCTATATGATTTTTATATGATTTTTTCCCCCATATTTTTCCCTCCACAGGGATTTTATTGATTTTCATTTGCAACAAATCAACAAATATATATTCGAGGTAATTAACAATTATAAAATAAATGAAATTGGCTACTCAAGATACAAGTACTTGTTGAACTGTTGAGTTAATAACAGAAAACTAACACATTTTCAATAGTGTTTTACTGATATTCATGGGAAAAAATACAAAAGACACATATTATCTTTTGATTATGATGCTATACAATTACATCGTTGTGACCACTGCTTTATATTAAATCACTCATGGTTCCCCTCAACTGAATTTGTTTTATAACAAGAATCTGCGTCTAAAAAGAATGCAGGCCAAAAATACAGAAAGATATAATTTTATATATATATATATATATATATATATATATAATTCCATAATTGAAACCATTTTCTTGTGAATTTATTATTTCTACAATTCGATTCTGCAATATACTTTTCATCTTTGAAATAATTTATAATCGAAACTCTAATATAATCAAAGTCGGGCAATTTTTTCTTAATTTTTCGAGTAAACACCATCTGTCACACCACAATCAGTATACAAGTCTATGCATAATTATTTGAACCTCTCAAACCAAATAATTTATCTTGTAATGAAAATATTAATTTATTTCCGGTTCCATTATATCCAGTGGTCCAACCTATCCCCAAAATGTTTAACATGTGTACAATCACAAAGCAGATGAATAACTGTTTCAATCAGTTCATTACAAAATGTACATTCTTTTCTAGAAACCAAATTCATTTTAAACAGTAGATCGTTCGTATATAAAAATGCGTTGCAAAACCTTAAACTGAAAACATCGTAAGCCCACATCAATGGTACAATTAAATTCAGGAGATTTTTAATGATTGGCAATGTGTGTATATATCTATCAATTTGACCCCTCTGTCTGAATAACTTTGTGACATTTGATTTCTACTTATTTTATCAGGTTTCTCCCCCCCCCCCCCATATGAATCTATAAAAGTGAGCATTTATATCTTTCAAAAGATTAGGGAGGGACAAAATAAGGTAGTTTAATTTGGATACCATCAATGGTTTTACGACAGTGACTCTTCCAAGAACAGTTTAGTATCGCCTTAATCGCGATGTCAATTGACTTTTGATTTCTTTAAAATTTTCATTATAATTATGAATTACCAATTTGTGCAAAAGTCTATACCTAAGTATCTGAAATAATCATCAAACACCCAATTTAGATTTCTATTCAAAAGAACACAATATTTCTTGTTTGTATATCCTTCAATCAATATCGCATGTGTCTCATGTATACCAACTTTTAACCAGACATTGCATTATATTCATCTATAATGTTTAATGAACTGTTTAATTCCCTCACTGACCCGTTCAATGTTAAAAGAGTATCATCTGAATATTTAATTGTTTTAAGTTGTCTATCCGGTAAGGTCAAACCAACAATGGAATCGGATTTACTAAACAAAATACCTAGTATGTCGGCGCATAATAGAAAGATATAAGCTGACAGGGGATCTCCTTGAAGACATCCTCGCTCCATTGAAAAACTTGGAGACAGATGTCCATTTATCAATACATAGGATTGAGCATTTTCATAAAATACATTAAACCATTTTACAATAGAGGGATCAAACTTTAAAAAGTGCAATACTTTTCTGACAAAATCGTGAGAAATAGAATCAAATGCTTTTTCAAAAATGTATAAGCAATAATAAACCAGGAATGTCAATGATATCAGTATACTATAATATATCACATAACAAACGGATATCCTGTCCGATGAAGCGTCTGTGAAGCTGCTAAAGTGTAACCTCACGCTATAGTGTAACCTAACGCCTAAGAAACTGAAAAAAGGTTCACTTCAGCGGATACGCTATATACACACTGATACACAGTGGAACCGTTATTGAGGAGCACACGCTAACCGTAATTTGTTGGGAAACACAAGCGAACCATAATAGTGGCTCTGAAGGGACATCGCGAATCACAAACTTTGAAGTGAAATTCGTGATGAAAATATGCGACAAATCTTATATTTTTTCTCGATTTTTTAATTTATTTAGTTATATTCTATTTCCTTTATCTCTGCTTTCTTTCTCTTTCTCTCTCTTCCTCTCTTTCTTAATATATCTCACTTCTATAACCCCCCTCTCTCACTCTCTCTCTCATCTCCTTCTCTCTCTCTCTCTCTCTCTCTCGTTATCCTTCTCTCTCTTTCTCTATATCTTCCCCCGCCATTTCTGTTTTTCTCTCTGTCTCTCTCATCTTCTTCTTCCTTTTTCTTTCTATCTATTAATTGCTGTTTTGCTATAGCCGAGCTTTAGAGCCTTTCTACATTGTTGGAAGGCCCAACAATTTGATAGACACCAGGCTGATGGACACAATTAAGACACATTTCTGCATGGATTTTCAAAACATGTTTATGAAGACGAATATAGTGATGAAAGTACAACATTAGGGTTTTCTGCGTACAACACAAACCTAAATAAATTATTGGGCACTCCTTCGTCAAATTCGTCTTCAAACATATTTGTTTTATAAATCATTGCAGAAGTGTGTTAAATGTCATCCTCTTTCACATCATTATATAATTTAACTGAAATTTTGCTATAAAATATTAAGACGATTTTGGGCTCCCAACACTTTAGAGGGGCTGTGTTTATAGTGCGTTCATTACATACATTCAGAAACATAAGGGAAAGCTCAATTTGATACGCTGACCGTTTTAAACGTAGTATAAATTCAAACATCTTTGGTTCTAACCAACCACATGGCCTCATGATTGTTTCACGGTGAAAGAATAATGTCTGTGAAAATGTCAGGTGTTTAAGGCCCCTCTAAAGTTTTGTGAGCCCCACAAATTTCATGGCAAAACATTGATCTACATTTGCCACTCTCCACCCAGGTGTTAATTAATGGGTACCCGGTAAGATGCGATACTAATGTGCTTAGATTAGCAAGTGTGCGCTTGAAAAAAAAATATGACGCCTGGCTGGAATGCTCCCAAGGGAGTGAAGAATGTGCATACATTGTGTGCGGGTAAGCCTGAATCCATTGACCCGGGTAATTATATGATTGCAGGGCCCTCAGGGAGAACAGTATAAATACTGATGAGGCCAGGCGCGGATCCAGGTTTTTTCGGGGAGGTGGGGGTGGGGGGGGGGGGGGCAAATTTGAAATTATGCGAGCCAAATATTGGTACGTAATGGTGACACCGGCAATGGCAAAAACGTTTGGGGGGTTAGACGAAAAAATCCCCATCACCCCACTCTTATATGCAGGTCCCGCTGAACATTTCTCGGCGGGGGTCAAGGGGTGGAGCCCCAGAAGCTTAGGGGGTATAGGCATTGAATTACTGTCAGATGAGCATATTTTGATACCTTATTTGTGACTCTGGCAGGACACAAATTGACGTGGGGTCCAGGGTGCGAAGCCCCCTGAAGCTCAGGGGTTTGGGGCAATACATTACGGTCAGATGAGCAATTTAAAAAAAGAAAAAATGGCCCTGGAAATTAGAAAATTACGTCGTCAGATATTTCGTTCAGTGGCTTAGCAGGGGGGAGGGAACATTTTTTGTTGCTGCTTTTTTTAGCATGGGCCACTTTTTATGCCGTAGAGCGGTGGTGGTGATGATGATAATGATAATGATGATATGCGAGATGGCCATCTCGTGCAAGATTTCCTTACGTAGGCCTGCCCTATCTCCCTCAAAATCTTGATGGCTGATAAAGATATTTTGATTTTGATTATTTTTATTTTTATTTAAAGGGTGAGAAAAGAGTTTTAAAACGTCGAAACAATTTTGAAAAAACAACTAAATGATAAGTTAAAGCCCCTCTAAAGTGTTGGGAGTCTTACACATGAATGGAAGAAAAAAAAGTATGCACCAAAGCAAGCCATTTATGCATCAATTCAAAAAAAAATAATCACATCTGAAGGGGCACATCCCCCCTCAGACACCCCCTCCCCTTGCGTTCTTGTTCCTGTTAATTAAACTTACGACTGTTTTCTTTTTAATATGGCAAAAAATTATGCACCAAATCGAGCAATTTATGCATCAATTGAAAAAAAAAATTAAACTCTGTGGGGGGTACATCCCTCTCAGACACCCCCTTCCTTCATTGCACGTCCATTCGCCCCCCCCCCCCCCCCCCACCCAACAAAATAACCTGGCGCTTAAGTGTAACCTGCTGCTAAAGGGTAACCTGCTGCTAAAATATAACCTGCTGCTAAAGTGTAATCTGCTGCTAAAGTGTAACTTGCTGCTAAAGTGTAACTTGATCAATTCGGCGTCATTTTTAAAAAAAATCTCACGATCTCCTGAGATATGTTATGCTAAGTTCACACCGACGCCGAATTGATGGCGCATTAAATCGGCGAGCAAAGCGGCGGCAAAGCGTAACAAAGCTTAATTAAAGCGTAAAGACCGTAATAGAGCGTGAGAAAGCTTTGAGCAATTCGGGACATTCGGCAAGAGCGCCAAATTTTGTTAAACTGTTTAAAAATTTGAGGCGATCTGTCACGAATTGCGTAAAGCGGGGAGAGCGTATTAAAGCTTATCAAAGCGTCACAAAGCTTATCAAAGTTTTGCTCAAAGCGTAGGAAAGCTTAACAGAGTTTAAATTTTTGGCGCTCTTGCCGAATGTCCCGAATTGCTCAAAGCTTTCTCACGCTCTATTACGGTCTTTACGCTTTAATTAGGTGATACGTAACGAAGTCAACGTATCACCTTTTGATTTCGTCAAGATTTTTCTTTATTATTTATTTTTATTATTCTTCCTCGAATTTGTTCGCAGGATATCTCAAGACTGAATAAAGCCATTATCATGAAACTTTCAATGATGATAGATCTTAGTCTAACTTAGAACTGTGTGACTTTTCAGACAGTCAAGGTCATCGTGACGTCATCCAGGCGCCATTTTGTGAAAATCAACTTATGATCATATCTTCATAAAGGAAAGCCATTTTTCATTCATATTTATCATGATTAAACTCAATATCCGTCCGGTCAATTTCAAGTCAATAAATGCGCGCAAAAATGCGCGTACGCTTATGTCCGCGCGTTTACGCGCGCGAAAAAAATTAAAATGCTCTAAATCATCCCAAATTTTTTTTGCATACGTTTCAGGCAATATGGAGCATTTGATAAAAAAATTACGCACACGCGCATGCGCGCGCGTTTTCGCGCGTACTGGCATTTTGCAACTTAGAATCGCCGATTTTTTTGTGTCATCATATTCGGTACATTTTTCCAAGCATTTTGATAAGTTGTTCACCTTTTATTAACGCAATGAGCGTCCGTCAAAGTTGACAGCACGCGCGGATTTGCGTTATCTTTATCCACAATACATGGGCAAAAACATGCCTATATAAAATTCATTGTAACTCTTTAGAATAGATAGAAACTCCTAATATTTTTTTCATATTTGGATAGATTATGAGTCGGAAATTTGATTTCATGTCTCATTTTATCCTCAATTAACTCATGACGTCATCATAATGGCCTCCAAACTCAAAATTTCAATTTGCATATTATGACGTCAGCATATTTTTGGAAAATGGATTGTATCTCTGTAAATATTGATCAATTTTCTTTTTAATTTTGATATGTTCTAGCTGAGACAATTTTCAACAAATGTAGTATTCACAATTTTTATTTTTGACAAAAGTATCATGGTGTATTTTTGCGATTAAAGGAGGCATGTCAATTTTACGCATTTTGCGTGTATTCTCTATAGGACATGACTTTTTCTCAAAACTGGATTCTACACTCCTGTCTTTCGCGAGCAAAATCTCCGTTGTTTTAGCTTTGTTTTCGCTGAGCTTTGGATATGTTGTAGCTGAGACAATGAGCTATCAAAGTGTGTCTTTTATATTTCGATTAGATGCCGATATCATGCTCATATTTCACTTGCAAAGTAGGATTTCTGAATTCCATTTCCCGTTTACGTGTAATCGCTATGGGAGATGTTTTGGTATATCGTTAACGCACTTGACTTCCAACCTCGAGATCCCTGGTTCGAGTTCGGGTGTCTCCAACACTTTTTTTTTCTCACTTTTTTTTCCTTTTGACCTTCACTGTACCATCTCCTTTGATTATTTAAACACGTAGATTCGCAAATAATGTCATAAATAACCCTTTTTACTTTATTATTACCCTATTTTCACTTAATCCATTACTTTTTGCGTGTAATCCCTATGGGAGATGACTTTTTCTAAAATCTGGAGTCTACATTCCCGTCTTTTGCGAGCAATATCGCCGTTATTTCGGCTTGGATTTTGTTGATTTTTTAGTATGTTGTAGCTGAGACTATATGCTATCTAAATCAACCCTCATTTTTTCAATAAGATGTCATGATCGCGCTCATGATCATGATCATGATCATCATGATCATCATTATCATAATGATGATAATCATTTATCAATTACATTTTCATTTCTTTGAATAAGATAAAAATCGTCAAAAGGTGTTCTTCATGATGTAAATTAGAGTCAAATGTGTAACTGGTTACTGCACAGGGTCGAAGGTCATATATTGTTTCAATCTATCTTCCCTAGATCCATGATGATCAAGGAGACACAATTTAATCTTGACATATGAATAGATCATAATGGGAGAAGCATATGAATGGGAGAAGCAGTTTACAAAATAATATATCGTGTAATGCATTATTCGTTATGTAGACCATTATCATACGTATCACCTAATTCGTCTAAGTGACGAATTAAAGTCTAGTTAAGCTTTGTTACGCTTTGCCGCCGCTTTGCTCGCCGATTTAATGTGCCATCAATTCGGCGTCGGTGTGAACTTAGCATAACATATCTCAGGAGATCGTGAGATTTTTTGAAAAAATGACGCCGAATTGATCGCCGATTTAAAGCGCGACATTCGGCGTCGGTGTGAACTAGGCATTAGCATTAAGTGTAACTTGCTGCTATAGTGTAACCTGCTGCTAAAGTGTAACCTGCTGCTAAAGTGTAACTTGCTGCTAAAGTGTAACCTGCTGCTAAAGTGTAACCGGCTGCTATAGTGTAACCTGCTGCTAAAGTGTAACCTGCTGCTAAAGTGTAACCTGCTGCTAAAGTGTAACCTGATGTTAAAGTGTAACCTGCTGCCATGGGCGGTGCCACAGGGGGGCGGGGGGGGGGGGGACAGGGGAGCACCTGTATTTTTTTTTATTATTCATTTTCTCTAAAGCAGAAGTGTTTTAGGGGCAAATTTTTTGTTGCTTATAATACATCCACAGGGGTATCCAAGTTTAAGTGAAAACAGACCAATATTGATAATAACAATTGGAAAAAACTGATCTGATCGACTCCTTAATTCTCCCAACTATATTATTACAATTTAATTAAAATTAAGATGATTGTTAATCATCAAAAAGCAATGAATTGGCTCTATATACTATTCAAGACATTTAATTGTTGAAAGATTTAAACAAATCCTGTCTTACAGTATGTCTTATTTTCATGGAAAAAAACGGTTGGGAGAATTCAACCAGAACGTCAATGACGTAGCGCTCATCCGTATCTCGCAACAACAAATAACCAAAATAACAATATGTTAGATTTCATATTGAAAACGGTATTAATACTATTTCCATGAAATGTAGAAAGACTATTTATAACTGGATGAGCAGATGAGTAACTGTGAGGTAGATGCTGGACATAGTGTGGTAACGCATGACGGTCAGTCTCTAGATCTCATCACGCGTGCACCTGGCCTCAGCTCAGCTAGCTAGCTCCAGACGTATACACGAACAACGAACGCGCGCCGGCATCACGACCGCTACGGCCGCGAGCCCGTTCGCTGAAGTGAACTTCTTTTTCAAAAACTTAGGCGGCAGGTTACACTTTAGCGGAGTTTTCACTTTAGCAGCTTAACAAGCGTCCTCACATAAAGCCTTTCTGATTTTCATGTAAAATAAAAAGTATGTTCTTAGTATGATTTATTATTGATAACAAGTTAAATGAAACAGAGCCCTGATTTAGTAAAAAGGAAGAAGACTACTATTGCCTTGACTTGGTAGCTATATCTGCAGCAGTTACTCCCACTGTACAGGAATGACTTCCTAGGTCTTGAGTTAGTTGATCGCCATCTTCAGGAATTACTTGAATAACAGCTGTACATGGAAGATCATCATCGCCATTAGAGACTTCTACTGTATATCGTAAACTGTCTAGGTCTGCTCTGGGTCCGTCGCTAGTTTCACTGGATACTTTCACCCTAAGTTGGAGATCGTCTGGATCCAAAATCGATCTATCATCATCATCGTCGGCATGTTCAACCGCTACTACTTCTGTATAGGGGAGATTTTCGCATACTTGATTTTCTTGTTCGCCATTTTCAGTGGATTGAAGGATGTTTTCAGTTTGGATCTCAGCATTAGCATGATGAAGACCATCGAATATGCCGCTTGTTGGTACTGCCATTGGAGCCATGTTATTCCCCTTATTTTTTGTTATATACAGAGTTCAGGAAACAGTTTTTCTCTCTTCTGAGTCAAATTTGCAGAAAATTACCCACTTCTTTACGTCGTTAAAGGTGTAGCAATATTCTACGTGAAAAGATCAGATGAGAATAATAATAATAATAGCTCACATTTATAATGCGCCTAATATTTGTTTCTAGGCGCAGTACATATGTCAAATGTTTGTGCATTTAACAACCGTAGAATGGTTATAAGAAACCTACACTGTTGCTCATAACGGTGGAATATTTTTTTTTATCCCAATTTACGGAATTATTTTAAAAATAATTTAAAAATACTAGATCTAGATAATAGTATACAGTCTCAGATTTTATTGAATAATAATTTGCCAATATGTGTTTTGCGTGACTGCTAAAGCATGTATATTATGCTACTATGTTTATCAACTAGGGGACCTATGCCCTTAAGTCATAAATGACAGTAATGAGGATTAATGCCTCACAAAAGGGCTCTGATATAGCACATCGACACGGTGTTGATCCTGGGGCCTCACAGTTACGAGGCCATTGCTTTGTCACTGAACCATGACTGTACGCAGCGGGGGCTAGGGTAGGGGGCAGTTTCCATAAATTTAAAAAAAAAACAGAAAATGCAATAAATATTCAATAATTTATTGCATTCTACCCCGGTCCCCAACATAAAAAAGTCCTCTGGACGGCTATGCATTATGGCTCAAGGCATGGGCACACAGAAGATTTTTTTATGTTGGGGACCGGGGTAGAATGCAATAAATTATTGAAAATTTATTGCATTTTCTGTTTTTTTTTTAATTTACGGAAACTGCCCCCTACCATAGCCCCCGCTGCGTACAGTCATGGTTCAGTGACAAAGCAATGGCCTCGTAACTGTGAGGCCCCAGGATCAACACCGTGTCGATGTGCTATATTAGTGCCCTTTTGTGAGGCATTAATCCTCATTACTGTCATTTATGACTTAAGGGCATAGGTCCCCTAGTTGATAAACATAGTAGCATCATATACATGCTTTAGCAGTCACGCAAAACACATATTGGCAAATTATTATTCAATAAAATCTGAGACTGTATACTTTTATCTAGATCTAGTATTTTTAAATTATTTTTAAAATAATTCCATAAATTGGGATAAAAAAAAATATTCCACCGTTATGAGCAACAGTGTATTAGGGGCTTGACTTTGTTGGAAAAAAAATTCTGTTCAAGGAAAAAATAAATCATTAGTAAGAGGAGATACAAGAAATGCAATAATTATGTTTCAAGTTTTAAACGCTGTAATTTGAAATAAAACAAATTAGTATTTCGGAATTCTCTGGAATATTCATATTCATATAAATTTGAAAAACTTAAAACTTGATAAGAAGAAGCTGACAATAATAAACAATAATGTAAATACATATTTGTATTCTTTATCTATCTATATTTTTATAATGATCGATTGGCATTATGATTTATATAATTCATGAAATCAATCTAAAATATTTATATGTGTCGTGATTGACAACAACAAAATACATGAAACATGTTATGCAATGTGTATGTACATTACTGACTCCTATCCGAATTAGCTTCGTCTTTTTTTTTTCTAAAAGACACTTCCGAAAGACTCTTCTTGAAAATGAGTGTTGATTGCTATTTAATATTAAACATAATTAAATTTAAGATATAATGTGACGGTAAAGCAAAAAAAGCATGCTATATTCATGCTTTTTGATAGATAATATACAAATATACACTGTCTTGAGAGGTTCTGGTTAAAATTCTAGGCAAGAAGGGGACTCCAATAGTACTAATGGAGTCACCAAGGCCCGTAGTTTTAAACGAAACCTCGAAAAGAAGGCAGGGTATATTTGTTTTATGTCCTACATCAAAAATGTATAATCATGCACTACAACTCACTATACAAGTTCAACATGCAGCACAGACTGCGGCTCTGCGTAGCTTGTAGGGAGTGATCCCCGTGACACCTTTGGAGTTGGCCGCTTGACTGGGGGCATTTGAAATCCCGTACACCCGCTGAATTTCCAACTCCCAAATGGTGTACGTTTACCTTTGAAACTTCGCAGTGTCCTCCAAACAGGACGTAATGCCAAGGGTGTAATGCAGTGCAGACTACAGGTGCAAACAGCATAAAGACGGAAAGAGGATGCTTGACGATGTAGACACTGTAGAATTCAGAGGCCGCGCTGAACTTGAAGTGCGAGTGAATTCCAACAGCAGATTACAGGCTGAACTAAACTCCTCCCCTGAACAGTACTTCTACTCACAAATAGTTCTCCAAAATTGTAATTTTTCAGAGCAACCTAGCTTAGAGAAATATTTCTGGTCACGTGAAGAGCTCTTAACCGATTGAAAACCATTAAGGTTTTGATGCAGGATACAATACCAAGGGTGTGTATCATACTCAGTGCTATACATATAAAACGTGTATTACTTGTACAGTACAGGCGAAAACGTAATGTTAGTGACTAGGCACAACAATTAAATAAATTATAAATGCAGACATGCATATAGCATTCCCCCCCCCCCCGCCAATTTAGGACACTATTTCCTGGTCTCCCATGTAAGCTAGCTGTTCTTTATGAGATTGAATATGCATGCCATTGCATATTTCCCACAATTTTTAAAGATTATTCTCTCATTTTCAATGAAGGGATCCTTCCCACAACCTCCAACCCCTAAGTGATACACCTTGTTTTCTTGCATTTCATCCACCGAGTAAGGAAGGTTCTCCCCTTCCAAGTATTCCTTCAATAGCTCGGCCCACAGATGTCATTTCTGATCTTTTCTTGGATACTGTCACGATCTCGCAAATCTGAAACTCATTTCTATCATAACCGCATGCACTTCAATTTTCTTCTCTCTTTCTATTCATACTGGAGTGTTGGCTCAGTCAGTAGAGCGTCCGCCTCACAGCCGGGAGGTCGTGGGTTCGATCCCCGGCCGCGTCATACCAAAATACGTTAACAGAAGGGAGTTGTTGCTACCTTGTTTGGCGTTCAACATTAAGGGATAGAGCAACGTCGATCTGGCGCTGCTCAGTGGCTGCCGGGCTCACGATCAATTGGGCAAAAAGAATTTCCGTTTCGGTTTAATAAAATTTGGAGTGGACTATTAGGCTATTATTATTATTATTATTATTATTATATATAAAGGGGACATGTTTGATCTCCAGGGTATATTATGAAGAAATCCAATTCTGTTGAAAAGGGAAATAAAAGTTTCAAATTTGTTATAAATTACAACAAATCAATCATAACAGTGATTTAGCTCTTAATTTGTCCTTTCCCTTCACTCAAGAAAAGTGTATTTGGAAATCACACCCCCCCCCCCCCGCCCCTCTCTCTGTCTCCCTTTGTCTCTTTGTCTTTTTATCTCTCACTCTCTTGTTGTCTTTCACTCTCTGCCCAATCTCTTTCTCTGTATACAAGTTCACTGCATACAATGTATTAAAGATACAGTTGAGTTCTGGTCATGCGATTGCTTTGTGAAAGAAAAGGTGTGGAATGGATCAGAAAAAGGTGATCATGTAGCATGTAAGAATTGGCCCTGCAAGGTTCTGGAGTCATCACAATCATAATAGATTTTGCCCAGTCTTGGTAAAGTAACAAGCACTGTACACAGACAGATGAATATGGGACTACACAAATGGTGTCAGGCCTACCTTGATTTTCTTATCTTTCTATGCTCATTACTCAGCTAGTATACATTTTCTACCAAAGTTGTTTGGCAAATGACATTTATTTGTAATCTTGAACATTCAGTGTAATTTCGTTTGATTCTGTGAGAATTCATTTTCTTTCTGTTTTACCAGAACTCAAGTTTATCTTTAAGATATGAGATTGGACCGAATGCATGTGGTCGCAATAAACGATGAGTAGTACAAAACAAAGATATTTAATTCAAATCGAAGATGACATACAAATTTATAAAACAAATCCTATGAATAGATCAGTAGAAAAGAAAAGTTTAAAATGAATTTTTGATGCAAAAAGGACTAATATAAATAAAATAAAAGTCTTTCATAATGGTGGTACTGTAACTAATGTAAATAAAGTGCTACCTACATTCAATTTGAGAAATTATCCCCACAGGGCTATAATATAGCACATAAATTACATAGTTTGACCCCCCCCCCCCCCCCTAAACAAGACTATACAATCTGCAAATGTCTATGGTTATGTCAAGGAAATGTATATTGATACATGCATTATAGCATATAATAGTTCATTTTTAAAGCGAGATTATCCAATACACCTAAAATAGGAAATAAGAGGAAGTAATAAACACTCTCTACTAGACTACTAATGACAATATGTGGGACTAGCTGTGGCGTAGAGGTGAAGGGGTTAGAAATGTTAGAGGAAGTGTTCTACATATATTATCAAGAGGGAGAGTTACTTATGAATACATAGTTCATTAGGCTCAATGAAGTCATGATTTGGCAAGCATTCAATTAAGACATAAAAATACATTTTCATTCCTATTCATTGTATGACATTATAAGGAAAGTCACATCCCGAACACATATTATACGACAAACGATGCGATTGTTTAGAAAAAATATGAGACATTACATATAACTGCATTATCAGATGATTATGTCTGCATTTATTCAGTAAGAAAAGTAAAACTAAATTACAGATCTATACGATCATATAGTATACTGTCGTCTTTGTTATCTATTATTTTCCAAAATCTTGTATTTCTCACACAAACTGCACTATCAGTGATATTGAGCTTGAACCTCCGGAGCCCTAGGTAGGATTTGGATATTTCTGTTAGTTACTTTAATAGAATGCTGAAATAAACCGATTTGTATCGCCTTCCTGTTGTTTCCTTAATCCATCACGAACTTATTAATAATAATAATGGGACATGTTTGATTTTCATGGTACATAGTGTATTATGAAGAAAACTTATTATAAAGGAAAATAATAGTGTCAAACTTGTTACAATTTACACCAAATTAATCATAACAGTGATTTAGCTCTTGGTTTTCCCTCTTTCCCTTCACTGAAGAAAAGAGCATTTAGAACCCCCCCCCCTCTTTCTCTCTCTCTCTCTCTCTCTCTCTCTGTCTATCTCTTACTCTCTTGTTGTATCTCACCATCTGCCCCTCTCTTTCTCTGATTACGAGTTCATTGCTTACAATTTATGAAGATATGAGATTTGACAAAATGAATGAATTTGCTATAATTATTGTTGGTGGGGAGGCAAGGGGTACTGTTTAAATAACCTTGAGTTGGGTGTGGTTATACAGGTGTTGGTGTTGTAAGATGTTATACTTTGGGAGACACACTGTTATTAGAGATTTATGAGCCCAAGCTCATTTCCCTGATATCCAACCTGCTCTTCAGAGCATTATTTGTTGCACCAGAACTATGGTAGATGTGTACTTGTCCCTACAAGACGCAAATGGATGAAACAGAGATAGACGGATCTTCCTAACAAGAATTGCATCATATTATTTACACAGCTTTAAACATAATCATTCTTTTGAAATGCTCAGCTATTTAAGATTGTTTGAGAACTTGAGATACGATTTCTCATATAATTTCTTATTGCAATATGTAGTTAACAGATTGTAGCTAAATAACATTGACTAATTGTATCAAAATTAATAGCAACTAAACATTTAATGAAATTAAAAGAAATACGATAAGACAAGCAAATGGCACCAAGTAAAACAAAAACAAGTGACTGTAACTTTAGCATGCACGATCAAAGTCTAAATTCGTATAAATTAGTATGTTCATATCATGACAATTTTTTTTCCTCATCATTATCATTCTGTAAATGAGAAGTTTGGCTTCTGAATGATTCCCCCGATATTGGCTAACACAAATAATTGTCATTTCTCATGATGAACTGGAAAAACCGTTAATCATTTCTATGAATTAATGCCAAGGAGGATTCATACCACATCAACTAAAATACATGGACTTAATCTCTCATACATGTAGGTGTAACATAAAGAACTTCAGTGTGTCAGTAATGGTTTGCATGGGGCCGACAACAGTTAAAAATATTTTCGTTCCTTCTTCCTCGCGTTCTTGTACATCTTGGAAGAGTCTCTATGAGAATTGCTATTTTCATAGAACTTTAATGATTATTTATTTTATTTATTTTATTCTTCATTGGTATAGGAACTGACAAGCAGCACAGATTGGTTGAAGGGTCAGTTTACAATTAGAATAATACAATATATATACAAAGGGATATTAACAAAAATATCATGAATAATAATGTATAAAAGAAATATAGTAAAAATATACCCCCACAAAGCATACACCGCACCAGTAAACCTACAAATGTGATTTCAAATAGATAATGAAGTGGAGATAAAGGTACAGAAGGAGATAACTGAGAAGAGAGAGAGAGAGAGAGAGGGGGAGAGAGAGAGAGAGAGAGAGAGAGAGAGGGGAAGAGATGGCAGAGGACAAGTCGAACAAAATGTTATGATTTATACACATACATCAACAAAAATAACTCTGGATTTATAACGATTTTACTACCTATATAACTAATGGTTTAGATTTTGGGTGACTTATATACTTAGAAATGGTTTTTAAGTCTACGCCCCACCAAATGTTATTGGGTTATGCCTTGTTACTCATAGTGCAACTTGCACCTGATTGGTTTAAACTTTAAAGGGATCGTTTAACAATGTTAAATCTGAGATACACGGCCCTACGTGTTATCAGTGTCTGTGATATGGTGTAATATTGAAACCCTAAAACAATTGCGCTTCAAAATGATCAAGAAGTGCCTCAAAAAAGTAAAAAATCTTTGAGTGACCGGTTTTACCATACTCGTTTTCCCCAATAGACTGTAGTGTTATGAAAACCGTCAGGCAAACGGTTTTCAAAATTTGTAATTCCAATCATAAATATCTTGATAATCAGACAGGCGATCGGCTTGTAAAATTCATGGGGTTCCTGACTGACCTAAAGGTTTATATATCATTGCATCATGAGCTAAATCCAGAATTTTGTTTCAGAATCTGAGACAAAGTTACCGGATCCCTTTAAAGGTAAAGACCAGTTATGGTCATGCGATTGCATTGTGAAAGAAACATTGTGGAATCGATCAGAAAAGGTTGATCATCTAGCATCTAGCATCTGCAAGGTTCTGGAATCATCAAAATGATAAGAAATTTGGCCCATTCTTCGTAAAGTTACACGCACTATACACAGAAAGATGTATATGGGACTACCCTATATCTCTCACAGTCCATGAGAGAAACAAATTTACCAAATATATTATGAATAAGTAGGCGGTTTCCCGGCAAATTTTGTATCATCATGTATTAGTCAAAACATATTCTTTCACATGATTAGTAATAAGAGCTTCCATTTCATTTTTTGAAATTGGGGCGTTTCCAATATTGGTCTTTACCTTTAACTTCCGGAAGGACCAGGTAACAAAACTGTGTTTCTTCTCGAAAATGTCTGACCAGTGGATGTTTACTTTTTTCCTCATTCATCCTTTCCCTTCACTTTTTAGTTTTATTGGCATAAGGCTTCCTTTTCATAGATAATTCCAACATTTCTGACTCGTGACTACTGTAACGTTTGACATGTGTCAAACTCATTATCATTATCAACTTTGAAAACTTTTACCGGAAGTTTTCTTCCTTTCCATGAAAAGACAGTCCTAAAAACGAAGAACATATAAATGTAAACGACAAAATGGTTACAAACTAATAATATTTCCTTTACATTGCATCAATAGATTATCTTATTACATGATACATACTGTACATATATTCAAAGTCATCTCCTGACAATAATCACCACCCTCTCTCGTCTGACGGCAGTTTACAGTGTGTTATCTGCATCACCTACTTCTATCATTCCTGTGATACTTCCACTGTAAAGGGGAGGCTTTCTAGGTCTTCATTTAGAAGATCGTCATCTTCAGCAGTTACTTCCACTGTATAGGGAGGACTTTCTAGGTCTTGAGTTAGTAGATCGTCATCTCCAGCAGTTACCTCAACTGTCCATGGAAGATCCTCATCTCCATTGGAGACTTCTACTGTATATTTGAAACTTTCCAGTTCTGCTCTAGGTCCGTCGCTAGTTTTATTAAATACTTCTACCCCTGAATCTCGAGTGGATTTATCATCATCGTCGGCATGTTCAACAGATACTTCTTCTGTGTATGGGAGATTTTCTTCTTCGCCATTTTCAGTGGAAACTTGTACCGTATATTGAAGGATTTCTTTAGTTTGGATCCCAGCATTGCCATGATGATCATCATCACATATGCCGTTTGTTGGTACTGCCATTGGAGCCATATTCTTCCACTTTTAATTTAAGTTTTAAAGAAACTTATTAGTCCGGGGCTTGACTCTGTTAGAAAGAAGAACAAAATAGTTCAAAAACTTTAGTACTTTAAAAATCTCTGAAAAATTCACATTTATGATTTGAAAAACTAAAAACTGAATAAAGAAAAAGTTGACAATAATAAACAATAATGTAAATACAGTTAACAACAGAATTATTCATACCACTTGTAAATGTTATGTTTTTGTGTATTTTGTAACTCAAGAATGAAAGATGGACTGGTTGAATTAAGGCCTTTTGTTAATACTTTTATATGTAAGCTTTTATATGTCATATTATAAAATAAAAACATAAATCGGGACAAGAAAAATCTTCACATACTTAGAAATGATAAAACTTGGTAATGGTATGAATAATTTAGTTGTTAACCGTACATGATTATGTTTATCCTCTTTTCTATCTATGGGTGTATAATAATATTGTTTTTCATTATGATTTATATAGTTCATGAAATCAATCTTAAATAATTTGTTGTTAATACTTCAAAACATTCTATGCAATTTGTATGTACATTACTGACTCCTATCCGAATTAGCTTCTTCTTTTTTTCTAAATGACACTTTCGAAAGACTCTTCTTGAAATTGAGTGCTGATTGCTATTTAGTGTTAAATATAATTAAATTTTAGGTACAATGTGACGGTAAAGCAAAAAGCATGCTATATTCATGCTTTTTAATAGATAATATACAAATATACATTGTCTTGAGAGGTTCTGGTTAATAATTCTAGGCAAGAAGGGGACTCCAGTAGTACTAGTGGAGTCACCGAGGCCCGTAGTTTTAAACGAAACCTCGAAAAGAAGGCAGGGTATATTTGTTTTATGTCCTACATCAAAAATGTATAATCATGCACTACAACTCACTATACAAGTTCAACATGCAGCGCAGACTGCGGCTCTGCGTAGCTTGTAGGGCGTGATCCCCGTGACACCTTTGGAGTTGGCCGCTGGGCTGGGAGAATTTGAAATCCCGTACGCTCGCTGAATGTTGAACTCCCAAATAGTACTTCTTCTCCCAAACAGTACTTTTTACTCTCAAATAGTACTTCTACTCCCAAATAGTACTTCTACTCCGAAATAGTACTTTCAAATAGTACTCCTACTCCCAAATAGTACCTTTTCAGAGCTACCTTACAATGGCTGTGTTTCTGGTCACATGAAGAGCTCTAAACCAATCAAAGACCAATACATTTTTGACGCAGGATATATATATACTATGAAATAAGTGATAAATGCAGACACGAGAAGAGAATTTTTTTACAATTTAGGAAACTATTTCTCCCTTTTATTATTAGTCCATGACCGTTGTTGATCTGGTCTCCAATGTAAGCTGATCTTTATGAGATTTAATATATGCATGACATTACATATTTCACCCACTTTTTAAACATTGTTCT
Organism: Strongylocentrotus purpuratus; assembly: GCF_000002235.5. Classification (NCBI taxonomy): domain Eukaryota; kingdom Metazoa; phylum Echinodermata; class Echinoidea; order Camarodonta; family Strongylocentrotidae; genus Strongylocentrotus; species Strongylocentrotus purpuratus. Next base: position 21,478,110 of record NW_022145610.1, read on the forward strand.
CTAATTTTCAGTAGCATGGGTACGGGAGCATGACAGCGGGCACGAACAGTGATTTAGCACATGAGTTCCCTTTTCCCTTTTCCCTTCGGCAAAAAAAAAGAGTATTTAGCCACCCCTTCTCTTTCTCTCTCTCTCTCTCTCTCTCTCTATCTCACTTTCCGTCTCTCTGCCTGTCTATCTCTCACTCTCTTGTTGTCTCTCACCCTCTGCCCCCGCCCCCTCCCTCTCTGTTTACGAGTAAATGTTCATTGCTAACAATTTACTAAGATTATGAGATTTGACGAAATGAATGTCATCGCAATGACTCAGACAAAACAGTGATAATATATATGATAATAAGTAATACAAAACAAAGATATTTAATATGGTAATTCAAATCGAAGATGACATAAATACTGATAAAACATATACTAGGAATAGATCAGTAGAAAATAAAAGTCCCATGATCATTAGTGAGCTAACAACAGACAGTGATATGTAACCCCCCCCCCCCCTAGCTCAGCACATGCTCACAAAAGAATTGCATTGTTTCGTACTATACCTCCACATTACCTTTCTTTTCCTGGTGATGCTACATCACGTCTGACATAGCAACTACTATGTTAATATTGTATGGTCTATTGTAAACAGGTGGTTAGTAAAGTTAAAGTTGATATAATTATGTTTCTTCTTTCAGATATTTTCAGCCTTTCATGATTAGATTGTGCTTAAAACCCCATCAAGATTGTTCTTTCTCTTTATAGGATGTGATTTTTTACACCGTGACCTCAAAAATCTTAAAACATATATATTCAGACCATCAAACCCAACTACAAAGTATGATCCTTAAGCAGTATCTTGGACCATGTAAATAGAGAAATAAACATTGAAGTCGCCAATTTCAATGAAATCACAATTTAGGGGTATTTACCAATGTCTAAAAATTGTATATTTCCGCTTTGAGATTTCCCCTTGAAGGTGCCCAATTTTTTCAGAGAGTACCCTTTTTTTGTTGGTTACTCTCCCTACTTTAAAAGATGCTCCGCCACCCCTATATGTTGTATTCACCGATACCTGAATTTATTATTCTGACGAACAACTCTGGATTTATAACGATTTACTCCTATATACCTAATGGTCTAGATTTTGGGTGACTTATATACTTAGAATGTTTTTTTAGTCTATGCCCTACTAAATTTTATTGGGTTATGCCTTGTTACTTATTGTGCACCTTGCACCTGATTAGTTTAAACTTTAACTTCCGGAAGGACCAGGTAACAAAACTGTGTTTCTTCCCATGTCTGACCAGTGGATGTTTACTTTTTCACATTCATCCTTTCCCTTCACCTTTTATTGGCATAAGGCTTCCTTTTCATGGATAATTCCAACATTTCTGACTCGTGACTACTGTAACGTTTGACATGTGTCACACTCATTATTTACTTTGAAAACTTTTACCGGAAGTTTTCTTCTTCCTTCCCATGAAAATTATCATTGTTTTTTAATGTTCTAAGTTAAGACAGTCCTACAAACAAAAAACATACATAAATGTACACGACAACATTGATACAATATAATATTATTTCCTTTACATTGCATCAATACATTTTCTTATTACATGATACATACTGTAGGCCTACATATATTCAAAGTCATCTCTTGACAATAATCGCTATCCTCTTTCGTCTGACGGCAGTTTGCAGTGCATCAGTTACTTCTGCCGTGTATTTTAGAATTGCCGGAATTGCTGTTTCTGTTTGACCATCATTCCTGTGATACTTCAACTGTAAAGGAGAGGCTTTCTAGGTCTTTAGTTAGAAGGTCACCATATTCAGCAGTTACTTCCACTGTGAAGGGGAGGCTTTCTAGGTCTTGAGATAGAAGGTCGCCATCTTTAGCAGTTACTTCCACTGTATAGAAAAGACTTCCTATACGTCTTGAGTTTGTAAATCGTCATATTCAGCAGTTAAGGTTTTCTAGTTCTTGAGTATGTAGATCGTCATATATATAGCAGTTACTTTTACTGTATAGGGAAGACTTCCTACGTCTTGAGTTTGTAGATCGTCATCTTCAGCAGTTACTTTTACTGTATAGGGAAGACTTCCTACGTCTTGAGTTTGTAGATCGTCATCTTCAGCAGTTACTTTTACTGTATAGGGAAGACTTCCTACGTCTTGAATTTGTAGATCTTCATCTTCAGCAGTTACTTTTACTGTATAGTGAAGACTTCCTACGTCTTGAGTTTGTAGATCTTCATCTTCAGCAGTTACTTTTACTGTATAGGGAAGACTTCCCACGTCTTGAGTTTGTAGATCTTCATCTTCAGCAGTTACTTTTACTGTATAGGGAAGACTTCTTACGTCTTGAGTTTGTAGATCTTCATCTTCAGCAGTTACTTTCACTGTATAGGGAAGACTTCCTACGTCTTGAGTTTGTTGATCGTCATCTTCAGCAGTTACTTTTACTGTATAGGGAAGACTTCCTTCGTCTTGAGTTAACTTTGTAGATCGTCATTTTCAGCAGTTACTTTTACTGTATAGGGAAGACTTCCTACGTCTTGAGTTTGTAGATCGTCATCTTCAGCAGTTACTTTTACTGTATAGGGAAGACCCGGGGGGGGGGGAGACTTCCTACGTCTTGAGTTTGTAGATCTTCATCTTCAGCAGTAATTGTTACTGTTTAGGGAAGACTTCCTACGTCTTGAGTTTGTAGATCTTCATCTTCAGCAGTTACTTTTACTGTATCGGGAAGACTTCCTACGTCTTGAGTTTGTAGATCGTCATATTCAACAGTTACTTTTACTGTATAGGGAAGACTTCCTACGTCTTGAGTTTGTAGATCGTCATATTCAGCAGTTACTTTTACTGTATAGGGAAGACGTCCTTCGTCTTGAGTTTGTAGATTGTCATCTTCAGCAGTTACTTTTACTATATAGGGAAGACTTCCTACGTCTTGAGTAAATAGACCGTCATCTTTAGCAGTTACTTTCACTGTATATAGGGAAGGACTTCCTACGTCTTGAGTTTGTAGATCTTCATCTTCAGCAGTTACTTTTACTGTATAGTGAAGACTTCCTACGTCTTGAGTTTGTAGATCTTCATCTTCAGCAGTTACTTTTACTGTATAGAGTACCGAAGCTGTGACGTCATAAAAATCTATTTTTTACAATTTCTCAATTTTTTCTTCATTTTCCGAAAGAACATCAAAAATAATGTCCAAATGTCGAAAACCAATTGAATATGTTAAATATTGGCTGAGATATGACCATCTGAATAAAGATACTCCCCATAGGAACTCAGTGTTATATGCTCTGGCTCCTAATGGTTAGGAGCCAGAGCATATAACACTGAGTTCCCATAGGACATATATTCATTCGGATGGTCATAACTCAGCCAATATCTAACATATTCAATTGGTTTTCTACATTTGGACATTATTTTTGGTGTTCTTTCGGTATATGAAGAAAAAATTGAGAAATTCTAAAAATAGATTTTTGATGACGTCACACTTCACCACTCTATAGGGAAGACTTCCTACGTCTTGAGTTTGTAGATCTTCATCTTCAGCAGTTACTTTCACTGTATAGGGAAGACTTCCTATGTCTTGAGTTTGTAGATCGTCATCTTCAGCAGTTACTTTTACTGTATAGGGAAGACTTCTTACGTCTTGAGTTTGTTGATCGTCATCTTCAGCAGTTACTTTTACTGTATAGGGAAGACTTCCTTCGTCTTGAGTTAACTTTGTAGATCATCATTTTCAGCAGTTACTTTTACTGTATAGGGAAGACTTCCTACGTCTTGAGTTTGTAGATCGTCATCTTCAGCAGTTACTTTTACTGTATAGGGAAGACCCGGGGGGAAGACTTCCTACGCATAGGCGCCGGAAGTGGGGGGGCAGGGGGGGCAGTTGCCCCCCCAGTCAAAAAAGTGGGGGGGCAAAACGCATTTTTGCCCCCCAAAAACGCCCCCCCCCCCTCCAAAAAAAAAAAAAAAAGCAGTAAAGGAATAAACATGGTTTGTATTTTTAACCCAAAAGAACATAACAATAATAAAAACCTGAATTAAAGCACATATACCATTCCATTCAAAGAAAAGGAAAGTTCACAGGAATTGAATTTTTATAAACATTGCGCATGCTACCTATACGGTTTATAATAGCGATACGCGCATATCGTGGACATATTGTGCGAGAATGGGAAAACGTGTCTGTTTTTTTGGTTTTGTTATAGGGGTGAGAAGACATGAGCCCCTGAACGCTGGCGTACTGATGGGGGGGGGGGGGTATATCTATACGATACCAGTGATTTACACATGTTGCTGTTATGACATGATTTTCCGGTATTTTTTCTCCATTTTTTTTTAAGTCATACCTTTTTATGCGTTTGTTGGAAAATAAGAAATTCCCAAATTACAGTCGGGCGAAAAATACGCTTATTTAGAAGCCTTTATGACATGGTCTGCAAAGTGGCTGGGCTCGAGCCCCTCCCCCCTCACTTTTTGAAAAAGTATGTTAAAGAGAAAAAGAAAGAAAGACGGAGAGAAAAAATAAGTGACCTGCCAATGTCACAAATAAGGCATAAAAAATGCTCATCTGACCGTAATTAAATACCTAAAACCCCTGAGATTCCGGGGGCTCTGCCCCCTGGACCCCACCAAGGGCCCTATAAGGCGGGCCCCTGGATGCTCATCTGACCATTATTAAATACCTAAAACCCCTGAGCTTCCGGGGGCTCTGCCCCCTGGACCCCACCAAGGGCCCTATAAGGCGGGCCCCTGGATGCTCATCTGACCATTATTCAATACCTAAAACCCCTGAGCTTCCGGGGGCCCTGCCCCCTGGACCCCACCAAGTGCCCTAGGGCGGCCCCTGGTTGCTCATCTGACCGTAGTTAAATACCTAAAACCCCTGAGCTTCCGGGGGCTCTGCCCCCTGGACCCCACCAAGGGCCCTATAAGGCGGGCCCCTGGATGCTCATCTGACCATTATTAAATACCTAAAACCCCTGAGCTTCCGGGGGCTCTGCCCCCTGGACCCCACCAAGGGCCCTATAAGGCGGGCCCCTGGATGCTCATCTGACCATTATTCAATACCTAAAACCCCGGAGCTTCCGGGGGCCCTGCCCCCTGGACCCCACCAAGTGCCCTAGGGCGGCCCCTGGTTGCTCATCTGACCGTAGTTAAATATTAAAACCTCTGAGCTTCTGGGGGCTCCCCCCCCCCCCCTCTGGAACACGTCAATGGCCTTAAAGAGGCCCCTGGATGCTCATCTAACCGTAATTAAATACCTAAAATCCCTGAGCTTCCGGGGGCTCAGCCCCTTGACACCCTGCCGAGGCTGGACCCCACGCCAATTTACGCTCTACCTGATCGTTAATACTTCACTTTGAAAAACGTTCCGCGGGACCTGCATGTAACGTGTAAGACTGGTGGTGATGCAGATTTTTCGTCTGCCCCCCCCCTTCCGAACGTTTTTTCTCATTACGTCACTGCCCTCGGAAGGTGAGCCCCCTGGAATGTTTGCCCCCCAATCCCAAACTGCTTCCGGCGCGCCTGTTCCTACGTCTTGAGTTTGTAGATCTTCATCTTCAGCAGTAATTGTTACTGTTTAGGGAAGACTTCCTACGTCTTGAGTTTGTAGATCTTCATCTTCAGCAGTTACTTTTACTGTATCGGGAAGACTTCCTACGTCTTGAGTTTGTAGATCGTCATATTCAACAGTTACTTTTACTGTATAGGGAAGACTTCCTACGTCTTGAGTTTGTAGATCGTCATATTCAGCAGTTACTTTTACTGTATAGGGAAGACGTCCTTCGTCTTGAGTCTGTAGATTGTCATCTTCAGCAGTTACTTTTACTATATAGGGAAGACTTCCTACGTCTTGAGTAAGTAGACAGTCATCTTTAGCAGTTACGTTCACTGTATATAGGGAAGGACTTCCTACGTCTTGAGTTTGTAGATTGTCATATTCAGCAGTTACTTCCACTAGGAAGGCTTTATAGGTCTTGAGTTAGTAGATCGTCATCTGCAGCAGTTACTGCTACTGCCGCTGTTACTTCATTAAGTTCTCCCACCCTTTTGTCTAGATCTCGAGTTGATGTTCCATCACCGTCGGCATGTTCAACCGATACGTCTTCTGTATATGGGAGATTGTCTTGTTCGCTGTTTTCATTAAAATCGTTAACCGTATTTTGAAGGATTTCTTCAGTTTGGATTTCAGCATTATCATGATGATGATCATATGCCGTTTGTTGGTACTGCCATTGGAGCCATGTTATTCCACTTTTTAATTTCTTTTACAGAGTTCAGGGAACAGTTTTTCTCTCTTCTGAGTCAAATTTGCAGCAAACTATCCACTTCTTTTCGTCATTAAAGGTACAGTAGCAAAACTGACGAGTACTACATGAAAAGATGAGAAAAGAATGACAAAAGTTGGTGCATTTAACAACCGCAAAATGGTTTAAAGAAACCTGTTAGGGGCTTGACTCTGAACCTTTAGTCATTTTTATAATAGACTGGATGCTAAAGATAAGAATATAATACATTTTGCAGACTTACGATTAAGCTCGAAGGAATATGTCCACCTACCTTTTTCTCATCACAAGGCGGGTATAAGCCGGTGCTGTGCGAGCGTCAGACGGCCTTACTAAAACCCAACAACAACAACAAAACAAGTCGGAAATAGCCTCCTTAACAGTATGTAATTGTAATATAAATAGTGTCATATTGTAATTATGATGAAGAGGGCAAGGAAGGGTACACACACTGAAATTATAATTATTATTAATATTCATATAGTTATTGATATATATATAAAGGAATGTAAAACAAAAATATACATTTTTTTCACAAGAAATTACCAATTTTTGTCAGGAGGAAATCGGAAGTTGAAAATACAAGACATGAAAATATGGACCCCGTTTAATATCTGTCACATTTCTATAACAAATTTGTCAATTGTAATTTTTATAGCCAATCAAATGCAAGCAATTCTGTATAGCTTATATTAAAGCTATCATGAGTTATTATTAATAACAAGTTAAATGAAAAAAACAGAGCCCTGATTGAGCAGAAAGGAAGAAGAATACTATTGACTTTTAAGATCGTGTTATTCCTATACCTGGCTAATACCAGGCTGCCTTAGTCCTTATCTGGCGATTGGTGACCATATGTGCACCCCTTCTGATTACTTTCTTCCACTTTTGTCAGTTTGCATGACCATAATCTGCACCCCTTTTGATCACTTACCTCCACATGCCTATTCTGTGTTGATCTCTTGGTACCTGGAATGTGAGGCCATGCAGTCATTTCCTTGATATTGTACAACCACAGCTTTCTCTGCCTGCCTCTTTTCCTCTTTCCTTCCACTTTCAATAATTGTCTGTGCTGCTAGGGGTATCCCATTACCCTTTAGGATGTTACCGAGATTCCTAGTTTCAGGCTGACTACCTTTCCAAGGAGCTCTATCTTTGTGTTAGGTTCCTTCAAAATAATTATGTAAGTTTGCTTGTCCTTTCTCCTGATCTTCAGCAGTTCCCTCCATATCCACATCTCTGCTTCCATTATGCGGTTGAAGAGCATCTCATGTAACAAAGGGAGAAAATATGACTACTTCGTTTAACTAAAGGTCTAGACAATGGGGTACTTTATTGTATTGTACAAGTATGTGTATCATTTTGAAGTGAAAGATAGTTAATTGAATGAATACTGATAGTTATGAAACAATATCTATATCGAATAGTTTGCAGTGTCGTTCTTTCATGTGTGATTCCTAATTAAGTTACCATGGATTTGGGAGGAAGAGTAGTTGAGTAAGAAATGCTTGAAATGATGAATAAACTAGTAAGCAGAATCATCAGAGGGTCTTAACAAATTCATTCCTACTACACAATAAAAAGCAGCCGTTTATTCTTGTGACTATAGATATAGGGATTTCGGCAATGGAGCTCGCTGAACAGTGATTGTAAATGTGGTATTCTATTTTTAAAAAAAATAAGTGCTTTTACATTTTAATTTAGTCCTCTCTTTGTTTTGATTTCTCTGACACACCGGTCACTGATATTTTTGAAAGATATTATGCTCCATGAATTATACATATTCACAGTTCTATTATCATTATAATTATCATTATTAGAGGTAGCAGCAGTAGTAGTAGTAGTAGTAGTAGTAGTAGTAGTAGTAGTAGCAGTAGTAGTAGTAGTATCAGCAGCAGCAGCAGCAGTAATAGTAGTATAGTAGTAGTAGTAGTAGTAGTAGTAGTAGCAGTAATAGTAGTAATTCAATTCAATTTATTATTTCATAACAAATCACATACAATATATTGTAATCGACGGGGGTTATGATTGGGGATACGTACATATCAAATACGCAGTGCTTTAATCATGTTAATTATGACACTACCCCTCAATGTTATGCAAGCCACAGCATTGTGCCGAGGCTAGCTAGAAGCTCCTCGAAACACATTTTGACCTGGTGTCATATACACCGATTCGGGCGACTTCTGGTGGAAGTGCGCCCTCATAAGGTGACGCCATAACTGGGGGGCGTCTGACTGCAGCTAGCTAGCTTACATTGCAACGGGTATGCTATACCTATACCGAACCTCGCCCAGGCCGGCCGCGTCTTATTTTTTCGTACCACGGCGAGCCCGGATTCCTGTTTTTCATGAATATTCATTAGGCAGGGCCGGGGAAAGTCTCGATTCTCTTGAATATTCATGTATGATCGAGGCATGCGCAGCATCGAATATCGTGTGTAACAAGTACGTTGGATTAATGGCAGGCCTATAATATGACATAGAAAAGCAATGTCATGGTCATTTAGATAATACAGTCATAAATGCTGTGTTTAATTACTAGTAAATGCCAAAATGTCAGTACCGGTAGACAAGATATATAGCATATATTTCAAGTAAGAGTCTTGATAGGCAATTTGTGAGTAGCCTAGGCCTACTTTTCTGAGATTAATGGGAGTCTAGTTCTTTTCATGAATTGGTAAATAATCAGTTCTAGGTTTGCTTTTTAAATATTACAAGCAGAGGTTGCATTATGGTATTGAATATGTGATACAGTATTATAAACTGTATAAAATAGATAACAAGAATAGGCCTACATACAGACATTTATCAAAAATAAAATACTTGTGTATTGCACTTAAATTATTTCTATGATCTATGCTCACTTAACTGCATAAGGAAGAAAAGGAAGAAAGAAAATGGGATTAGTAAGAAGAATAACAAAGTTAAAAAGTAAAATATATATAAATAATAAATGAATGGAAGAAATAAAGAATACGGAATAGATACCAAGGAAGAAAGAAATAAATTGCAAGAAAATTGAAATGAAAAGAAGACAAAAGAAAAAGGGAAAGGAGCAAGATAATATTGATACCATATCTTCAATCTTGTTTTCTTTTATCTTGCCTCTTGTTTTTGTTTAGGCCTAGCTACCATTTTTTCCCTTCCTTTCTCTTTTTCTCTTAAAAGTTCTCTTTGGTTTCTTTCTAAAATAATGAGGGAAGGGGGGGGGGTGGGGGACTCGATGATAATTCATCATTTGAAGGTTTACAATGTGAAGTCCACGAGTTATATGCACCCACTGAAGAAAATCCATGTACAGGGTTGCTGCAGGAACCCCAGCACCCACAGATCCCACGCATGATGAGACAAACTCGAGAGAAAACTACACATTCTTTCACATACATTGAAGAAAAAAAAAGAAGAAAAAAAATCCAAGATCGGTTGAACTCTTTTTGACCCCTCCCCAGGACGTCGATCAATTACATGTATGTGCCCCCCCCCCCCCCAAACTCTGGCTACGGCCCTGGCGATAATTACCCACTATTCAAATCTGACAGGTGCCCCTTTTTCTTCAACAAATGCCCCTTTAACTTCATAATAAGTGCCACTGTTCCATTTTCATAAGTGCCCATTGTGATATCTGATAAAAGCCCTTTCATTTTTTTTACTTTGACACGCGTCCCCTTAAACTTTCTAACAAGTGCCCTTTTACCTTTTGATATGTGCCCCTTTCCCTGTTTAATAGGAGCCCCAACCCCAACCCTTTCTCATAAATGCCCCTTTGACACATGCCCCCTTTTCCTTTTTTTATAATTCCCCTTTTCTCTCTTTCTCTGTCTTTCGAAAAACTATCTTCTGCAAGGTTTGTTCTCTTGACTGAGCAACCTGTTGCAATTCCTTTCTGTCTCACTTTCAGTCGTACTTGTTGCCACTCATTTGCATTCACTCGTTATCAACTACCATCAACCATTCCATATTCACTCCATTACTGTCCACATTTCAATTTCATTCTCTTCACTCTCCCTTTTTGCAGCCTTTCCAGGAGCTTTGCTAGAAGTAGAACATTTTTAATGTAGAGGCCAGAGAAACCGGAAAGTATGTTAATCATTTTATTCAAATATCTAACTTGAAAAAAAGGAAAGTGAAACATTGTTTAATTACAATATATTGACATAATTTTGTTAAAGAAAAAATTTGAATTTGACATTGGCATACCGTAAATTTCACCAGGAACCCCCCCCCCCCCCCTCCCGACACTGCCATTACTTCTACCAACAGTAATGCTATAATTCAAAATTTCACTTTCTAAATCCTTCTAATATAAACATATAATCATATTTGTACAGAGGATAAGATAAGAGGATAGCAAGCCCCCCCCCCCCGCCCGCCACTCCCTGTTTTCTTTAGTTGGGAAGCATCGAAACATGATTCTATGAAAGCTACCAGTTTGGATACGAAAGGCAATGAGGATTAGCAGTTTCCATATGTAATGCATTTAGAGTCTTGTCTTTCAAACCTTCTTACATACAATACTTGAAGTAGCAATAATTTCATAATCTACAAAACTTCCCATACAGAAGTCCATAGAGGTAAATGAATTTTAACATGTATAATTATAATCAAAATATCATTGATTAATTCAATCTTTGATATAGACAGATAGACCTTTATCAATCAAATTTGAAGGAGAATCTTTCTGCCCAGTCCTCAGTTTCATCCTATAAGATGGTAGTTGACATTGTTAGAATTTTAATGTTTATTCGTTGAGGATTAGTTATCTTTAATTATTTGAAAGTCGACAAGATGATAAACTTCATTAGCTTTATTGAATGTAGTATTCTACAAACATATAATACAAATAACAAATAAATATCATGTAAATATTCCAGTTTAAACCCATCTCTATTGTCCTCTTTCATTATATGAGGGTGGCATCTTTAAGACGTAGTCTCGTGTAGATATCTTCTGCATCCATCACTAAAGTTGTAGCCTAGTTTTCAGAAAAAAATATAACCCAAGTCTGTTGAATGGAAAAATGAAATAAGATATAAAAAAAATCAACAATGACTAATAACATACACCCTGATACCTGCTCAGAAAAAGGAAGGACTGAAATTCACTTGGGGTTCTAGTGGGCAAACCTAAACTATTTTTTGTACAAGACTAATTTAAATACTGACCGCATCTTAAATTATTACTGATGATCCCATTAAGACGATAGGCCTGCTGGAGCTCGGATCAGACAAGGTATGAAATAAGTAATACAATGTAATACAACTCGTGCTCATACCGGTAATTGAATAATACTCGGTTAAGTATGGGACATAAAATGACCAAACAACTTTGACCAGAGAATGTACTGGAAATAATGCTACTGAAACATACGTAATGTAGACTTATATTTCATCTATATTGACATTTAATTTTTAATCTAAATTACAATTGTGATATTAAGTCAATTATTCTTTTACAAGTCAACTAACAATGAAAAATATCTGTTTCAGATCTATAATTTTCTCCATGACATTTGTTCCACAAAAATTTATTGGGGGTACCTTCATGTATATTAGCACACTTGCTCGTATGAAGTGTAGTAGGCCCGCATCTCTAGATATGATCCCGTCAACATCTGTTCTTTGTTCCTCTCCTGAGTTTGCAAACCAGAATGCCTTCATCATCCACTGTAGAGAGGCATCATCCTACATGAGAGAAAACAAAGTAGGTACATGTACTTCAATTAAAAACTGATACTGATGGATACATATCAACCATAATACATCCTATAAACAGACTTTTATCAATCTTATTTTGTGTTCTTCTTCATCTTCATTGCTCAAGAAGTGAAAGTACCCCTTACAAAAAAAAAATGAGGGGTCCTGTGTATACCCTACATGTAGTGCTTACAATGTGCATTTGATATGGCTCTTCTAAACACAGGACCTCCTGTAAATAAGGACAAATTTTCCTTTGTAAACATAGAAAGAAAAGACATCAATATTTGTATACTAGGTGCAGAACTAGAATAAAATATACCTCCACTATATATGCTTGCAATGTCAACTTAGTTCCATTTCCTTTTGAGTGAATTAATAGGTGGTCGTTTAATATGTGTGTGCTAAATAACCTGATAACTGTACCTGCATGGGACTTTCTGCTTCATCTTGCAAATATAAGAGATGTTGTAATGTCCTCCTTCCAGCTCTTCAGTTTCAATCTTTTGGAACAAAAAGAAGAAGAAAATCAATACGACAATCAAGGCATCCCTTTCTCCTTAACAAAATAAAATAGATCTAGCATAATTCAAATTAATAGATATTTTTATGTCATGGTTGGCCTTAATTTTAATATGGTGTGGAAATCAACATTCCTATTTAATGAACCACAGTACAAAGTAAAACTAAATGGAAGATTTAACTTGTGCATCAAACAGTGGTTTCTATGGCCTATGAACACGAAGCAGTACTAAGTAGAATTAGTTTATTATAACAAGAAGAGGTGGACTACATACCATATAAGCAGAGGCGGCGCTCCGAGAGGGGGGGGGGGGGCAGAGTGCCCTCCCATTTGGTCAAGTACCCTAAAAGTGCCCCTTTTTACATAGGAAAGTGCCCCTTTTACTCTGACAAGTGCCCCTATTAAGTTTTTAAAGTGCCCCTTCCCCTTTTAATAACTACCCCTTTTAACTTGGATAAGCGCACCTTATATCTTCACATGTGCTCCCTTTCATTTTTAATAAGTGCCCCTTTTTCTTATAAGTGCCCCCATTTAAAAATAGGCCCTTTCCCTTCTCATAAATGCCCCTTTTCATCTATGAAAATAGTTCCTTTTCATTCTCTTAAGTGCCCCTTTTCATCTCTTGTAAATGACCCTATTCACTTCTGAGAGATACTTGTTTTACTTTGACAAGCACCCCTTCCCCTCCTAGTCAGTACTCTTTTCATCTCTTATAAATGCCCCTTTTATTTTGACACGTCCTCCTTTTCCTTCCTATATTAATAATGCCTTTTTTCCTTATAAGCACCCTTACCCCTTATCATAATTACCGGTATTACTTTTCGTCTTTGATAAGTGCCCCGTTTATTTAAACATGTGCCACTTTTTCTTTTTAATAAGAGCCACTTCCCCTTCTCATTACCCTTTTAACAATGATATGTACCCTATTTCCTTTCTTATAAAGAACCTATCCCTTTTTCATAAATGCCCCTTTTCACTGCTTATAAATGCCCCCTATCAAAATCTGATGGGTGCCTCTTTTCCGTCGACAAATGCCCATGTTCTTATCATCCCTAGTGCATGCCTCTTTGTTTAGGTGTAAGAAGTGCCCCATTTTCACCTCTGATAATTAGCCTTTGTACTTTGACACATGCTTCTTTTCTTTTTCGATAAGTGTCTTAACCCTTTCGATAAGTGTCCCCTTTTCCTCTCATCATTAAACGTGTCCCTAATTTCAAGCGACTAAAAGCAATTTCCCACAAAGCTCGCTCGCTACGCTTGCCCATAGTTATAGATGTTATAATTATGTAACTTATCACAGATCTATTCAGTCTTCCGTTATGAGATTGTGCTTATATAACCCCATCAGGATTGGGTTTTCCTCTTTATAAGATGTAATTTTTCGCACTGCAAGCCAAAAACTGCAAAGTATGATACTTAAGCAATATCTTAAATGCTGTATTAAGAGAAACAAATATTAAAATCATCCCTGATAATGTAATCACAAAATAGGGGTATATACCAATGTCAAAAAATGGTATATTTTCCCTCTGAAGGTGCCCTTTTTTCAAGAAAGTGCCCTTTTTGTTGGTGCCCCCCCCCCCACTTTGGAAGTTGCTCCGCCCAAAGGCTCCGCCGCCTCTGCGTATAAGTAAACATAATTGTCGACTACCCTAGGGGTCTTCTCTTATACAACGTCCAACAAAAAAATAGATTTATCAAATGAACTGCACACTTTGGAGAAGAAAAAATCTTTAATATAGGTCTAGATCTAGAAAAGTTATGACAACTTGACAAGCACACTGGACACACACAACATCTGAACATTAAATAAATGAATCCTAAGTCTAGTTTGTTTGTTTTTGAATATTTTTATTAATAAGTTCCAGGTTTACGTCTAAATGAAATATGGTTTGGAGCCGTTTGATTATCCATGGTCACAAACAATTTTGGTCTAAAAGTTGACACGCACCAATGATGCAACTGAGCGAACGGATAGCACTTAGTCTTAGTAATACTAGTATAGCCAACAGAGTCGACATCTACTAAAGATATAAACAAGAATTAACCCTCTTGGATTATTAAAGAAATCATACTTCATAGATTATTTTAAGGTGTAACGTTAAATCTAGATTTAAATTCAATGGATGATTGGTGAATTAGATTCACGATGACGATCAAATTTGGAATAAAACCTGATCAGAAAGTTTTATCTTGATGCAGATGAGCACCGAAATTCCCCAACGTGGGCCTGCCGGAACCCCGGGGGCGAATTTTTTTTCCGTACTCGAGAGGGCAAATACCCCATGTGCGCATGCGCGTGGACTTGTGATTTCTCTGCTACTTCCCATACGAAATGTACATTGTATTCGCATGTACTGTGCACGATTCGCGTTCTACGAGTAAACGATGGCATAGTAGTCTTCAAACACAGACTCTGATTTGCCAGTTTGACAAAACAATTACGCATATATCGTGCGTAGCAATAGTACTAGTATTCAAGTCTGAGTAGTTGTATGATTCAGACATTTTAGTGCTTACAGAAATGCATCCCAAATTGAATAGCATGGTATAGTAGTCTGCAAGCACAGACGCTAATCGGACAGTTTGACAACATAGTGTCTTGAGTAGTGCTTTATATTCAAATATGTGTAGTTTTATGATTCAGACCCTACTGGTGCGTGTATTGGAAAGGCATCTCAACTTGCAGAGTGGCATAGTAGTCTGCAAGCACAGACGCTAATCTGACAGTTTGACAAAATAGTGTTATTCAAGTCTGAGTAGTTTTATGATTCAGACCCTACAGGTGCGTGTATTGGAAATGCACCTCAACTTATAGAGTGGCATAGTAGTATGCAAGCACAGACTCTCCTTTGACAGTTTGACAGAATAATATAGGCCTATTGTGTATTGAGTAGTGCTTTTATTCAAGTTTTCGTAGTTTTCTGTGTTGTGCCACTGCTCTCTCACTCTCTCTCTCTCTCTCTCTATCTCTCTCTCTTTCTCTCTCTCTAGCTCTCCCTCCAGTATGCTCGCACTCTCTGTATTACTTTTATTTATAATCATGGTCTGCTGAGAGCCAGAGAGAGAGAGAGAGAAAGAGAGAGAGATATGGAGAGAGAGAGAGAGAGAGAGAGAGAGAGAGAGAGAGAGAAAGAGTGTGAGAGAGCAGTGGCACAATACATAGGCCTACCATGGGGTCTGGAATCATTAAACTACACAAACTTGCATAAAATCACTACTCATCAATACACAATATATTATTATGTCCTTGCAGACTACTATACTACACTCTACACATTGAGATGCATTTCTAACGCACGCACCAGTAGGGTCTGAATCATACATCTACGCAGACTTGAATAAAGTACTTCTCAGCACACTACTAGTATGTTGTCAAACTGTCAGATTAGCGTCTGTGCTTGCAGACTACTATACCATTCTATACAAGTTGGCGACTTGAATAAAGTACTTCTCAGCACACTACTAGTATGTTGTCAAACTGTCAGATTAGCGTCTGTGCTTGCAGACTACTATACCATTCTATACAAGTTGCAATGTATTTCCATATGCACTACTGGGTCTGAATCATACAACTACACAGACTTGAATAAGCACATCGCGACACATACGCATATTGATTTGTCAAACTGGCAAATCAGAGTCTGTGTTTGAAGACTACTATGCCATCGTTTACTCGTAGAACGCGAATCGTGCACAGTAGATGCAAATACATGTACATTTCGTATGGGAAGTAGCAGAGAAATCACAAGTCCACGCGCATGCGCACATGGGGTATTTGCCCTCTCGAGTACGGAAAAAAAATTCGCACCCCGGGGCTCTAAAGGGTGACATGAAGGCAAACCGCAGTCAAACTACTTCACGACGATGAAAATCAAAGTGCAATTTCAAGAGAAATATTTTCCTAGCCTTTTCCCCACAAATCTGTTGAGAACAGTCTCAAAATGTAAAGAAATTACAGTAGATCACGAATTACAGCTTTTTCAAATTAATGACTAAATTCTCTTAATCTACTGATATTTCAATCAATTACTCACCCATATGCATTCTCCGTGAACTAAATCTTCTCACTTTGTGCGAGTATAGCGCGCGTCGTGCATTCCCACCTCGATATGAATATTTAAGAGAATCGAGACTTTCCCCGACCCTGCCTAATGAATATTCATGATAAAACAGGAATCCGGCCTCGCCGTGGTACGAAAAAATAAGACGCAGGCCGGCCAGGGTCGCTGCTCCGCTAGCTAGTAACCGCTCTCGAGCTCTCTGTACTGTCAGCTGGATCGGAGAAGCCCCCCAGTTATAGCGCCGCCACCGGCGGGCAGGTACATAAAACCCCCAAACCGAATCGGTGTATACCGACCTTTGAAAGAAATCAGAATAGGGTAATATGAAAGATTTTTGAAAAAAATCAATTCTTCTTCATTGGGATTTCCAAATGTTTTAAAAAAATAGACTGCATTCATAAAATTATAAACATTGAAATGTTCGATGAACCTTTATGACAGAGATAAGGCCAAATAGGTTACGAGGCGTATTATGACGTCACACCTGTGGTTCGACAGCCATCCGTCTCGTAGCCGATTCGACCTATTAGTAAATAATTTATTTCAGACCGGAATGCTTGAAATATACCCACACAACTTTTGATATAAAATAAAAGAGCTCATTCTTTCCCTCACTTTAGAATGTTAATGTAGTAATGTTGTGAAGTGCGACGTTCTTAACTGTTAGCAATCTAGTATTATTTGATGTTTTTTTTGCGAGAATAACCATTTAGATAAAAAATGATACTGTTCATTCAGATTTATCCCGATGTATACTCTGACAAACGTTAAGTCATCAAGGGGTGATTTTATGTGCAATTTTAGTTCTGATGTAGGCCTATCCTTCTTTGTCTGTGTGTTAATTTTGTTTCTGCATTGTTTCGAATGAAAACACTTTTACAAGAGTACTTGAAAGAATGAAGCACTTTATACAATTAGTGAACGTGAAATTATGATGTATCTATCTATTGCTATAGTCAGTGCTTGCATGGTACACTAGTAAACAAACGCTTTAATTATCTGAGCACGACCGTAATTATTTTGATAGCGGCATAATTATGCAACATGTAAAGAAGAAACCATTACTGCATTTATGTGCCCACATTGTACATTTTTCCTCTGTTCATTGCTCATTTTCATCATTATTTTGTATACTTTTCACTATCTCTAATGGTCTTGTACCAGATACATTCTGTGTTTTGCGGGAAGACGTTTCGTTTGATATTCAATAGCACAATTAATAGTAATACAAACAACAACAATTTTTTTAACGCAATCATTGTCGTGTGGATCTCAAAGATATATGTTTTTGATTTTAGAGTGCTTACTGGTCTTAATTGGTTGTTGTAAACCACCAAATTTGATAAATTTCGTTTCATATCGGCGATTACTTTTGCTGTCTTTTTAACAAGAGTTTACTCGCGCCACTTTTACAAGTCGATGATGATGATGATGATGATGATGATGATGCCGGGGGGGGGGGGGGGGGGGGTCATGTCACTGTAATAAAGATATTGGCCATGTTGTCGAAGGGACCTTGAAAAGGACCTTTTGACATGGTCAATACGCTCCCCCCCCCCCCCCCCCTGCATAATGTACTTTAAAACTGAAAATCGTGATCTCAATAAATAATTGAGATTTATAAAACAAGTTTTTAGTTTCAGCCAATTTTTTTTCTTTTACTATTTGTGTTTTAGACTGTACCATAACAAATCAAATTTAATATGGTCGGAATGTTCAGTGAAAGCGGCATAGCAACCTAACTTGTTTCGCCGAATCAACAATCTGTGCGGGTGTGAAAAAAAAAATGGATCAAACCAAAAAACCACTAAGAATTCCACCTCAATTTGGCACGTACGCTGAGAGGCATGGAGTATTTGAGTTGTACAAGGTAAGGAACAATCGAAACCCACTTTTTCCATTATGAGTCTTGTTTAATTTATCTCCTAAAACGGTTTGCTTCGAGTGTTGCAGGTAATGCAGACCCACGCACTTGTTTTTGTGTACCAATCTCTTTGTTGTCCCTCCGCTTTTCGGAGATCAGCGAGTTTATCGCATTCGAAGTAGTATGCTGCTGTAAATATGTTATAACATCCTTAGTTGGAGGGTATGGAGTGCAGGCGATGGGCATGAATTTTGTAAAGATAGTGAAGTGTCATCTTTAAAATAGAATCATTGACAGTGGAGGGAAGGTATGGATCATAATGGCAAGAGAATCAATAGCGCAGGTCAGATGGGAAGGGTCCTGGGTGTTGAGCAGTGGTGTATTTGGTGCAGGAGTCTACTGCTCTGTCGATAAGGTCTTCCAGAAGGTTGACAGTAGTCGAGCAGGCAGCCACAGCGTGAACTACAGTATCCTCCTCAAGATTGCAGAGAGGACACTTTGTGTTGGTTGCTTTCTTAATCTTCCATAACTGCTCTCTCACTCACTGTATGATTTTTTTTGGCGCTATCCAAAATTTGACCCGTAACTCTGGTGTGGAGATACCCTACTAAAACATAGATCTACCCAAAATGAAGTAATTATTCATTAAATGTCCAAATAAAGATCAGGAGTTAAAAGTCGTTAGGCCTATATTATTACCTGTTTCGGGTCAATTTTCAGCGCTAGATGTAGTTCCGTATCCATTTTTTTAGCAGTTTAATATCCATTCTTAGCAAATGAATTTTAGCCCAATTTTTAAATAATTTTAATCATAATCATATATTGCATTTTCCACCTGAATTTGGATCACATTCGACATCGGGAAACCTACCTTTAGGGCTTTGATGTCGATGTCGTCGCTCAGTACCGTCTCTACGCATTAGTCCTGCACCTCTAACTGAATGCAGACTTATGCAGACTTCTCGAATGCGCGATACCATAAACCCTACGAGAAGTCTGCATAATTTTGTACTGATAGCTTCAGTTTGAGGTGCAGGACTACAGCGTAGAGACAGTACTGAGCGACGACGTCGACATCGAAGCCCTAAACGTAGGTTTCCCGATGTCGAATGTGATCCAAATTCAGGTGGAAAATGCAATATATGATTATGATTAAAATTAGTTAAAAATTGGGCTAAAATTCCTTTGCTAAGAATGGATTTTTAAACTGCTAAAAAAAAATGGATACGGAACTATACTAGTGCCCAATTTTCTTGTTATTTTTGGAATATTTTTTGGAAAAACGATGATGATATCTCGGCGCTGTTCAGAAACCTAGATTCAAGATTCAAGATTTATTTATTTCTTTCCACTTGCATAAAAAAACATTTCATTCAGGAACAGTAGTAACAAGTTCATCGTCAACTAGCATAAATACTGTGGCGGCCGCCCCCGCCCCCGTCTCCAACCTCGACCTCTACGTCGGGATTATTCTCATTCCCAGCTGGGGAAACTGATTCTTTATATCTGTCAGGATATTCGTCAGCCGACATTATTTATAATGTATGTCCGAGCGGTTAGAGTAATTAGATCTTATCTTTTATTTGAGGAAAGACGGGGGAAGCTACAATACTTATTTACGTTCGTTTCGTCGAAATATACGACTTATGACGGAGTACCAGTCAAGAAGAAAAACAAAGTGTTTATAGACTCATAATTTCAGTTTTAAGACAAAAGAAAATGGTCAATTTTTATTAATGCATGTACTTCAAATATTTACAACATCTTTATATCACCACTGTCACAAATACCTTGTGCTCATATAGTTATACTTAATGAATTTATACGATTGTCGTTATTATATTCGGATACATGTAATAAAGTAAAGGCAATGATTCATTGGGATTTATGGGACTTGGGAGTTTTCCTCTTAGTTCAATTCCATAGCTTCATAGGGGGAGAGGTGGACTTAGAATATTCCTGCATCTTAATTATAGTGGTTCATTAATTCCAGCATCTTAATTCCAGCGTAGACTTCCTTGTGTACCTTTATATTCCAGGGAGGGAGAGAGATCTTATGTGTGGTACCGGTTCCGACGAGCGCCCAATTCCAAGACAAGTCTTTAGGTGGGGGGGGGGGGGGGGGGGGATTTCCAGGGAGAGACTAAATAGTTCTGATTCCGACGAGCGTCCAATTCCAACTCAAGTCTTTAGGTGGGGGGGGGGGGGATTTCCAGGGAGAGACTAAATAGTTCTGATTCCGACGAGCGTCCAATTCCAACTCCTCTCGTTTTAGAAATGTTACGGGTTATAAAGGCATAATGCGGACGTGGGGGAAATCGATGCGCTAAGCGATCTTGGAAAGCACACGCGCAGCGAAAATGGACTTAACATGAAGACTGTGCTAGTTCAGAGCAAAATATCTAAGTAAATCTCTTATTTTCCCATTAATTATATACAACACTCTGAATGACATAGTTGCAGTAAATATTAACAAGTTACATTGTCTAAACAACTTTCCATCCAAATTCATGTGATAGATTGATAAACAATTACAGTATAACATCTTAAAGCATCTCAATAATGATCCAAATGTCAATCACTCGTATGCAAATTATTAACGTAAACATTGTGCGTCGGTGTATGATGACGCGCTTGAAAACAACAATCATTTAAGTTAGGCCTCTTTGTTACGTCACGACCGCGGAGCGGATCGTTACACAGCCCTCCTCCTTACAAAATGCGTCCTCGCATTTAAGACATTAGGTTTTCCTGGGCGATAACTTGTTACGATGCAACCTTGTCTAATTTCGATTGCAAGTATATACAAAAACAACAATAACTTCACTCAATATTACCAATAAGGTAGGTGACATTTGGAAGAAAACACTTGTCTTATATTGCCCACTTTTCTTCTCCTTCTCTGTTACCTCACAATCTCTCTATCAACACCAGCATCAATCAAATATACATCTACAACATAAGACATCTGCTTTTCTTCCAAAACTTGTCAATTCTTTGTTCCTATGCAACATGGAACGTGCACTTATATTCTTAAATTTTCATCGCCCTAGATTACCTATCACAAATAAATTATAATTCTTAAACCTACTCAGTGGTGTTACAATGTCAATAATGTACATGTATATACAATATACGCAATGGAATCTGTATAAGAAAGAAATAGAGATATAGATGAGAACAGAGATGAATAGAAGAAAGAAGAAAGTGGGAATTAGGAAAGTTATAGAGGAGGAAAGAGGTGAAGGAAACAGATCCAAAGTAAAACAATTATCAATACTAAAGTTTATTTCCACAAAAAAAACATTTCTAATAAAAGAAATGTGCGGGTCTTCTATTCCTTAGTGGATAGCGTCGAGTATCTTCTTGTCTTCTATTTACAGTCACGTCCGGCGTTGTATCATGTTCAATCTCTTCAGAGTTTGGTTCCATCTCTCTGGTATCATTTCCAACATCTTTCCGTCTAGTATGAGCTGTCTTCCATTCCTTAGGCTCGTCTCCTTCACATGGTTTCAAACGGTCAAAGTGTACAACCTTCATCTTGGTTCCAGGGCTCTTTTGGATTCTGTATGTCACATCAGACAACTTCGTCTTAATCTTGAATGGGCCATTCCATCTGTAACTTAGTTTGGGACTGATGCCTTTGTGTCTCTGATTATTTCGTAACCAAACGAAATTTCCTTCTTCGTAACTACTTCCAGTAATCTTCTTGTCGTAGTTTCTCTTCTGTCTTCGGAGATTCTTCTGACTATGCTCAGTAATCCTTGTATAGACTTTATCCATCCTGTCTCGTAGTTCCTCGACGTAGTCTGTTCCAACTTCCATATCTGGTTGGATCATGTACTGATCTGAAAGCATTTTCAGTTCTCTTCCGAACATCATCATGTTTGGCGTTTCTCCTATTGTCTCATGAACTGAACTTCTGTATGCCGTTGTAGCTATGTGTACATACTTGTCCCAATCTCGCTGATTCTTTCCAGGCTCTATTAGCGTAACAAGCATATCGAGCAATGTTCTGTTGAAGCGTTCAATCATACCGTCTGATTTAGGGTTATATGCCGTCGTCCTTGTCTTCTTTATTCCCAGGATCTGGCAAACTTCTTTAAACAACTGTGACTCAAAGTTCCTTCCTTGGTCTGTGTGAATCTCAGTTGGAACCCCGTATCTACATATAAACTCTTCAACTAGTTTGGGTGCCACAGTACTTGCTTTCTCATTAGGTATGGGATAAGCTTCTACGAACTTAGTGTAGTAATCGGCTACTACCATTATGTACTTGTTTCCGTCATTCGTCTCTGGCAAAGGTCCTAGTATATCAAGAGCGATCCGTTCCATCGGACTTCCACTTCTTCTCTGCTGTAGAGGTGCTCGTCTCTTCTTACCAGCTGACTTCCGTCGAGTACAAGATTCACATTTACGGATGAAAGACCTCACATCTGCCTTCATTCCTACCCAGTAGTATCTCATCTGACTACTCTTCAGTGTCTTAGTTGCTCCCAAATGACCAGCTAAAACGCTACCATGAAGTTCTTTCAAAACTTCATCTATTTTCCTTCCAGGTAATACTAGTCGCCACTTCACTTCTTTGCCATCTATTGATTCCCATCTACGGTAGAGTATTCCATCTCTGATTTCAAGTTGTTCCCAATGCTCTAACAAGACTTTAACTTTCTTAGACATTGCGGAAACTTCTTCCTTTGGTGGTCTGGTCTTCCTTTCCATAGCCTCTAGCACAGGCTTTATATTTGGGTCGTCTAGCTGATCTTTCCTCATCTCAGACAGTCTCTTCTCATTTGTCATCATTATTACACGGGCTTTGGCTGTTTCTTCCTCCTTGACCTTGAACTCGCACTCCAGTCCTCTTCCACACTGGCCACATGGTCTTCTCGACAATGCATCTGCATTTCCATGACTTCTACCAGCCCTGTGAATGATCTCTATATCATAAGCTGCGATGACCTCAAGCCATCTTGCCAGCTGTCCTTCAGGGTTTTTGAAATTCATTAGCCACCTTAAAGCTCCGTGATCTGTTCTCACTGTTACATGTCGACCGTAGAGATATTGTCTGAAATGCTTCAAGTAAACGACAACTGCGAGTAGTTCCCTTCTTGTAACGCAGTAGTTCCGTTCTGCCTTACTTAGCACTTTACTTCCGTAAGCAATTACTCTTTCCTTTCCATCTTGTACTTGTGACAACACTCCTCCAATCCCATCCTTACTGGCGTCTGTGTCAAGAATGAATGCACCTTCCGTATTCGG
The DNA here is from genome assembly GCF_000002235.5 of Strongylocentrotus purpuratus. Lineage (NCBI taxonomy): Eukaryota > Metazoa > Echinodermata > Echinoidea > Camarodonta > Strongylocentrotidae > Strongylocentrotus > Strongylocentrotus purpuratus. The sequence continues at coordinate 21,501,804 of NW_022145610.1, forward strand.
GTATCCCAGAATAGGTGCAGTAATCAATCTTCTTTTCAACTCTTCAAACGCATCCTGACAGACAGAGCTCCATTCGAACTGTCCGGCACGGCGTTTTTCCGTGAGTTGATGAAGAGGTTTGGCTATACTAGCAAAACCTTCAACAAAACGTCTGTAGTAGGATGCAAGACCGAGAAAACTTCTAACTTCCGTCACATTCTTCGGCGTCGGCCATGTTTTTACAGACTCAACCTTCTCTGGCTGTGTTGAGACTCCCTTGCTTGATACTTCGTGTCCGAGATAGGACACCTTCTTCCTGAACAGAAAGCATTTCTTTGGTTTTAACTTTAAGTTGGCTTGTCGTAGTCTATAGAATACTTGACGTAACCGTGAAAGTTCCTCTGGTATCGATTTACCAAAGATAATCAAATCATCTAAGTAGACAAGTAATGTCTCCCAATGCAATCCGGTTAGTACTTTATCCATCAATCTCTCAAAAGTGGCTGGGGCGTTACAAAGTCCAAAAGGCATCACGTTCCATGAGTAGAGTCCACCATCAGCTACGAAAGCTGATTTTTCCTTAGCATCTTTGCTTAAGCCTACTTGCCAGTATCCACTTGCCAAGTCCAGGGTTGAAAACCACTGCGCTCCTGACAAAGCATCCAATGTTTCGTCTATACGAGGTAGGGGGTAGGCGTCCTTGATCGTGGCAGCATTCAGTTGCCGATAATCCACGCAAAATCTCTGAGTTCCGTCCTTTTTCTTTACGAGTACAATGTTTGAAGCCCATGGACTATCAGTTGGTTCAATAAGACCTTTCTGTAGTAGCCCTTCCACTTGCTCCTTGATTTCGTCTCTCTGCCCAAAAGGGTGCTTGCGTGGTCGTTGTCTAATTGGTCGCTGAGTTCCAGTATCTATCTTGTGTTGTACCAAATTAGTCCTTCCAATATCATCATCTCCTCTTGAGAATACATCCTGAAATTCCGTCAATAACTTTGCCACGTCTTGGCGATACTGATCTGGTATTCCTTCTGTACTTCTCTTTAGCAAATCCCTCAAATGTTCCGGAACTTTTCCATCACCAACAGTGGTGTACTTGGGGACTTCTTGTACTTCACTTGTATCTATTACGGTCATCATAGCGATTGGTGTGTTCTTCTTTATTACTTTGTTGGAAGTAGATGGGTTGAATACTCTAACAGGCACTAACTCCTCCCCTGTCTTGATTAGAGTTCTAGCTGTAATGAGTCCTTTCTTCACTAATTGTTGTTGAACATTTCCAGCCTCTATTAAACCTAGGGTGTTAGATTTAATTCGATCTCCTTCCTTTATTGATCCAAGTATTACAGCTTCATGTCCTGCGGGGATTGTAGTAGTTTCTGACGCAGTTATGCGGCAGGATAGTCTTTCTCCACTTTCATTCTTGCACTCTACTTTGCCCCATTTTGTGGTGAGTTGGAAATTAGTCAGATCAATGCTAGCCCCCATTTTTGTTAGATTGTCCAAGCCGAGGATTCCATCACTACTCACATCTGCTACCAAAACTGTAATTACTCCTTTATTTGGTCCTATCTTCATCTCATGAGTTATTGCTCCATAAATGGCTAATGGTGAACCATCTGCTAACTGTGCACTTATGCTACGATGTTGCAGAGGGGGTCTATCTTTTTCATCTAATTGTTCATATGATCGTCTAGAAATGTAAGAATCTGAAGCACCAGTATCAACTAGAAATTTGTATTCCTTGTCCTGAATGTGCACTGGAACATACAGACCATCAACATTTTGATTTATACTGGGTATGAAACTTGTCTTTGTTTTGCTAGTTTGGGTCTCAATTAATTTTGGACGATTGGCCGCGCCACGACCCTTTGGGGCGACCACTTGTCGTTTGACTGACGCTGATATCTTTGTCTTGACCAGTTAGATTCACCACTTGGATAGTTCCTTCCTCTTTGATCCATTTGTTTCTCACGGCATTCCCTTGCGAAATGGCCAGGTTTCTCACAATAGAAACATGTTTGGGTTTTCACATCAAATCTTCCTTCATGCGCTGTTTGGCTTGGTCTTTGATTAGTTCCTGGTTTCTTCACATATCCCTGACATCTTTCCTTGTTAGGTTGACTTTCCATAGCTTGGCCTAGGAATTTGTTGACTTCATCTTTGATCATCTTCTCTAGATCCACTTCAGAGCCGATTCCTCTATTGTAAGTAGGCTTAACCTTCCATCCATTCCTCTCAGTCTCCGTCTGTAGAAATGTCTCAGTGGTTATTGCTGCTTGAATTACCTCATCTAAGCTTGTTGCCTTAGCATGAAATATTCCCATACGAATCTCACTACTACGAATAGCATCAGTAAAATGAATCCTAGCTAGTCTATCGACCCCTTGACTTTCAAAGTTTGGATATGCCTTATCAGTTAGTTCCCTAATATGACGTCCTAGTTCCTGAAGTGATTCTCCTTGTCGTCGCTTACGATTCCTTAGTTCCAACAGATAGCTTTCTGCCTGTTTGGCAGAAGAGAACCTGAATGACAGTTTACTCTTTATTTCTTCAAAGTTCCACTTGGTGCCTCTTTGTTCTTCTAGTAATCTCAGAGCTTGACCTCTCAAGCTAGCAGCTAGATACTTGGCAGATTCCTCATCTTTCCAGTTGTTGATTTCGCAACAAGATTCAAAATGCGAGGCGTAGTCTTTCCAGTCGTTACTTCCATCATACTTGTCCGGCATGATCAGTGGTCGATGAGTAGTTTCCCGAATTCTATCTTCTTTGGCATAGCGAATATCATCATTCCTCTTTTGTGCTTTCATCTGGTTAGTTTCTTCCTTATGTTTCCTCGTCTTTGATTCATCGACATGAGATATTCCTTCCTCGTCTCCATTTTGGATTTCCTTTCCTAATTCCGGTCGTCTATTTGGTTTGAAGTTGAATTCCACTTCATCATCTGAAGAATCAGATAGTTCTTCCGTGGAGGAGTCTGAGCCAACACTCCTCTTCCTTGGTTTCTTTTTCAACTTTATCATTTGCCCCATTAACTTCGTTAGTTGGCTTAATATCCGACTTTGTAATTTCTCTGACCTACTCTTCTTTTTCTTTGAACTTTTTGTACTAGACATTGTCTCATCTGAGGAGCAACTTAGCTCATCTATTTCTTTCTTAGACTCTGGTACCTCCGCCATATTGATTATCCCACTTCTGACACCAAATTTGTGGCGGCCGCCCCCGCCCCCGTCTCCAACCTCGACCTCTACGTCGGGATTATTCTCATTCCCAGCTGGGGAAACTGATTCTTTATATCTGTCAGGATATTCGTCAGCCGACATTATTTATAATGTATGTCCGAGCGGTTAGAGTAATTAGATCTTATCTTTTATTTGAGGAAAGACGGGGGAAGCTACAATACTTATTTACGTTCGTTTCGTCGAAATATACGACTTATGACGGAGTACCAGTCAAGAAGAAAAACAAAGTGTTTATAGACTCATAATTTCAGTTTTAAGACAAAAGAAAATGGTCAATTTTTATTAATGCATGTACTTCAAATATTTACAACATCTTTATATCACCACTGTCACAAATACCTTGTGCTCATATAGTTATACTTAATGAATTTATACGATTGTCGTTATTATATTCGGATACATGTAATAAAGTAAAGGCAATGATTCATTGGGATTTATGGGACTTGGGAGTTTTCCTCTTAGTTCAATTCCATAGCTTCATAGGGGGAGAGGTGGACTTAGAATATTCCTGCATCTTAATTATAGTGGTTCATTAATTCCAGCATCTTAATTCCAGCGTAGACTTCCTTGTGTACCTTTATATTCCAGGGAGGGAGAGAGATCTTATGTGTGGTACCGGTTCCGACGAGCGCCCAATTCCAAGACAAGTCTTTAGGTGGGGGGGGGGGGGGGGGGATTTCCAGGGAGAGACTAAATAGTTCTGATTCCGACGAGCGTCCAATTCCAACTCAAGTCTTTAGGTGGGGGGGGGGGGGGGGGGGATTTCCAGGGAGAGACTAAATAGTTCTGATTCCGACAAGCGTCCAATTCCAACTCCTCTCGTTTTAGAAATGTTACGGGTTATAAAGGCATAATGCGGACGTGGGGGAAATCGATGCGCTAAGCGATCTTGGAAAGCACACGCGCAGCGAAAATGGACTTAACATGAAGACTGTGCTAGTTCAGAGCAAAATATCTAAGTAAATCTCTTATTTTCCCATTAATTATATACAACACTCTGAATGACATAGTTGCAGTAAATATTAACAAGTTACATTGTCTAAACAACTTTCCATCCAAATTCATGTGATAGATTGATAAACAATTACAGTATAACATCTTAAAGCATCTCAATAATGATCCAAATGTCAATCACTCGTATGCAAATTATTAACGTAAACATTGTGCGTCGGTGTATGATGACGCGCTTGAAAACAACAATCATTTAAGTTAGGCCTCTTTGTTACGTCACGACCGCGGAGCGGATCGTTACAATACATTAACAAAGAAACAGTTATAAAGACTTTAACAAATGTGGAAAAAGAGGTGGTCTGTTAAAAAGCACAGCTTGTTAAAACACAGATCACCTTTACAGAAACAACATTTTTTTAAAGAAAAAAAAAAAATATCCAAAATTTGACCTGTAACTCCGGCATGGAGATACCCAACTAAACATACCCAAAATTAAATAAATATTCATTAAATGGGGCCTGCCCCAGTCGTAAAAAAATAGGAAAAAAATAGGGGAAAAATAAGGAAAAAATAGTCCCGAAAATATATTTTTTTTCTATTTTTTCCCTATTTTTTTTAAAGGAAAAAATAGGGAAAAAATAGTTTTGGAAATAGGAAAAAAAAGGTTTGAAACAATTTTTTCTATTTTTTTCCTATTTTTTTCCTATTTTTCAGACCTAAAAATAGGAAAAAAATAGGGAAAAAATAGTGTAGAAAATGGTGAAGAAAATAGTAAAAAAATAGTGATAACTAGGTTAAGTGGACAGTGAAAAATAGTGAGGAAATAGGAAAAAAAATAGTGAGGAAATAGGGAAAAAATAGTAAGAAAATAGGGAAAAAATAGTAAGAAAATAGGGGAAAATAGTAAGGAAATAGGAAAAAAATAGTAAGAAAATAGGAAAAAATAGTAAGAAAATAGGGAAAAAATAGTAAGAAAATAGGCGAAATAGTAAGAAAATAGGAAAAAAATAGTAAGGAAATAGGAAAAAAATAGTAAGAAAATAGGAAAAAAATAGTAAGAAAATAGGGAAAAATAGTAAGAAAATAGGAAAAAAGTAGTAAGGAAATAGGAAAAAAATAGACAATAAGTGAGGAAATCAGAAAAAAATAGTCAGGAAATAGGGGGGGGGGGGTCACTCATCCTTTACTTTCATGGATTTCTCAAGCACTACCATCTCACACATCCAGTCAACGACTCTGTACATTCAATTAAATCATACAGTGCAAACTTGATATAAAGAGATCAGTTATACCTGAAATGACAAGGTAATTTAACAGCTTTTGGGGGTTAAGATTTCTTGGTTGCACATGACCTCATTGTCAAAAGTTTCCACTGTAGAATAGTCACCCTACTCCTACAGCTCTTTTCTCTGCATCGATGCACCTACTCAGTTTGCCAAATTCACTTCATCCTTTCAGTCCAATCCATTCAGTAGAACATTTAAAATAGTCAATGGGTATATGGAAAATGTTATACAGTCCACTCCTATTATAACGAACATGGATACACCAAGATTTTATTATCAGGCAATTCTCATCAGTCCCAATTTTAAACAAACCAATGTGTTCAGTATCTTGAGTATAACATGATTTCATTTTAACAAGGAAATTGGCTTGGTCCCGAGCACCTCGTTATAATGGCAGTGGACTGTAACAAACAAAAAGAATAAAAGGGAACGTGTCAAATAAAATACATGTACTTTATTTTCGAGAGGTAAACACAATGACATGAGTTTAGTATAGTATGTGTGTTCATGTAAGCAAATAAATAAAAGAACTTAACTGATATTTACAATCTTTGGTTAAGTACTGTAGTGTACATGTTGTAGTAATAGAGTTGTTCATGGTTTGCTATGATTATACTCTAAAAAAAAAAAACAAGACAAATGCGACTGCGTCTCCTATATGCCTCCGCCTTAAAAAAATATCATCCACCTAGAATGTAGCTTTCTATTTTTGTTCAAATAAAGTATTCAGGTGAGTTTCAGGACTATTACTGAGCCGATGTGGATATGCCAGGCGATCACAAGCTCTCTCCCTCACTAGTAACCAAATAAAGCAGTATTCTTGACATGAGAGTGTTGTTTTCTGTCTCTTTTATTACAATTTAATTGCAAAGTGCTCTTAATAATGTAATAACATTTTCAAACCTCAAGAAAATCATGACAAGTAAAAAAAAAATTCTCGTTTTTTACAAAGATAACAAAATAAAATAAATCATAAAACAGATTTTTCAACAATGCATGCATGCTCTATTGTACAGTTGACATGTTACATAATTTTCTCAATCTCAATTGAACTGTCAAAATCTTAATACAATCATCATAATCTAGAAACACTTACTACAAAATCAATGACATGTCATGTCATTGAGATATATATAAACAAGAAAATGACAGACTTACATGCTACTATTTTCAAATAGTTTTTACAAAGTATACCATCATTACCATGTATCATAAGTAATGGTCTTATGGTCCTTTATCTTCACAATATGCAGGCACTCATTGTGTACACATACATGTTGTACTTGCCTATGAATCTCAATGATTAGACATAAGAATTACATAATAAAATGGAAACAAATACTAATGTAAAGGATACAGATGTTGGTCATGCTGTTCACAGGCATCGAATGGTGATTGTACGTTACATGTACATTGTAGCTTGATTAGTTTCAATTGATCTGTAAAGATATAAATGAAATGTGAGTTAGGGGTTAGAATAATCATGCATTGGTACATTTATGAACATGCAATTAATACTTAGTACAAGTATTTATGTATTTCATAATGAAAAATTCAAAGGCACAGAACATGCGTGTACAAAAGTATGATAGCAAAAAAGATGCCAGGCTGACGACGAACGGATGGTGAAACAACGGAGTCATCAAAGAGCTGTCAAGGTGCATGAAATGTAAACCACTCAGGTAGGCAATTAATTAGAGTTATTTTATTCTTAGATATATTAGGTGAACATACATAAAATAAAACATAAAACACAGAAAAGAAAATAGTAAAGGAACAATTTGTTGAAGAAAAAAATAAAAAGGAAAGAGAAAAATAATGTAGATCTAGGTAGAACTTGTGCCACCTGCAAATTATTGTTCTAGCATAATGATGAGGTAAACTACTCTAATAGTAATATTTTGATGTCAGATCTTAACTAACAAACGTGAAATAAATAAACCCCAAAAAATTATCAACAATAGATTTAGATTTCTACTTAGTAAGGACATACCTCGCAGACACACTCTCGGACTTGGAAGACTTGCTCTTCTTCTTGCGTGCTTGCGTGGTGCTTTAGCAGGTTGTGTTTTCTGATTCCTAGAAAAATAATTTGAGATACAATTTAGCCTAAAACCACATCAAAACATTATATCATGCAAGGCAAAATAATTGACAGACGTAGTAATGGTACAAAATCTGAAATTTTTTACGTGGATTTATTGTAATCACGTTTGTTTACATTCACTCATTCACTAACAGACACTACACTGCACTTGGAGATTCACTACACTTCACTAAGATTAGAAGTTGTGTAGTCTACAACCTCAACACTAGTAGGCCTACATGGGAATATTGATACGTAAAATAACATTCTATAGGCCTATTATGTCTATGAAGTAGCATTATATTCAACAACAGACACAATAAAAATATATATATCATAATATAATTAAGTTTCAGAAATAAACGTACCTTTTCAGCTGTTTTCTGGGGCCAGTTCCGCTCGTCGATGGTCCGTAATTCGACAACAAACTCGTTTCTCTACGAGTGGGACTAGTAGTAATATTTTGAACATTTGTCGGGCTCATTTTCTTGGGAAGAATCACTAAAATGGGATAAGGAGGCATCGGAGTATGAGGAGTCACTATCTCTTGATGAAATTTCATCGCTAGAATAATTGCTGGAAGACATTTTGGTGTGATTTGGAGACGTTTGATGAACGAAAATCAGCAAAAGTCCGATGCGCACAGCAGTGCCAGTGGGGAAAAAAAATAACGGGTAATTTTCAAATTACGTACTTGCGTACTGTCCTCTACGTTGAAACTTTGCGCACACATAGAACGGGAATATCTCGATCGAATGCTTTTTTTTCTATTAATAAAGGAAATTTTTTTTGGTTGAAATTTCTATGTGTACATTTTCTTTTTACACATGGTTTATGTATGGTTATCTTTGAGTGCACTAGTCACTACTATAGTTTGTAAATAAAATCAAGAATATTAATAAAGGAACAAAATTGAAATTTCGTACATTTTCTTTTTACACATTGTTTATTTATGGTCATCTTTGAGCTCACTATTCAATATGTGACCCCACAGCTAAAAACAACCAATAAGTCGCAAAATGAACAACAGAGATAATGGCAGGAGAAGCGGGCTTTTTGAATAGGATGCCAGTCATAAACAATGAAAATATGCAAGTTTAGAAAATAGACAAAAATAGTTTACAAATTTGTATCATGTCATAAAAAATTTAAGTGCAAAAAATAGGAAGAAAATAGTACTCGCAAATAGGTAAAAAGAAGTCTGAAAAAGATAAAGGTGAAAAAATAGGGAAAAAATTGTCTGAAAAAGATTAAGGTGAAAAAATAGGGAAAAAATAGTCTGAAAAAGATTAAGATGAAAAAATAGGGAAAAAATAGTCCTATTTTTTTTGAGAAAATAGGCAAAAAATAGTCTGAAAAAGATGAAGGTGAAAAAATAGGGAAAAAATAGTTTGGTACTCGAGAATAGGAAAAAATAGAACTATTTTTTTTCTATTTTCTTTTAAAAAAATAGGAAAAAAATAGTCCACAAAAGTTGAAGGTAAAAAAAATGGGGGAAAAATACTTTGTGCTTGAAAATAGGAAAAAAATAGGACTATTTTTTTCCTGTTTTCTTACAGGAAATAGGAAAAAAATAGTCTGAATAAAAATATAGGTGAAAAAAATAGGGAAAAAATAGTTTGTACTTGAAAATAGGAAAAAAATAGGACAATTTTTTCCCTGTTTTTTTATAGGAAATAGGAAAAAAATAGTCTGAAAAAAAAATAAAGGTGAAAAAAATAGGGAAAAAATAGTTTGTGCTTGAAAATAGGAAAAAAATAGCCCTATTTTTTTCCTATTTTCTTGAAGGAAATAGGGAAAAAATAGTCTGCATTTCCAGAAAATAGGGAAAAAATAGGAAAAAAATAGGGAAAAAATATATTTTCGCAACACACAAAACTACTAGGGTGTCACCACGAAATGAGTCCAGTTGGTCAAAAATTTTATTCCTGTTTTTAAGTATTATATGAATCTACATTAAGTAAGCTTTAAATTAAGGGGTCACACATTAAAATTGATAAATTATATCCAGAAATATGAACAAAAACCTAATTGGACTTTATAAACAATGGGATTACCCAGTTTTTAGATAATTAGGTGTAAAGTTAATAATGCGTAACATAGCCTATATTATTTGCCAAAAAATGTTAGAAGGAGATATTTTCGTGACCTAAGCTCTGGGGACATAAACTACAAGACATTAATAAGTCGATTTTTGGAAAAATCTTAAATGTGGTAGGTGGGTCAGTTTTCAGTACATATACACACTATACATCGCTATTACTACGATTGAGCCTATAATGCGACACTGGACTCATTTCGTGGTGACTGGCCCCAAATGTCAAAATAAAAGTCGTCATGATTGTATACAGTCTATGCACTATTGTGTGGTGTGTGTATTTGTGTATGGGTCTAATAATAACTGCCTCACACTCACAGCAAGCATGCAGTGCTAGAGGTCAATACGCATTAGCATTGACTCTCTATGCTTTGCTGGAGTGATGATAATGCACATGTACCATCTTAGGCCTATATGTGAGACCAAATAAACCTTACAATATATAGATTAAACCTATTTTCATTATTTGTTTCTTTTTCTATCAGAGACTGATTGAAGGTCTAATTATCAGCAAACCACAGGATCCATTGGATTATCTCCTTGAACAACTGAAGAGAGAAAATGATGACAGTAAGTATTTAATGCAGATAATTAAAATAGTTTTTTGTCATTGTTATTAAGATCATGATAATGCTGATGGTGATGATCATGATCACTGTTATCTCATCATCATCATCATCATCTTTTTCATCATATTGTTATTGTTGTCGTTCTTGTTCTTATTGCTAGTAGTAGTAGTAGTAGTATTAGTAGTAGTAGTAGTTGTAGTTGTAGTAGTATTAGTAGTAGTATTAGTTGTAGTAGTATTAGTAGTAGGGTAGCGCGCCCAGTATTCGGTCCATTCCCAGTATTCGGTCAGACAGCCGTTTCAACAGCTGTAACAATTTAAAAAATAATTTATGAGCCACGAAACTTGCACAAATCAGGCAGCTGAACAAATTTTCTTAACTCTCAAAATTAAATCAGATTTAGGGCCCCGGAAAGATCTCCAACTTAGCTCGAAATTGGTCAGTGTCGCACAACTTTCTGCACTTCCGCGTTCTGTTAGCACATGCGCTAACATGCATAGCCATATGTAGAAGTCTATTGCGAAACAACTACGTGTGCTGTCGCAATGAATTTAGTATGTTTGTGAAGAGAATCACTTCCGTGTTCACTCCATCGCAGCGAATTTGCAAATGACGCACTTGCCGATGTGCAAGAGGTATTTATACGATACCCTTACCATGCGGTATCGCTCGTCCAGTATTCGGTCAACGCATTGACATTCAGTGCTTTATCACGCAATTGTGTGAAAATAGTGCGCAAATACGCTTCGCTCCTTCGACCTTGGCAACGGAGATACCACGCACAAATCGCGTGACCGAATTCTATTCTGCGCGACCGAATTCTGGGCAGAAAAATGCTCCGTCTTCTTTCGGAAGTATTTTGCTTATCATTATTCTATATTTTAAGTGACTATAAAATCCTGTTAGGGGAATAAATTTCTTTTCTTTTGATGGGTAGATTGCCAAATAAAAGAGGTAAGAATTCAAAATATTAGCGATTTCCCCGTGACCGAATACTGGACGCTCTACCCTAGTAGTCGTAGTGGTGGTGGTGGTGGTGGATATGTAACAAATAATCAGGATGGAAAAAATGTGAAGTAAATCCAAGATAGAACACACATGTATGCCACATGTATGTCAATCAAGCATGCCATGCACTAAATGTACATATTGTACATATGTGTCCATTAAAAATCATAGTTTTTAAGTGTAAAAGAATAATGTCTGTTGAAACATGTACATGTAGTTGCATGTCAGAGTCATTATTTTTAGAGGCATTGAGATACCGATGGGGGGTTTACTCAGCAATGTACAAATAGAGTATGAATGTCTGTAGACACTTTGAGGATAGTGCATAATTTATTCATCAATCATTTCACCCTCTGCATTTGTCCAGCTCCAGCAATTGTTATTCATGGTCCTCCAGCATCGGGCAAGACGACCATAGCTCGCTTGGTGTCCAATCAGCTGAAGGCAGCTTATATCAGCAAAGAGACTCTCTTAGCAGACGATGTGTCAACCGCCGCAGCTAAAGCAAGAACTTGCCAGTCCAGCGGAGAGGTATTGCATTATATATGTGTATTGGTTGTAGAACTTGTAGGTCTCTAGAAGAGTGCCATAGGTGTTAAAGATAAAGACCAGTTCTGGTCATGCGATTGCATTGTGAAAGAAACGTTGTGGAATCGATCAGAAAAGGTTGATCATCTAGCATGTAAGTATTAGTGTGTACAAAATGATAAGAAATTTGGCCCAGTCTTGGTAAAGTTACAATCACTGTGCACAGAAAGATGTATATGGGACTACGCGACACGTGCACGACACGTGCGCGATATCTATCAGGTCCAAATTGATATAATAATTTACCAAATATATCAACTAGTAGACAGTTTCTCTGCAAATTTGTATCATCACGTATTAGTCAAAACATATTCTTTCACATGATTGGTAAGAAGAGCTTGCATTTCATTTTTTGAAAGGGGGGCGTTTCCAAAACTGGTCTTTACCTTTAAGGGCAAGCTTTGGTGGACTGTCAGAAGAGCACCGTATAGCCAAACTTTAAGGGGAACTCCTTCCAAATGATAAGTTGATTGTGATAGAAGCACACAATTAAAGAAACAGATCAGTGCATGAAAGAATGAGAGAAATCTGATGAAAAGTAATGAATTTATGGATTTTTAAAAGTGGAAATGCATCAAACACAAAATGACAACTCTGCGACATACCTTTCAAGGTCCTGTCCCATTTTGTCTGTACTGAAAAGCTAAGAAAATTATATTTTCCCAAAAGAAATATTAAATCAATAAAATCATACATGTGCCCTAGATGTAACCATTGCACATGTTTACACAACCCCTGTATAAATCTCTCTCTTCATCAACAACTAAAGTAAAGGGAATTTATTAAATATTCTATTGTTATTATAACATCTCAGTAAAATGAAAATTTATAACATCTCTTAATATCTGTTAATTTTTTTTTCCAGCCAATCCCGACAGAGTTGTGGGTTGAGCTGATCAGGAACAGAGTGAAGCTGTTTGATTGCATCAGGAAGGGATGGGTCTTAGATGGGTTCCCGGACACCAGAGAACAGGCCCTGGCCCTGCAGGAGATCGGCATCAACCCTAAACATTTTGGTAAGCAAGAGAGGGGATGGAAAGAGAGAAAGAGAGGGGGTGGGAGAGAGAGAAAGAGAGGGGGAGGGAGAGAGAGAGAGAGAGAGAGATGGGGGAAGAGAGAGATGGAGGGAGGTAGAGAGAGAGAGATAGGATTGAAAATAGGAAAAGAAATAAAAATGGAGAGAAAAAAGAAAGAAAGAAAGGAAATAAAAATCAGGGAGCCGGGAGAGGGAAGGGAGGAGTAATGACTGTAAGAAAGGGAGGCTTAGTTATGGATGTGGATGGAATGAGAAAAGATTGGGAGAGAATAGCAGACGGGAGAGTAGAGAGGGAGAAACGAGAGGGTGAGAGAGGATGTGAGATGGCAGAGACAGAGATGGTAGAGAAAGACGGAGAGAGAGAGAAAGAGAGAGAGAGAGAGAGAGAGAGTAGCATACAGAGAATAGGAATAAGAGGAAAAGAAGAGTTGGGGAATAGAGGTCTGGGTGTTTGGGTGGAAATGAATAGGCAGTCAATAATTAAGGATGAAGTTTATATTTCATTTTCACCAATCCTTAACTTTACCATGGCTGTCAAAAACAGATTTTCCCTGTGCATTTGGAATACATATTTCCTCATCAAAGTGCTTGCAATTAAAAAAAAAAATATGCTGTAGAATCGGTTACCCACCCTAGATGATTGATACTTTATAGCTATTTTTACAGATACATTTTATTATTTTAATGCAGTTGTTTTGGAAGCTCCAGACACAGTGCTGATTGAGAGACAGATGGGCAAGAGGATTGATCCCGAGACAGGGGGTAAGTTTTCCTCTTAATTATCTCCAAAGCTGGTGCTTTGGTGCTATGGTGTCCAGAGGGAGAATAAGGGGAATATGAGATTTACATGTACACCATTGCATTGCAGTTGTTTGCTGCATAATGATTAATCAGACAGATATCAAGTAGTAAGCATTCTGTCTGATGTCACAATTGGTAATTTTACTTTATAGTTTCATATTCTGAAGATAACTAAAAGGGCCTGACCCCAACAACAGCCCAGGACACATGGACATCCAAAATCTAAGTCTTCACCTCCAAATTAATAGGTGATAACATAGGGGTTATAGTTCTGCAATGATCGATGCATGCCTTTGAAAATGTAATCCAGACCCCCTGTGAAAAAGTCCATGTGGAGCTCTTCATATTCTGTTTATTTTTCCTCTCTATTCAGAAGGATCACCTTTATTTAACTTTTTCTCCATCGTCAGATTTAGGTTTCTTTGGTGATTTGGAGCCTCAATGTGGCCCTGTCACATCTTTCGTGTTGATTTTAATTCCATTTGATGTATATGGAAAAAAAATCAAATTAATGTTCAAATATTGAATCGTTGGTGACTCAGTTGGCTACGGTAATAAATGCGAATAACAGAAAGCTAATGGTGACAACAATGGAAAGGCGTAGAAGTTTCGTAGTAGATTCATGGTGTACAAACACTTGACTTGAAATGCGCATAGGATGTGGGTTTGATCCCCAGCGTGGCACGTAATCCCTTAAAGCATGGCATTTTATGTACATTGCTTCTCACTACCCATGGTTTAAATGGATACCTGGTAGGATGAGAAAGCCATTATAATTTGCTCAACATTTTGAGTGTCTGTAATATGGCTCCTGGCTGCAATGATCCCCAGGGAGTGTACAATGTGCATACATTGTGTGTTGTCAAGCCTGAATCCGATGGCCGAGGTAATATTTCTGTAAAGCGTTACTCAGACCGCACTTTCAGAACTCCACTAAAGACATACATATTTCAGATTGCTTACAATTAGTCACTGCTTTTTTTGTCTTTCCCAGTTAGAATCATCAACATACATACATTATTTGTAGTTTTTCAGTCTCATCAGCGCATTTGATTAGGCAACTAGATATTGGCGCTTTATAAATTCCTGGACTGGATCGGATTGGAAGAGGCATCGTAGATGTATGCAGTGCTATGTAAACACAGAATATTAATATTATTATCATAATAACCGTATTCTGTCCTCCTACAGATGTATACCACACCACGTTCGACTACCCCGGTAATGGTGATGTGGAGAAGAGACTGGTGGAACCCCCTGAGGG